>NW_017728996.1:12425707-12431998 GCF_001723915.1 Gavialis gangeticus | reverse complement strand
CACACACACACACACACACACACACACACACACACACACACACACCCCCCCCCATATTCCTGCTGGGGGGAAAGAAAAAAAAGCACTCACAGAACATAAAACCCCCAAACAACTGCAGAGTGATTTACTCTGAGAGAAATCTCATTCCTCAATTATGCAATGCAGACTTCAGGCAAACCAGTTAATATGTTTGCATAAGAAATTTCACTCATTGTCTCTCATTTCTTTGTCTTTTGCCCCCCCCCCCCAACTTTGCCTGTGCATTTCTGCATTTCCGGGATGCTGAGAGATTTTTTTTTCACAATGCATCCATTGTTTTCTAGTCACATCACTGTTGGCTGTAATCAACTCTGTGTTTTTTTCTTTCTTTCTTGGTGGTGGTTCTGGGTTTTGTTTTTTATAACCCTGAGATTTACACAGGAAACAAACAAAGGATACCTACTGTAACGTTATAGGGGAGTTGACTCTGCAAGTGTTTATTTTGCAAGACTTTAGCTTTTGCAAGCAAGAAGGAAGAACAAAACCCCGCTTCTCACTCACAGACTTGTATGTTAAGTTATGATTCCCTATTTTTGTTTCCTGCTCCATCCAATCTGTTCAATTTTGTCACTTAGGGTTACCTGTATCAAGTTGTGGGAGGTCATCAAGGCTAAATCTCAAGCCTCTTTATGCCTCTGAATTTGATTCCAAATGTATATATGCAAAATGTCCGTCCTTCTGGGTCGTCCATCATCCAGGCCTCCATAATCTTAACCTTCCAAACCACTTTTTGTTGCATTAGTCCTGACATCTTTACTATCAATTGCCATAAGACTGGTGACCCTGAAATCTACTTGTCTTCAGAGTGTATTTGACATTTATGTCTAGAGTTAAAGTTTCCCCCCATACTAACCCTTTCAGTGTTTCTGAACCCTGATATGGATGAGCTGCTTTCTCAGAGGAAGAAGGGTAATTCTATCTCCCTGTTCATCAAGTGATTGATCCAAGGCCCCTTGAAGTGAATGGAGTGTTTCCATTGACTTCACAAGCCTTTAGATTAGGTCCCAAATAACTGGCCTCATCTCAAGCTTCTGTCTAGTTGTACCAAGTGTATTAGTTGGTGCTGAGATTTGGACCTCTGCTCACTACTGATCACACCAACAAGACCACATTTGGTTTACAGAAACAACCTAATAACCAACAAAAAGATTTGCAGTCACTTACGACTTAGACCAGATCCACAGTGCTGCTGGAGAGGTAAGAAGGCTCTTTGCTTTTTGTCTCATTAGCTATCAAGATTCTCAAGCAGGTGTTTTCTGAAGTATAAAGACAAATCAAACTTTAAGAGTCAGTCATAAGAGTAAGTGCTGTATCTCTTGCTTTAGACAAAGGAAGTTTTGTATAGTCCCATCATCTACCCTTGTGAACTGGGAATTGGATATTAAAAGGGAAAAACAAAGAGATATTTGTCCTGCAGCTTAGGCCACCGATCAAAACACAGTGTGGGAGGGCAGCAGAGAGGTTAACCCTTCCTGTACCTCCAAAGCTGCTCCAACAATGACCTTTGTATGAAACAGAACAGGCTTTACAAACGCCAATGTTGTTGATCATTCTGGGTGGCGGAAAGGAGCCTACTGAGATGAGAAGTGGACATGGTTTGTCTCCCCTCTATAATGTTTTCCTAAGATTTTCCATTGATTTTCCTATGTATATAGAATTTCCCATCTATACCTTGTATATAAATATCCCACTAACATATAAATACATGGTTGCTTGAACAAAAAGATGGGTGCACAAGGCAAAAATAAGTCTTGTCGTTTTCCACCCCCTGGATGAAGGCAAATAGTAAATAGTGGAGCTTTAGTGGGACCAACATTATGCAGACCTTCTGAACTGGAGGACAAGAACGGTTGAAATCCACTACTTATCTTCCACTTAAATCATGTTGAAAACAATGATTTCTACTGGTAAAACAAAGCCAAAACCAAGCTTCATGCAGAAGTAAACCAGTCCCTGTAGATTCCTTTAAGTGTGAGTCAATTGCAATACTTCTCTAAGATGAACTTTCTTCAGCCTGACTGCCTAGCTGTTGATTCCCATCCTCTGTTACACAAATATTGGAAAGGTCTTCTTGATCTGACTGCATATTACTGCTTTGTAATCAAGTCCTTGTTCTTCTAAAGGCCATGGACAGACCTGCCTTAGGGAGTGGGAGGATGAAGCAGATATTCCCCTCTTCTTCTTGTCCACCATGGCTAAGTACATGAAGTCAAAAAGCCCGAGCCTGACTCAATTCAGTCTCTGCAGGTTAGTTTAAGCTGCAGAGATTCAATTGAGAAAAAAATGGACATATTCACTTTTGATTCAGGAAATGCAGCCACGTGCCTGCAGTGACTCAGGTTAGAAGGCGGGGGGTGCTAAAGCACAGCTTTCTGCCACATAGCCAGCATGGGCTATGTGTTCACTTCCTCTTCCTGCTGTTCCTGAGGTCTCTGGGATTTGCAGTCCAGAGTCACTACAGCAGGACTCTGCCAGGTTGCTCATCACTTCTTCTTCATGCTTCCATGTGCCTCTGGGGTTTGCAGTCCACAGTCACAGCCAGCAGCAACTTTTTGGCAGGGCAGGGCAGGGCAGGGCATCTCTGTACTCGGGAGAAGGGGAGTTTAACTCCCCTCCCTGGCCCTAGAGCCCAGATGGGGTTTGCCTAGGAAGGGCAGGGGGAACAGTCCCTGCCTCCCCTCCACTCCCCGCGACCTTTCTCTGCTGAAGCAGACAGCACAGCATGGCACAGGGCTGGAAAGCATGCTAGGATGCTGCAAGACTGTGATTTAACTAGAACCAGGAAGGGGTCTGGGACAGAAGTTTCATAAACCGGTTTGAACCACATTAGTTAAGTTTGGTACTACTTTCAACCAGGTTTATCTTAAACCAGTTTCAGCCATTTTGAAACTGGTTTATGTGCACTGAGCTTCTGTTCTGTTATAGGTTTAAACCAGTTTCTGATGATTGAAACTGGTTTATGTGTAACTTCTGTCCCTAGCCCATAAGTGAGTAAGGTTTCCATTGCTTTCCGTGGGCTTTGAACCAAGCCCATAACCTCAAGGGCCTCAAGAAGGACTCTAAAAGTAATGTTATATATTCAGCTTCTCCACATGCCTCAGCAAGCACCTGTTGCACTGGAACTCCTGCACCAGTGTGCCACCTGTGGGCCTTGCCAGTCATATCTAATTGGAGTTGCTAACTGCTTCATGCTCTCAATCAGGGAATGTATGAACAGCTGGCAACTTTGCTGCAGACGGGGACAAGAGGGTGCTTTGTGCAGCAGGGCAATCTCTACAGTATTTCACGTCAGGGCTGAACAATGTAATAAAAGTTTGCAGATGAAAATACTAAGCTGACTGCAAGCCAGTAATTCATGTTCATTTTTTATGGCACTGGCCTTTTAAGAGCTGTAGGAGGGTTTGATGCAAGAACACAGCCCATATTCTATCCAGGGTCTACTCTGGCTTTACAATGGGAATGCTGCATGCACAAAAGAAGGAGGCTTTTGCCCAAGTCTGGTAACTTTACTTTCTGTATCTGAGAGGGCTACATCTGTTATGGTAGCTAATGATGTGCAAGGGATGGTGCCTGGAGGAGAGATGTAACTTCTCTGCATTGTGTGCAATCTCTGCCTACTGCAAAAATTGCTCTAGGGAGGGGGGGAAAAGTATAAAAAAAAATCCTTTCTATTATGAAAGAGGGAATTCAGGAGGGTCTGTATCTAGAATAGGGCAAAATATGTTCCCACTTAGTTAATAATAAGACTCCAAACTCAAAAATGAAAAGGTTGTAAAGGGTGTTATGAAAATATCTCCTATGCAAATACAATGTGGGAGAACTCAATGCTTATGAGTATTTGTTTTAATTTATTTCCTACTTCTTCTGCAGTTGCTCTGGACAATTCTTCTCAGCTCAGAGGAGGAAGGATGCCTTTAAACATGCATTTTTTTGATAAACACTAGCAGTAAACAACTGGTTCCTTTAATCTTGTGGCGCATAATTACACTGACAGTTATCATGCTGGAAGTAAAGTGTGATAGAATTTCTTTCCAAGGATGCAATTTTCAGCCCCTAGCATCTGATTTTGCACAATCACTTTTGTGTTTGTGCAAACAAATACATGAGCATGTGGACAAGCAGCTTATTGTACACTGATGGGTGCTCACTTCTGCAAGCACAAACAAAATTGGATGAGCAAACAAGTGCCAAAATTTGCTGGGGGTGGGAGCTGAAGGAAAAACACATGTAGAAATGTTCTTCTTTTTAAAAAGATTGAGAAGGCGCTCTATTTATTATAGTTATGCTTCATGCACAAAGGCGGTGGTTTGTTGCTAAGAAGTAAACCTAAAAACACCATCACTTTACAACTTTTCATATGGGGGGAGGCGGGAATAAAGTATTGTCAATAAGCTAGAGGAAACCATTCACACCCTGATGCTCACCAAGTAGATGAGGCAAGGACATTTCACACACAGACACTGAAGCCTTGAAAGGACAGAGATGTGTTCCACCATGTGGAGACTTAGGTACAGCTCAAGAAAGTTTGTTACATGGTATTAAATAATAATAATAATCAATCTGGCATTCCCTCTTACTCCTCCACCTAGCAATGACTTGATGAATCGAGTATATCTAAGGAGGTTCCTATGTTCAGGACTAAATTCAAGACCATCGCTGGAGAAAGTTAATGTTGCATGGACAGTGGTGACCAAAAGGGAAAGCTTGGAGCTGTTGATAAGGTCACTAACCATTTTTTATTTTATATATGTTACACACACACCGTTTCTTTAGGTCCCATGAAAACTGCAGCTTATGGTACACCATAGAAACTGTGGATTTACTAGCAGCACAGCAGCATATAGATGAACTTCTGAACAGCACAATTCGTGATTGTAATCTCAAGGGTCTCTTAACACATTGCAAACCAAACTGAAAATCATAAGAAGAAGAAAAAATTCACTTTCCCACAAAAAGGCAGACACATGCCAATGGTACTTTCCCAACCAAACTGAGAGGAAAAGCCCGCTTGGCTAATTCATTGCAAGGCTAATGAAAACCAGACCAAGGAGCTTTATGTTACAGGAAAAACAAACTCTTCCAATAGAAATTATTCATTATAAAGAACTGGTTCACTGAAATTAAGAAAAAAATGTGAGAGAAACACCATACTGAATTTGTTTTTGGTGATAATGATCCTGCTTTTATATATAGCACTTTTCAGCCAGATGGATTCCCAAGTGCTTTACAAGTGTTTCTGTTTGTATGAACTATATGCAAAGATTCACTCTTCGAGCACTGAAATGCAGCTCTATCTGGGGTGACTCGCACCAGCATCCTGGAAGTGCAATGTGATGTAACAGCTTTTGATAGGAAATGAATGAGATATAGAAATATGTAAAATGCAGGTTAATAGACTCTTGGTATCCAGATTTCACCTTCTTTGGCCATAATGCAAGATTTACACCATTTCTCTTTACAAAAGTGACAAGGAATCTATAGGTTCCACTTCAACATCACAGGTAGAAGGTGGTGCATCCATCAGCGCACGGAGAGGTATCAGCTCAATAGAGATCCAGAAGGATGGGCACCAGTTACCAAATCATCCAACACCACTATTCCTCTGGGACCCTGGGTTTTCCTGTAGTAGTCTCCTATCCAAGTGCTGACCTCAGCTGACACTGCTTAGCTTATGAGACCTGATAGGAACCCAGCTAGAAACAGTTAGGGCTGTAGGTACTGTATGTTTTAGGGCAAATTGCTCCGCAGCCCTGGCGATTGTTCTTGACAACCCCATGCTGATGCTGTGAGTTGAGAGCGGTGGAAGGGAGAAACGGGGAAGGCACAGGGCTTTTGCGCAGTGGCCATGAGCTCCATCTCATAGATTTGCTTCCCCTTCTGCTTCACTATGAACATGGATTTTTCAGAGCAGCTGGTGAAGCAGAAGTGTCTGCCTGAATCTCAGCAGAGCTGGTACTGCGATCCACCATCAGTACATACTGAACTAGACTCTGAATAGAAGGGAGGGGGGTGTTGCTGGGGGCAGCTCCATTTGCTGCCAAGTCCCGTAAGCAGTTGCTTGTTTTGTCTCTCTGTCTGAGCAGATTTTCTTTGCTTTTTCTTCCTCCACCTGCAATATTTCATCTTTTGGTTTTCAAGCTGTATTATTTTGTTTTCTTAAGGAGGAAAAAAATGTACGTTCTTATATGGTGGTTTTTTTTTCTGCAAGAGTCCCTAAAATAGTAAAAAAAAAAAAAAAAAAAAAAAAAAAAA
>NW_017728996.1:12415714-12425559 GCF_001723915.1 Gavialis gangeticus | reverse complement strand
AAAAAAAAACAAAATAAAAAAAAAAAAAAAAAAAAAAAAAAAAAAAAAAAAAAAAAGACATCAACCACAGGGTGGATAGGTTTGATGCTTTTAAAAGGTTCAAAGTGATCAGAGACTGATTTAAAACATAATGCACAATAACTCACAAGGAAAACTCTCCATGGAGAGCCAAAGTCTGCATTCCTACATCCGTGCCTCCGGAACAGCCACATCCATGGGGTGCCAAAGAGTTTCTACTTACTTGTATTCCATATTTTGAGTGGCAAATCTCCCAGGCCTCAGCAAATTAGTCCTGCTGACCTACATGGAGGAGAAAGTATGGAGGGCTGGATTCAAAGAGAAGTCAATGAGAAGCTTTGCACTGACAGGCCTACACCCATCATCCCCTGCTGAGGGGATGTACTGTGCATGTCCAAATATTTCCCAAGCCAAAGTCTCTCACCAAGTTTCCAGTGAACCTAGGTCAGGGGTAAAAGTGTCTTCATGTATAGACTTTTATTCTTGTTGGGATTATTATTATTAATTTGTGTTACAGTGTGTGCTGCAAGGGAGAGCACGGCCTCATTTAAGCACCATGCACAATTGTAAGAAAAGACCATTCCCACTTCAAAGAGCTCATGCCCTAAATAGACAAGGCAGACAAATAAGGAAATCTTAGCCCCATTATGTATCCCAGGAACTTCTTAAGTCACAAAGCAATTAAGTGACTAGTCCAAGGCCACTCAGGGAATATGCACCTCACCATCAGGGGACCGCTGCAGATCCAAAGACTGAATTCCAGATCACTTCTAGTGCACACATGGGAACCAGGACTAGGGCCTAGATGGCTGATCTTGAATCATTTATTAGAAAATGTAATTCACAGAATGAAATAAGAATAATACCTAGATTTTTCAGGGTGCTTTTCATCTTTAGGTCTCTCCACCCAAGGTCAATATCATTATCTTTATTCTACCAAGGATTTTCCCCAGGATCTTCTCTGTGTCTATCTTTATGTCTCTGTTTCCCCATACCAAAAATGGTAGAGTGAAGCTCACATACCTTTTGATGAAAATGTATGTGCAAGTGCTGGGCATTTTGACAACCTACTCATTCTTCACCTTACATTAGATTACTCCATAGTGTCAAGTGTGCATCATCCTTGCTCTCCATGTGATTCACTACAGTTCAATGATAACTTGTGGAATAAATATTTTCAGGGCCACCATATCGTTATCGGAGTCCCATGAAGAACACCAAGGAGCTTTAAGTGAAATTTAACCCTAAGAAGAGAGCAAGTGGTTGTCTTATGCCCCACTGTACTTTTATCAGGACTTTGAGGACTTTCGTTAGACTGACATTGTGCAGATGTGACCTAAACTGGCAGAATGGGACTCCTAGGTCCTCTCTCCCCATCGTAGAAGTAGTAAAAGGTTGAAAGCCTACTTTCCTTAGCAAATGTCAGTGACTGCTAACACTGGCGTCCCCAGGTTCAAACCACACTGATGGCTAGGAGCGTATGCACCTTTTAGTTTAATCTTTTCATAGCCCGAGACCGGCACAATTGTTCAACTAAAAATTCCAGTTAAATTCACCTTGGCCACAGTAACATTTCCCTTTAGCAAGTAAACTCCAGTCCTTCAGATACGTTCAGGAACATCTAGCACATTCACCCAATTGGGGATTTATGTTTAAAGAAAAAAGATTAGTTTCTATACATTTTATATACAGACAACAGAAACATATGTTCTAAATATTCTGTAAATAGGATTTTGATTATGGGTGCTTTCTCCAGCATAAGCAGTCCCAAGACTTTGCATAGATCCCTAATTTGAGTTTCTGATTTTTGGCAATACCAAATGGCAATGCCACTTTAACCTTCCAAAAACCAAAGGCTAATCAAAATCAATGGAGAAAACACTAATAGAAATTACCTAGTTTACGGGTTACAACACAAGGCTGTAAGTTTGTATGCAGAACTAGTAGTAACATATATTCAAATAGAGAAGGGAAGAATGGTTTGTCAAATATTTAAATCTTAAAATAAAAAGACATTTTTACTTCAGATGAGCTCATCCACTTATCTATAGTTCTAGTTGTAAAATGTGTAGCTATAATTCCCAATATGCCTTTTGGGTAATCCTGCAATTTGACTATTTGGGGCATTTATAGGCCCTTTAAATTATGGCTGTTTTTATTACATTGACTACAGGATTACAGAGGTTTTCTCTCATTAATTAACTCTTACAGCATCATGGCAAGATCAAATATTCACAGTATAGACAAACTGAAGCACCTAGGCTAGGGACAGAAATTACACATAAACTGGTATAAATGATCAGAAACTCATTCAAATCTGTAACACAATGAAGTTCAGTGCACATAAACTACTTTCAAAATGGCCAAAATCAGTTTAAGATAAACCTGGATGGATGTAGCATCAGACTTAACTGATTTAGGTTAAATTGGTTTACTGAACTTCTGTCCCAGATCCCCTCCAGAGTCAAGTTAACTCAGTCCCCCAGCATCCCAGGATGCTTTGCACCTCCCCTGCAAACCCCCCTTGCAGGGTGGGTGAGCTAAGCTTGGCATAGCTGTCTGCTCCAGCTGAGCAGGGAGGTGTGCTCTAGTGCCCCCCCCCCCTTCATCTTCTGGTCTGGGCCACTGCAGGCATGTGGCTGCTTTTCCAGAAGCAAAAGTGAATGTCTGTTCACTTGCTTATCAGTGCAATCAATGCATCTTAGGCTAACCTGCAAAGATTAAATCGTTTCAGCCTTGGGGTTTTTGACTGTCTGTACTTAGCCATAATGGTTAATCTGTGACTTCCCTTAATTGATCCTGCCTCATTTTTGGCACAGCAGAGAATTTTAAAAAAAGCAGACTTTCCCTCTCACCTGCTAGGACCTCTAGACCTTCCCCAGTCAGCAGCATTTCCAGTGCCCTATAACATCAGATTACAACTGTGCCAGCCTGAGAACTGAGACAGCTTATTGAAAACCAAAGCAGCTAGTGTGTGGCCTTGCTACAAGAAGGAGTTTGATTTCCAGAAATTGATGTTGCATAAAGAGGCTATGCACTGAACGGATTGCGCTCTGTTGCGGACACAGGTTTTTGTTGGTACTTGGGCAGTTGCCTGCAGGCTCTGAATCTAAATCCCTCATTTCCAGTGTTTACCAGGTCCATGTTAAAAATACACACACGTGCGCTTTAGAGAATGCCAGCGTGGCTTGCGCCAGATGCAGAGGGGAATAGAGGAAAACTCAGAGCAGGGCAATATATGCTACAGCTGGTGAGATGAAAAATAAAAGAGAATTCAAAAGAAGTTACCTGGACAGCTGTTCCAAAGCTACAGCAAAAAGCAATGTTCACCCTTCACAAGCTAGTGTGCATTATCCACTGACGCATGCAATTCAGTGTTAACCTGCCTCTTTCCTAGGTCCTTCCACTCAGCTACTCTGCTCAAATGGGCCTTTGCTTTTCCTTGAGTGCCCACAGCGAAGGCCTCGGGGATGTATTTTAACTCTTCAAGTGAGTAATCAGTATGTCTAAGACAGATTCATTATTAAAAGTCCATCTTTTTACTTGTGTTCTCTTCTCCCTTTCCTTGACTCTAATGCTCACCAGTTCTTTTGCTGTTTTTACTTTCCTGCCCCATTCAATTAGCCTTAGATAGAACAGCTGGGTCTCTTCAAGGGAGACACCAGCATGAAATCAATGTAGTGGTTTATAGAGTTTCACTGACTCCAGGTGAGGGTAGAGTCCCCTTCACTTAAATTGCCACCTTGGAAATCCCCCAGAAACTCAGAGGGTTGCATGATTATTATCTATTTCCTGTGCAGCTTAGATCCTGATAAATGTATGGTGCTAACTATAGTCATAAATGTCCATGAGCATTGAATCAACGGCAAACTCATTGCCTTAGACTGCAATGTCTATGGGACAAGGGAAATGTACTCCCTGTTAAGCCATTTTGTGCAGCTACTTTGACCCTGAGTACAAGTAGCAAATGAATAAGTAAATAATAATGATACTAAAAGAATAGTTCAATGGAGTGGTGAAGAAAATGATTTTCTCCTCCCATGAAAATGACAACAAATGCAAAATTCTTTTTTTGTCAGATTTTCACTCTGTGTGTGTGTGTGTGTGTGTGTGTATGTATTTCCATGACAAAAAAAACTCACCACACTCCCTCTTCCCTCCTCTGCCCCCCTCCAAAACTTCCAAAAACAAACCAAGTGCAAGCGTTTTCAGCTGCAAATGTTCAGTTTTTGGTTTTTGAGCAATTACGGGGGGGGGGAGAGGGGGGTTGAAGAGGGACAATGCTGTAAATGAACTGAAAATTGAGCTGAAAAGGTTTCTTATTGGGACAAAAAGAGATGGGATAAAAAATTTTCAACTAGCTGTATTATTTATATAGGGGCAGATATATTATATATGTATCTGCCCGCTCTAGAAATAATAAAGCTGATTGAAAATGTTATCTCAGCCCTTTTTGTCCTATCAGCATACACACATGCATACAGACACGCACACACACACATACACACGGCTGTATATATTTATATATAATTATCTGATCTTTTCTAAAGTGAAGATTAGATAATGAGATATATATATACACGCACACACACACACACACATATACATACACACACATATATGTGCGTGTATTTAAGTGGGAATGGTTTAAAATTTAATCAACATACACCGTGTGTGTGTGTGTGTGTGTGTGTTTATGTATGTGTGTGTGTTTTGATTAAATTTAAAACCACTTACATTTTATTATTAAATAAATTCCATGTCACTTCCCTTCCAAACTTGGAGACAGTGTACTTGCTGCTCTGTCTGGCAAATGAAGCAGTCTGCTTGTAGACTTCTGTTATTTCCTGCCTGTTATCCCTTCTCTCCTAAAAGAAATCAATATTGGTGTAATAAAAGCTGTGTGAATAATATATACATTTCCTCTCTACTGAGTTGATTTAGTGCCATATTTATTAATTTCATAGAATAAACAGCACAAAAAAGGCTAATACAATACTTGCAATACTCAAGGGTCTTGTATTGCATGGGAATGGGAATATTGCTTCAGTCTGGGTGCTTGTATACATTATTTGGTGAGTATTATGCAATGCTAGTGAGTTCTGTGCTGTATTTATGGGCCACAAATGAGAAGTGGCCTCAAGAATGAATGAAGGAGCTGGTTTCCATACAGTAGCCTTCCCTGTTTTTTGCAAGGTTTCTTCATAGAGTTGCCAGGCTTCTCTCTGAGAAAAAAAAACCAGCCTGTTTGTCCAGTTTCCTTGTAGGAAAGGGCAGGTGTGAGCTGGGAAAAGTGAAATTTTAACAAAAAGAAAGACCTCATAAAACAGCATGAGGGCTTGGTTTGCTTCATGCATTTTCCAGGTGGTGTCTTCTCTCCGCTTCCCCTACTCTCTTTGGACCAAGGCGTTATTTTCTTCCGTAGAGAGGGCAAAGGGAGAAAGAGCCTGAGGGTTATAAGTCTTCAGCACTGAACTCAGGCTAAGCTTGGTATGAAGCTACAGCAACGAGTGGGCTTTCCCTTAGCATTCCTCTGCCTGCCTCTTCTCTTCATCTCTAAGTTTGAAGGCAAATCCCCTATTTACTTAGTTTAGGATGACTCAAATCAATTGTCCTCCTTACACCTGGAAATACACTTCCCAATGCCAGAGTCTGTTTGAGTTTTATACGTGCCCTTCTCTAGGAGTTTATAACTCAGCTGTAAAAGTTTGCGATGGGGTGGAACATAGCAATATATGCAATCTCAGCCTGGAAAGAAACGGTTTATATAAAAGGTCATTAAAATGGATTTGGCTATTTTATTTATTGATTGATTTACTTTAGCAGCAAGCAAAAAAGGAAAGGAAAAAACCCACAAAATTTTGGCTGCATCTTTTGTTTATTTATTTTTGGCTACAATAAAGCGGGGGGAGGGGATGGGGGGAGGAAATAATGCTTGTATTTTTTTTTCCCCACAGAGCAAGGAATGAACCAGCTCCTTTGGAAAAAGGAAAAAGTATTCAGGTATTCACATTGTTAATGGATTTTCATAATGCTAAACAAATTATGATGCGACTGTTGCAATGCAAATGGGATCTCAGTGAGATTTTGTGTTTCAGGGCCTTATCCAAAGGCCATTGATGTCATTGGGAAGAATCCTATTGAACTGGCTTGGGTTTGGATCACTTCTTCTGCTCATAGCCATTCTGTAATGATGCGTGTTGCTTGTATTACTCAGTGACATTTTGCACCGTGACATAATGGGCACAGTAAACACTAACATTGGAAAGAACATTTTTATGGTATAATGAATCTGCCCTGAATCCCAACTGGATGCTTTTGTTACCCAAATAATCTTATAGACTCTGGTCCTTTTGTTTCACTAATAGTTTGCAGAGATACCAACTTTTGTGATCTTATCACCGGTTTTGCCGTACTACAAGGTTTCATGCGAATATTTTAACGTCGTTAAAATACATATTCTTTCCTTCACAGCTGTAGAGAAATGCTTTGGGAATGTGTCCTGAGAAAATCGGAAGTTAAATGAACAACAATGCAAAAGGTATTTCTTATTTGGAGAAAAAAACTCATAATTTTGAAGGCAGTCGTTTGCATTTTGAATCCTAGAGGTTAACAAGCCTGAGGTTAGATGCTTTGTCCCTTTGGTGTCATTAAGGAAGACAGGAAGAGCACCTAGGAATTACCTGGGACAAGCTGGGTTTAACAGTCCAGTGCCTGGAAAGGAGGAGCTAGTGAAGACACTATAGCTAAACTTCTGCTTCATTTAATCCGGAGATAATGCTGCAAGCTGTCCAGAGCCTGACTGCTATCAAATATGGATCCATATATTTCTTCTGACTCACTCCACCCGCTCCTCCCCGCCTCCCTCAGCTGTAGGTATCTGGCTTCATTGTTTTGGACCATAAAATGCTGAGGTCATTTTCCCTTTAATTTTCCCTCCAGTATTCTAAGGGACAAGATGAACGCCTGTGAATTATCAACACTTTTTAAGAAAAAGGATGAAACAAGCAGAGGATCCCATGGGTCATGAGCCTCACAACTTTTCTGAAGAAAAGATTACATCATTTTCTCAAATTTGGGACCAGATCCACATCTTCACTAAGACTAGATCGTGGGTGTGTTGGCAGATGCTACTATATTTATGAACATCCATGCATATCAGTAGGGACCTACCCCAACTGAGGCAGTGGATAAGCAGTTTTGCAGGCCAATCACGGTGCTGGACGCCATTTTCATGGTTTTCCCCTGCTGGGCCCCCCCACCATCTGCTGCTGATTGGCCAAGGGGCCCCGGTGGCCCCACATTTTGGCCAAAAGGGCTGCCTTTTGAGAGGCCCCACCCCTCACTGCTAATTGGCAGAGTGTAATGTCCTTCATGTAACCCCACCCCTTGCTGCTGATTGGAGGAGAGGGTGGGGCCCTGGAAAAGGCAGCCCTCTCAGCCAATTAGCATCAGAGGGAGCGACCACCACCTTCCCTTCATGCCAGAAGCTCCCCTCCAACAGCAGGCTGCAGCAGCTACTGGCTCCCCAGTGGGAGCCAGTTTTATTGGAATTTAATATTTTTTTTATTTTTAATTTTAGTAAGCATTTCATTTTCAGTAAACTTTCTCCCCCCCCCCATTGTTTCCATGCAAAATCATGGAAACTGCCATTTGTCATGGTTTCTGTACAAGTCACAAAATCACAATTTCCGTAGGTCCACCCACGTAAACAAACGTGCACAGGAATGTCGAAATGTCAGTTCACATGTGTGCTGTCCAGCAGGTACGGGGGAACATATTCAGGTGTGCACAAATGTGTGTGCATGTCATTGTTCAAGTGTGTGCAGGGCTCGAAACAGTTAAAGGCAAAGATGTGCCTTGCAATGGCTTGTTTGCACTGCATGTTTTCTCAGCCTTCTGACCTGCAGGCACACACCTGGTACCGGGGTCAAGTTACAGCCAGGCTCCCTGGTCTGCAGGTCAGGACCTGGCTGATGATAAGAGGCCTCTAGCCCTTCTTTGGCAAAAGCGACCACTTAAAGAAACAAGAGAATATTAGGGAATATTAGATGTCACTCAGTCTTTCTTTCGACTTAATTTCCCTTCCTTTAATTATCACAAAAGGTAAACACTAAATATTCCAGAGAGTCACGGTCAGGGGAAATGGTATGAGCTACATGTTCATTATGTCTTCGCCTAAGAGCAGAGCTGGGGAAAAAAAGTTTGTAACCCGCCCTATTAAACTTCATTTAGCTACTGTTAATTACGAACCTTGATTGAGCTCGCACAGCTCTAGATGGAACATTTGAGTTCTCCTCTACAGCAGCCTCATTTAAAAACTCTAAGGAAATGTCAGTGAGGAGAGACCATCTGTTTTCTGAGTGGAAACCCACAAAAAAGGGGGGAAAAAAGGAAACACCGCATTTGAAATTTTTATTCTTTTCTTTCCTGTGGGGAATGATGTGGGAGGGGGCAATTAGAAAGAGAATGGAATACTTTTTAATAGTTTCAGCACTGCCATTAAAATGCATAATTAATGCAATAATAATACAATGCACCATGTTGCTAGCTATAACTTTTCATAACACGATTTTACCAGTTTTCCAAAGAAGCAAACTGAGGCACACAGCAATTAAAGCAAAATTTTCATGAATGCAGAACGTCCTGGAAGACCCAACAGTCAAATCCAGGAATTTGGATGCATTTCCTTATGTGGCAGCCGCTATGCAGAAATGTCCCAAAGAATTTTGTAAACCCTGCAGATGGGGTCATTTTCCTATGACTGAAATGCAGCTGTCACTCTATACAGACCTAGCACTATGTAACATGGGTGCATGCTACCTGAATACAAAAGGGACATTTTAGGTATTGTTGGCAGGGTGTAATTACACAATCTGGACCTGGGCCATGTTATAATGCAGGGCTAACACCCTTATTCCTGGAAAAAGTGTGGGATCTTTAATGGCCCTTGGTTTTATGCTTCACCTGCAAGTAAATGAGTGGCACCAGTGGGAGACGGAGCCAGTTACACTGACGCGAGCACTACTAAATCTTCCTCAGAGCAGAAGCATTTCATACTGATCAGTATTAGCCGTTGACCTTGTTCATCAGCCTATGGAATAAGAGCAACATTCCTGGAATTACCTTTCTTTCCTAACCCCTACCCGAAAGCAGGTCAGTAGCATTATTAGCCCATTATAAGTTGGACCATCCATGGATGTACAGTAGTTAAGCATAGTGACCCACCTATAAAAATCAGCCTTTGGTCCCAACAGCTTTAAGTTTCATCTCTAATATATGTTAACTATACCTGCTCAGGAAAGAAATGTAGGTTCAAAAGCAATGGAACAGAAATATGGAGATTAGCAAACTGATAGATTTGAAGCATGAAGGGCTTGTTACTACAGAAATGCATCTTATTGAGCCTAACCTGAGCACATTGGAAAGTTCATTTGACTTTAAATCTTTCTCAGCCCTTTATAATAAATGTTATAGTTTTACTGAACAGTCTCTTTCCATTAAAACTATAAACTTCATTGGAATAATTAAGACTGATTTAAAGTAAAATTAAGTTTGACATGTGGCAGGTGAAGCTGTGCCATTAATTTCTACTATATACCTGTAAATGATGGATGAGACAAGATGAGGGCATGGGCCAGAAGGGGAAACACCTATGTCATTTCAGGCTCTTGTTCAAGTTTTAGGGTGAGAAGTGCAGAAAACTGCCATTATTTTGGAACTATTTGGTATCACTCACAGTGCAAGTATGTCAAGGCTTGATTCTATGTTCATAGTTTCATAGTTTCTAGGGTCGGAAGGGACCTGAGCAGATCATCTAGTCCGAC
>NW_017728996.1:12391304-12415070 GCF_001723915.1 Gavialis gangeticus | reverse complement strand
GCAGGGAGGTGGCAGTTCTGGTCCTTACTGAGGAAGACAGAGGCAAAGAAGTTATTAAATATGTTGGCTTTGTCGTCTGGCGTGACAACCAGATTCCCCGTCTTGTCCTGCAAGAGCCCCACATTTCCTGGGGCCTTCTTTCTTCTCCCTATGTACTTAAAAAAGGACTTCTTGTTGTCCTTAATCTGGGAAGCCAGCCCCTGTTCCATCTCTGCCTTGGCCTTCCTAACCATCCCCCTACATCCCCGAGCAACTGCTGAATAGTCCTCCTTAGTGATAACCCCTCCTTTCCATGTTCATTTTAGTCAGTCGCAAGGACCCAGTATCCTTAATGCTACAGGGTCAGAGTGTGAGAGAGAGATAAAAATCAGGAGAAACTGAGGTTGAAAAGCATTTTGCCTTCCTTCTTCATCCGTGCACCTCAATGTTTTTATTCCTTTTGTCCCCTTCCCCTGCTCCACTGTTCCCTCCTTACTAAGTATTTTTAAGAGGAGTGCCTAGCTTGAGTTCTTATGTGTTCCTTATTATCCCAGCTTCTGAGCCCCTATGAATCATTTTAATGATTCATCCTATTTATATGTAATTCCCCAGCCATGTCAGGCAGAGCAGCACTATCATTCCCATTTTATAGGCAGTCTTGAGGGACAGGAAGACTCAAGGACCTACTTTAGGTGACAGAGGGAACCTGTGGCAGATTGGATACTTGAGCCCAGCGCTCCAAGTAAACCTTTAACAACTGGGCTAATCTTCCTTTATGCTTTGCTGGGCCTTCTCTACCCTGCTCTTTTGTTAATACCCTGCCATGTGCTGAGGAGGTATGTAGGCTTGGTCAATTGCCATCGTCCCTACTCTGATTTTATGCATGCCTCCCTCACCCCGAGACCTGCTTCATCAGAGGCAAACCAAAAGCAACCTTCATATGGCCAAGTCAAAGTTGACTGCACTGAACTCATACTTTGTGATCTGGTGTTGGGTTTTGTTGGCTCTGGGTTAGATCCCAACAGGAGAGGAACTGTTGTTCGCTTCTGGTTGTAGGTGCAGCCCAAGACGGCTGAAGCACAATGTGGTCAGCTGCCTTCATGAGCATTGCACATTAAGCAGATGTCTTATGAGAACAGGTGGCAGAATTTCAGTGTCATCAAGGCCAGCCTGAGAGCTCGCTCTGATGCCAAATGTAACCTCTCCCGATGCCTCCACAAGACTGAGATCCAGCACCCAACTCTGGCAGAGTGTGTTCTGGTAAAATTTGACATTGCATTCTTCACTGCGATCATCAAAAATGTTTCATGTCACAACAATTAACCATAACATCTCCTGCTAAAGAGGACTGGCATGAACTCTCTGAAGAGCCCATTTGTACCCTTGATCTAGAGAAATTACTGTGGAGAAATAGAAATAATTATTTTCTCCCCCTCCAACCCAGATGTGGGATCGGTGCCTTGACAGCTCTTCCTGTCCAACGCCAGCCTCGGGAGTAAAACACCAGTATCCGGGGAAGGATTTCCTTTTTGAAATCAACAAATTCTAATTGCCAGTCATGCAAATAAATATCCCATGTTGGAACAATGTCAGAGTCCATCAGGACTGAGCTGTGTTAACTCACTAAGGACCCCTTCAGCCTATGATTGCAGATCAGACTAAATGAAAGTATGTCACGGAGGGGGTCTCCACCCAATTCCAATACTTGAATTCTAATTGCATATATATTAATTGGCCATGCTTATTAAACACAAGCAGAACACTTTCTCTACCTGAAAGTGAACTAAAAATCCAATTTGAATAAAGAATTGCAAATACCCTGTATAAAAGACTGTACACAAAACAAACCAGATGTTTCAAACTGCATATAGAAAGCTTTACAGAGCAGCTGGGAGATTTTTTTTTTCTTCCATCAGACGCTGGTGAAAGAGATGCATTGCCAGCATGCAAAACTTCTTCCATTTTTAAATACTCCTATAACTGCTTTTTATCCTTTAACCAAAGGAATATGGAGTTAAAAATATGGTGAGCCGGGGGGGAACAATGATATTGGTTAAAGTATATAAAGGTCATGGGGTTTGTGGATGGGTGGGAGAGTAGAGGAGGATAGAGGTTATTTTTACCCATAAAGCTTTCTTATTTACTGCAAGGTTGTGAAGTTTGGAAAAAAAAATACTAATAAAATTTATTGCCAGGGGTTGTAAGAGGATCATACCTTGGTTCTATTTTCAGCTCCAAACAGATTATAGGACAATGGAGCATAAATGGAAATTAAAACAGATTTAGAACAGACGTTAGGAAGCACTTTTTCACATCAAGGATAATAAATGTGCAGAATGGCCTATCAGGCAAGGTTGTAAAGGCAAAGACACTGGGATCATTCACGCAACAACTCAGGAAATAGAGCACTAAAATGGAATGAGCCTGAATCCGTCTCTCTTTGGATGTCTGAGGTGGCTTGAGCTTGCGCGTCTGTTTGTTTTAATGATGCTCTCCACTGTAACTGGGAGTTGCTGAGAGAGAGAGGTCTCAGCCTTCATGCGAGGTGGAAGGTGCCTCTTTATTCCCTCTTCAGGCACTTATATCATAGGTAGCAGTCTGTGTGGAAGGAGAGAATAGCTTTCAGTGGCATATCATTACTGAACCGGGAGCGGGTGCCATTCATATCCCTCTTCAGTGTGTCAGTTAATAGGAAGGCAGGAGTGCAAGACAATAAGCAGATGGCTTCCTCCCCCAAGCAAGGGAGGACCAGGGAACATATTGCCACTGAGACATCGTGGCCGTGTGTCTATACTGTCCCCATGTTGTTCCCTGGGACCACCACCAGGGCACATGTCATCTTCCCATTTTGCAGACCAATCACAAAAGGCCAATCCCACCACCAGGGAACATATTTCACAGGCCAATATGCTCAGTGCATGCCAAGGCTCAGACTTAAGACTCCAAATCTGCCCTACCCAAAAACCATGTGTGAAAGAGAGAGAGCCTGAAAACAACACTGGGGCACGTGCTCAGGACCATTTGAAGACAGTCATACTACTTCATCCCTGGGGTCCAGTGCATGCAGAGTAGAAACAAGTGGATGGGGTGGACTGCTTGGCCTCCATGCAGAAATCAGCCTAGATGTTGTGTAGATAAGCCTTATAAACCTCAAGATAGTCCCTGATGTTTTCTAGGCAGGGCATTGCAATTATGTGCTGTACCTTCCTCAGGGCAGGTTATTAGCTGACCATCTTACTCTTGAACAAGGCTAAGTGGTTCCCCTTGGAAATACATACATCCCATTCCACAAAACTTTTGCTTTGCAGGATGGCAGAAGTAGGTGATAACATCAAAATGCAACACACCAGCAATTC
Organism: Gavialis gangeticus; assembly: GCF_001723915.1. Classification (NCBI taxonomy): domain Eukaryota; kingdom Metazoa; phylum Chordata; order Crocodylia; family Gavialidae; genus Gavialis; species Gavialis gangeticus. The sequence continues at coordinate 12,411,735 of NW_017728996.1, read as the reverse complement.
ACAGTTTCTCCCTTGCCTTTTCTAGGCCAGACTGTCAGAGTATATCCAAGGGATTCAAATGCCTTAGTTATACTCACAGAGCCCCTTTGAAAGAGGAAAATATTACATATGGCAAAGCAAATTAAATAACTTGGCTATGGCCACAGAACATGTCAGTGGCAGACATGTTACTGGCTACATGCTAGACCACAGAGTTTCATATTAAAAAAAAAAAGAAGATTGGTTAAAAAAATTCCATTACTCCCAAGCTAGCAAGCATCGCTGTGCAATCACATGTGTGATATTACTTGATTTGTTTAGGATATGGAATAATAGGAAGCTTGTTTATAGCGAAGGCACCTTTATTTAAGGCCTAAAATAAAATTACTGTGAGCTGCTCATACTCAAAGATGTGAAGATGCCACAGGAATGCTTAAAGACAGAAGGTGTCAGAAATCCACATAATTCAAAGGCCTTTAAGGAAAAAAGGAGAAAGGAGTCCTGTAAGCCTGAACAATGTCATTTTCTAGGTTCTTGTTTCCTCAATGCTTCCATTTCTCATAGCGGAAATAAAAACATATTCGGGAGATCAATAATTTAAAAAGGAGGCGTTAAATACTTTTTGAGGTTGTGTTTAAGGTGTCAGGCACAATATCAGACATCCAGCATAAATCTGGTACCTCTCTCATGACTTTATTACACCTTTGAAATTCAGGATAGTTATAACAATTATCCCAGAATCAGAGATAAATGTATTGTCATAATGATAAATCAGTTACAAGTAAAATAAACGAAATTACCTATCAGCTGTACCTTGCAAGAGGAAAAAATATCCATATAAAATCAAATGTTCCTATACTGACTTTTCCAACATGGATCAATATGATATTCAAACCATGTCTGTAGGAAATCAAGCCTTTTACTCCACATACAATAAGGTATCTTAGTTCCAGGATCTGAGTTCACTGAGAACTGTGATATTAGAAAATGGCATATCATTATATCTTGTGTCATTATTATATAGCATGAGGTTACCAAGAAGGTAATCTGAGCAAATGCCTAAGGCCATTTCTAGTCTTCTGCAGCTTAGCAGAACCACAACCAAATAACATCTGTTTCACTCTGATTTCCTCCCTGTCTCTCCTATGGTGTTTGTGTAAGTCTTACTAGCTTCTAAGAGATGCCCATTTGATACGCCAGTCTTGCTCATAAATGAAGTGAAATAAGAAGGGGTGGGATATTAGAAATGATTAGGAGTACAAACAGATACACAATCTGCACATTCAGCTGCACTTATAGGCTGTGAACACATTTGCCATGATTGCGCTGTTCGAGTTGAATGAATGTCCAGGTTGGTTTCATCACAAGATTTCCAAACCCTGCTATAGTCACACTGCACAACTAAGTGTTTTAAGAAATCAAGCATTAAACACTTAACACATGTTTCAGGTTTTCCGCCTTAAAAAAAAAAAAAAAAAAGCTGTATCATTTTTGCAATGAAACCGGATCATATTTTATCCTCTGGGTTAAATATCTATTACCATAAAGCTAGAGTTTAGAGGAGTCATGCCCTGCTAGTAACATTTTAACCAAATCGGGGAGTCACTATAATGTAGAGTCATACTATAGGCAGCAGACCTACTGCATTGAGTGGAGCTGCTCTTCTGTCTGCTAGCTCAGGACTTACGCTGTCAAGTGCTTTGGGCACATGAGGAACATGAGGAATCGGAAGGTCTAATCCTGACTCTGCCACTGACTCCCTCTATGACTTAGGAATGAAACACGATTTCCTCTTGGCTCACGGTGTCCCTTTTTGTCAAAGCTGAACTCACACAAAGGCTGATGTGCGTAGGAGGTTTGCACTACCGTTGCAGTTGCATGTGCCATCCCAAACAACTCTTTTAGTAGCTCTGCTTCCTGCAGTCCCATCACAGCATCTGATGAAGCAAGCCTTCTGCTTGCAGAAGCTTACACTGCATATTGCTGATTTAGTTAGTTTATAAGGTGCAATTCTACCTTGTTTTCTGCCTGACTTCAGACTAACACAGCTAACTACTTGTCTATCCCAAACAACTTGCCACTTCTTAAATAATTCATTGTAAAATACACCTACCTTCAATATATGTCGGTGATGGGTCATTTCAGGTTGCAAAAGAAATACGTGAAAGTCTTGGGACTGTGGGTGGTGATTACAATGCCGGGCTGACAAGCAGGAGTTCTGGATTCTACTCCTAGGTCATCCACAAGTTAGCTTTGTAATTAGCACCACAACATCTTAACCAGAAAGTTTGTGAACACAAGACTGAAAACCGTTGACAGGGTAAATAAATGCACCTGAACTCTGATTCCAGAGTTAATACATGTGTTTTCAAAGGGATAGTTATAAACCATTCAGTTATGCAATGACCCTTTTGTGCTGTTCAAGTGCTAAGACCATGCCTATCACTGTGGCATCCAAACGCCATCCAGAATTAGAAAAATAGGTTAATCCCTATAAATTGTGATCTCCCCCTTCATGGCGATTAGTTATTCAAAAGACACATCCAAAGTATAATTAAACTGTAATAGAGTTTTAACGACAGTGTCCTTTCAGTCACTTTATGATAAGAGACAGGCATAATACCTTGCTTTCCCCCCAAATACCCCTGAACTTTGGCAGCTTAAATACAAATGAACTTGAATCCAAGCTGCCCTGAATTTGGTGGGTCAGTTTTGCAAAACCAAAGAGTGCCTTTCCCACCCTATCATGATCTACAGCTATTTCTAACAGTGACCTAATACTTCTGACTTATTTCTCACCACAGTTTACAGAGGAATGAGCTAATAGTTGTTGCTATATCGGACTGTGCAAATTGATGGTGATAATATACTCTCTAGGAAGGGTCCATACACATAGGTAATTCAAAATATCTTGTTAAATAAATATTTACAATATTTCTGTTATTTAGCCTATAAACTGTTTGGTGTGAAGAAGCTTTCTGACTGATTGCTGAGCGTTCCAAAGACTTACTCTAGATTAATCCATGTAAACCACACCACCATGCTAAAAATTGCTATAGTACCTCCTGGCTGCCAAGTCCTTATCCGTCCCGAGTAAAAAATACTGGACATATTTTCCTTTGTAATAAAATCTCTTGGTAAAAGCAATAGAAAAATACTAGTCCAGAGCATGTGATTATCTTTGGGGGAGGGAAGGGGGAATCATATCCATGGGATTCAGGCAAAGTTGGCTACTTCCTGTAGCTAAAGGTACAAGAGTTGTGTGATCACCTGAGACACAGAAATAGTGGGAATTTGACAACAGAGAGAAAGAAAAGTTCTTCATTAAGAATCATTTCTCCCAGTAGTTTCTATTTTGGTCTGGAAAAAAGGCCAGACAACAACAGCAACAAAGCCAACCATACCGCTCAGCTTCCCATGTCTCTGCATTTTCAAGACCATTGGATCAGTGCTGAACAAGGATTTCAAAATAGCCAAACTAATGAGACAGCATAAGGCAATAATAATGAGGCTATGGTAGGGCAGACTCTTTTCATTCCTAAAGATTTTTTTTTTTTTCTGAGCAAGCCAAGTGTCCTGGCATGAGACCCAGGAAGCCAGGATGCTTTTCATGCTCACAGGGTCAGCTCTGCGTGCGCACAAGCATGCATGCGTGTGTCTAGGTTTCACACTACACCTACCCACCGACATCCAGGAAACTGCAGCACCTTATTTGGCTCTTGAAGCTCAAACTTCTTGATTATCCACCAGGGGGAGCAACTCACCAGCACAAAATTATCCTTTCCCAGACAAGTTGCAGAATTCACTTGGAGCTCTCAATTTACACAGCTGACAGCAACCTTGATTTTTATCAGTTCTACTAGATTTGAGAATCATATACCCATTACTGATTTTTCATGCCTTAAGACACACTGGCTGTGTGCGTATTTATGCAAAAGGGGTGGGGTGGGGAGTGTTAAAATGGGTAGCAGTCATTTTTAGCAATTATTCCTTTAATAAAAAGGCAACATTCACGTTCCCAGCCTTACAACAGCTGCTAGACTAATTATTAGGATGCAAAAAAAAAAATGATGGATTTACCAAAGCAATCAACTGAAGGCTTGTTCTGTTGGTACCTAGCAGAGGGGACCTGAGGGTTGGTAGGGAAGTGAAGCAGAGAGGAAGGTAGTTGCAGATTTGCCTGAAGTGTTCACATGGAGCTAACTGGCTGCTATTCAAGCCTCCCTTCCCCATCGCCAGCCCCAAGAAGCCGGGGAAGCAAAAACAGCTGTCAAAGAAGGTTCAATGTTATTGATAAGCCCTTTATGTCATCTGAATCCTCTGTACCGGCAAGTCCAAACAAAACAACTCAAAATCTGCGTATCAGTGGAAAAACATGTTGGGCTGCATGTGGAATAAAGCAACAAGAAGTGAGTGTGAGTGTTACAGTCACAGTAGATTTTTACAAATGACTGTGCAATCCACTAAGGAAATGCCCTCGGGGAATCTAAGTTGTAGTTCTGATCTCTACATCCCCCACCACCCTCCCTCCTTTACACACAGAGTCCACTTCCTCCCTCACTTAAAAACTTGTTTCAAGCAGCTCATGCTAGTTTTATGTCCCTGCAACAACAGGGCTGCACAGCATGTTTTTCTTTCTTTCTCTGCCTATTGGACTTTAAGCATGCATGTTAAATTCAAAGCAAATATACCCACCAAAAAGGGAGCTGGCTCTCCACTCCCCACACTCCATTCACCAGACATGGGAATGGCAACATGGGCCCTGATGCAGAGAGGTTAGATCCAAAGTTTAGATCCTTGTCAGCACTTCATTTCTCTTGCAAGAATGAAATTCCCTGTCTGGCAGGCTCCAAGCTGGGAGCTATAGTTAAGCCCTGTGCTAGATTCGGGAAATCTGGCGTGTGTTGCCTCCCAAAATCTAAGGGGGGTTGTTTGTTTTTTTGCTGCATATTAAAAGGATTGTTTTTATAGTTTGCCTCCTTTGGCTGTATATCATGCTGCTTCCCATGTTGCAATGGGCTGATATGAATGATGGCACAGAGCCATGCAAAAGCTAAGCAAGGTGTGATGCCAATTGCTTCATGATGGTGAAAACAGAGAGACAACATGGGTCAGAGGCAGAGTGTGGGACAAGCTGCACTAATGCCATCATGGCACCATGGTCCTCTACAGGCAGTCCGTTTCTCACCACTAGTCAGCCTGTTTCCTTGTGCTCTCCTTTTGCATGCTCCTGTCTTCTCCTGTCTTATGTTTAGGTTTTAACCTCTTTGGGGAAGAGATCATTTTTGCTATTGTCATCATTCTGCATTGGTACAGAGCCTACAGTCCACGGGGTCCTGGACTGTAACTTGTACAAAATCAATATATAAATAGATGATATCGATGATGATGATAATAATGATGGGGTAGTTCAATCTCTACTTGAAGGCAGTGGAGATGGAAACCTGACTTATGCTCAAGCTGCACAGACTCTACCCCAGTTTGAAAAAGGATCTGGCTAATCTTTCTTTTCTAATACTGCTCATTTTCATGCAATTCACTGGATTATGATTAAGGGCCAAAATCCCATAAGGAAGGCTACTAGAATACTTCCATCCTAATAGGAGGCAGGTTGTTGTAGGCATTTCATGGGAAAATAATGTCTAACAATTGAGACTGTTGACATGGTTTTCTACACTAAATATGCCTGTGCCCATGGCTTCAGTGGAGGTATATCAGGGATGAATTTAGCATGAGGAATTTGGACGACAGGTTTGAACCTCTGGTTATTTTAAGGCTTATCTTTTAGATATTTGACATATTTAGGAGTCCTTCATAGTTTATAAATATGGGCCTGAGAATACCAATAAATGAGCCAGGCAATGCCACTGTAATCCACTAGCGAGCGTATATTAAACTTCTCTCTATCTGCCCAATCCACAATGGGTGTGTCTATGTTAAAACCCTACATGTAAATGGTTTGACTTTACTTCAGTCTGCAGCTGCTCTTGCTTCTACATCCCTGGCTGAAACCCTGGCTGGTCAGTCAAGATGGCAACCATCACTCTACCCATCATGAAAAAGTCCTACCCTCGTTATGCTGTTCCCAATTTTCCTACTTCCTCCAGCCCCACACCATATGTAGTAGCAGCAGCAAAATATTATTGTAGCATGGATGGTGTTCTGCAGGACTCAGAGTGATGCCACCCAAACACATTTGACCCCTCTACTCTGCATTATGTCAAGTATCAATGGCACTTGCTACACGCAAAATAGTTTATGAATCATCGTTATTATTTAGCTGACAGAGAACCATTCATAAGTCTCATGCTACTCTCCAAGCTTAAAGCAAGCTAAACTCATCGAGGGCAAGGACCAGTTCCTAAAATAGCCATAAATGTTTGGCCGTCAGCTTCATCGAGAGGGTCGACTCTGATGAGAGAACTTACTTTGGGAAGAGAATTTCAGCAGAAGAGAAATGAATGGATGTAAGACTGTCATTTGGTGCAGCAATCATTGATTCCTTGATTTGCAGTCATATCGGTGAGCACTGAAACCAAACCGCCTTCTACTTCCACATACTCTCTTAGATCTGATCCCAGACCTGAAATTGTCCCATTGACTTTAGATCAACTTTTATGGTAGATGGGATAGGGTCAGAGGGATAAATCCGGTGCACGACATAGATGGGAGGAGCGCTAGGTCTCCCCACACTATGCTAATGAATGAGCTGCTTTAAATAAGGATGCGATCCTGAAAGATCCCAAACACTTTGTGCTCCTCATTGCTTTGAGAAGTCACTTGGGGCATCTGAATCAGTCAGCAATTTTCAGTAACCACCCTAAAAGTATTTTCAATCCTTAAGATCTTCTGCACGTATGATATGGGCACATGACTTCTGAGTCAGAAAAACTAAGGAAGACAAGGTCAAATCAATGGTCACAGCAGAGTCACTGTTAAACTCAGGACCAGAGCTCAGCCATCAATGTTTACTCAGGAAATGGTCCCACAGAATAAGCTCTGGGGGACTAGGCCCCTTGGATACTAATCCCATGCTGCATCTACCCCTTCACTTGGATAGCGATGACCTTTTATCCATTCCAGGTAAAACTAATTCTACTCCCTTCTTTGAAGGCAGCTACAATATCCTTTCCCATAATAAGTAAAAAACCAATAGTTTTGCTTTATCTCATGAAATATGAGGGCCATTTGGGAGAAGCCTGATTTTCGTTCTCAGGCAGTTATCACCACCACAAGTTTGGCTGGCTACCAGTGGGATGCTGATATAGGGTAAGAATTTCCTTTGCTTCATCTCACTCTGAAATTCCTACCTAATAAGAGCCCCATGGGGAATGTACTTCCCCAGCCTAAGCAAACCAGGCAGTTAGTAGCTAATACTAAAATAATTGTACAGATTATGCTGATTATTCATCTTGGACAACCGTATGGTCATTAAGAAACTGGGGAAATTCACAAAGCGGTTGCAGTCCCATTTCCATTTCTAATTCCTTCTTTTCAGATTTTAAAAATCTGGCGAGAAAAAAACCCAAGAATGGTTCTTTCCCCCACCACCACTAAAAAAATATTTTGCTTGTACGTTGTTAAATCAGTGGAAATATATATTTCTGTTTTACCCACCTACAGAATTGGTTTCTAAGCTTGTCATCTTAGAATTATTTTGATTTTTTTTAAAAGCCATCAACATGATTATTTAATAATATGGAATCAGTTCAAAAAAGTAAGGCCAGATTTTGAAAGTTAAATCCATTGCCTGGTATTGATTGCCACATGCCTGCTCAACCCAAATATCTTATGTGAATGTTTCTGCTGAGAAGTTACAAACCAAGGTTAGAATTGCACGCATGTAGTATAGGATGCCTGCTTATACATGCCTAACAATTAAAAGCTCTTCTGTAATGAAAAGGAGGATAAAAACTACAACGTCATTGAGTCAGCTTGTCCCTTTGGCTTATTAAGAAAAAGAAAAAAAGAGAAGAGGAGGAAAAGCTTGGGATTAGTAAACAAGATGAGCATAGAAAGTTAAAGCAAAGGTTGGAATAATGTATTTACTGTAACTAATCTCCTTGTGCCTTGATATTGCCAGGGCAAGGGCCCTTAAATCAATATTATGTTTGAGGTGTGATGTAACACAAAGGTACAAAAAGTTAAGGATGGAATGTCAGCCTTACCTTTAAACATCCTTTTATTTGTTCGACTGTATAACATAACACAAACCTTACTTAAACATTGTATTTGGTTGCTACATAATACTGCCCTGTGTAAAAGGAGGTAACTGAGTAACATTCAATTGGCCACACAAACAAAGACTACTTTCTTACAGTGTTTTAAAAGGGCTTTTGGACACAGCTTTGTTACACAACAGTAGCAAGGATTCAAGATTAGTCTACCTGTATTAATTAATTCCCAGCTCTCAGACCCTTCAGCTGCCTGCCTGATTAGATTTCCGATAAGTGACAGACATCTCAGTATTTTCCCCCAACTGTGACTCTGAAGCCTCCAAATTTCTCAGCCTATGGGAAGTGCTTTTAACAACATGTAACAAAGTCCCCTTTAATGCAAACCAGAGCTAAGAAAAGGGTAAGTCCCAGCAGCCCTTTTTGCAGGCATAATTTGCACAGTGGGCTATACGATTTAATAGTCCCATTAGTGCCATCTGTTGGGAACCCGCTATAATGCAATTGAAAATGTAATACTCTAGTTAAGAAAAAAATCAGAAATGGTGGCAGTATGTTTACAGGCCCATTTCCAGGAGAGTAGATTTCATTGGCTATCGCTTTAAAGCATTGCTCTCTTACAATTTCCCCTGTGATTGGCTCATCAGCAAAGCGCTGAAAACCTGTGTTGTCTATTGGATCCACTCCTCAGACCCATGGAAAGCAGAGGAGAATCTGCTGCATTGACTTTAGAGGGATTTAACCTTCATCTCTCCATAAAATCAGGGCTTGCTTAGAAAAGGACTTCCCAAATAGGAACACGTTAAGAGGTCACCCAAGCCCTGTGATACGTGGCTCACCGTAGCGAATGCATGTTCTTTCCTGCAACCATTAGCTTGCCATAGAAAGGGGACACATGCTAGGCAGGTGCCTGCCTAAAACTTGGCAAAGTCGAATGGGACCTGGGTGGGGGATTTTTCGACACTTAAAGCAAAACACCTCTTTTAACAACAGCATAATATATGACCTGGGAGACCTCTAAAATGAAATTGCCAAATCACTATTGGAGACCGTGTTAAAAATAACTGTCCGTTTGTTGTTACAGTTGATCCATTGCAGAATCCAGGCTTCAATAGCAAAGATGGGGTCTGTTCCTCAGCTACTGAAATAAGGGGTCCCGCCATTGGCGATGGGTGTACTCTGAGTTAGAAAACAGAAAAAAGGAGTGAAAAAAGGGCTTCCTTGGACACAGAGTTCAGTCCCCTGTGTTCAGAATTAATTATTAACAGTCTAGACAATTTTGTGGCATGAGATTATCAGTGAAAATATTTTACATTGACGCTTTATTTCCCGTAGCAGATTCACGCTTGTCTTACAGTCAGGATTCTTTCCCTGCTAACAGGCCCTATTCTGTCCCCTGCTACCTTGTGAATTCATGCTATTTTTAGATATGCCACTCTTCAAGTAGGTACATTTGGAATACAAATCGCTCTTCAGCTCTGATTTTTTCTGGATCCGTTTTATTTTCAGCTGAAACGACATTTCAGTTCCATTTCTGATTGCACAGTCGGACTGACCTAAGGTGAACTGGGAGTTTGAAGTTTGAACTTCTGCTCCAGGCCCTGGATTTAAATCACACATATTGCTGCCTAATAATGAAAAAGGCCTTCCTTATTTTGGCAAAAACTTCAGTGGTTTCTATATTAATCTGAGCATAATGTTCAGTTCCAGGCCTATTGTTGACTTCTTTCCCAGCTTGTCTTTTTCTGGAATTCTCCTTTTTAGGCGAGAACAGCTGTGCTCTTATATCTCTGTAATGTGGCCATGTTACAAAGGTGAATAACTTCTGCATTTGTTCCATCGCTTTCCTTTTAATTCAAATTAATGGCCAGTCCATTTCTGTAGAACTGCTGGGGCTGAAGGATGATGAGCCAAGGTTAGCACTATACATCTGTCTTATTAAGAAAGAACTTAGAATGGATGTTTACGAAAAAGCCTATCCAAATCTCTCGCATAGCAATCATTATACTACAATGACTATTTCTTTATATTATGCCAATGCCTACCAGCTCCATTCAGGGCTTGGGTCCCCATAATGCTTAGCACAGTGCAAAGATATAGGAAGGGATACCCTCTGTCCTAGTGACTTTACAGTAGATGCAGAAGAAGTCAGAGGGGAAACTGAGGCACAAAGGAGTAACTGACTTGCAGAAGAAAAAAAATCACACACAGCAGTTCCAGAAAAAACCAAGAAAAGAACTTAGGTTTCCTTTTCTCCCGGGCTGACAATACAGAGCAGAACACAAAAACACAAAATCCCTTTTAATTTTTTTGGTTAACCAGAAATACTTTGTTTAACATGAAACACAAGCAAGATTCGGAGGGGCCAGCTCATTTTTTCTCTTTTTTCCCTTTTTCAGTTTGGTAAAATTTCAAATGAAAGATTGCCATTTCATAATGGATAGGCCATGAATTTTATTTTGAAAATAACAGAATGAAATAAATTTGCAAATGAAATTATAGTTGGCATTAGTATATCTTCCATCATTTTTCTTTCAGTCCAAACCATTTGCCCAATTGGACTTGAATTTCCTCTTTGTTTTGGTCTCCCCAAAACTCTAAGCTTTCTGTATATTATTTACTATTTTTTTAAATTATTTTACCCAACTCCACTTACATTGGCATGTTCCATTACAACTCTCAGGAGAGAAAAGAGGGTTTAAAATAACTATTTTTCCCCCTTCTTCTCTCAGCACACAACTAAATGTATTTTATATTTGGTGTGCTTTACTGCTTTATAATATATTTATTAGAGCTCCCCTACATGTCTCTTTCTGGAATTATAAAACACATACCCACCTGCAGTCTGCAATACTGGGTATTTACAAGCGTATATAGCGATTGCATTATTTTCCCCACACATTTATTCCATATTCTTTCATTTCCAGCTGTCGATGTCTCATAGAAATTAGAAGATCTAGAGGCAAAAGTGTGACCTAGCCATATCCTATAAAACCCTGACAGTCCCTGTTGTATTTTTATGTAAAGTAAATTCACTTTTCCCCAGTGTCTATATTTTATTATCTCTGCATATGTTCTAGCTCTAGTGACTCTGTTTAGGTGGTACAGCAGAGATAATGACACTGTTAGACGCTGCTGAAACCCAATGCTACATGTTATCCATTAACATAATTAGCTCCAAAAAAACAAATGGAAGAGACGAGACTTTTCCAAGACAGGCAGCACTCGAAGTTTGGAGCTGGAGCTGTTTTCACTATAGCCATTGTGTAGTGAGAATTGTTTGAGTAGCAAAGAGAAAAAAAAATTGGCTGAATATCAGGTGAGTAGAGGGAAAATATTGCCACAACATGAAATTTGATAAGATTGGTTTCCTCTGGGAAATTGTAAAACTTCATCTAACTCCAAAGTGAACATACCGCTGGTAGAATACATTGTAGGGACCATCTTGCACTGATAGTGTGGGGTAGGCCAGCAGTCTTATCTCTTCTCATATTTATGTTGTACTTCTACATACATGATGAACACAGACTCGGGTTAGGGCTGGTTGGGAATTTCCCTACAAAACTGTTTCATTGGAAAATACTGCTTCATCAAAATAGAAACATTTCACAGGAATGCAACAATTCTGAGTAGCTTTTCATCGGAAAAGGTTATGGGTGGAAATTCTGGTTAGAGAAAGGTCTTGCCTAGCAAACCTAATAGCAGGTATGGCCACATCACAGTGATAGGTACCTAGAGGCTCAACATTCAAATCCCCGATCTGCCTAAGGATTTGAATTGATGTCTCCCATATCCCAGGTCAAACAGCTGGACTATTAACTATTTTGGGCTTGGTGAATTTTTCCCTCTCCTCCGCCTTCTTCACTAAAAGCTCCAATGCAACCTGATGCAGCATGGGAAAATGTTAGCAATCTCAAAAACATTCTGTGGGATGGAAAAATTCTTTCCTGTCCTGCTCCACTTCGTTTTGCTAATCTTAGTGAAATGAATAGGTTTTGTCCCAATACCATGAAGATAGTATATAGGCCTTTCCTGCTTCAACTACATATTTTAACAGTATCAGCCTATTTTCAGGAGAATCCAAAAGGAAAAAATATTGAAGAATATCTTTCCCTTTGAACACATGCTGCAGTTCCAGCCAAGTCATCATATTCCTTCAGCATCAGATCAATTATGTAATAGAAGCGGCATCTTTCTAACTGTCATAAATATATTTTTTTAAATAGTTATTGAAAAAAAACCAGCTGATAGTATAGCCACAGCCAAGTAAAATTATTTCTTTGGACTAATCTTGGAATACTTTTTTTCTCTTATTGACACTGTTGTGAATCCAGAATAAATCCCCTGACTTAAAAGAGCGCAGACTGACTCCCTTTTCTTTTTTTCTAGGCATTGTATACACATGTAATGTGTTGATTTCACAGACCCATTATAATGCTGGTTGAATTTACAAGTAATTGTTCATTATTCAACCCACTTTAATACTTCTATTCTTTAAATTATTTCACATGACTTATGGTGTCTTTTCTTGTTACATCTCAATAATATCTCGTTTACTGAGTTGTATCTTTGTTGCCTTTTTATGATTATTATGCTTTCAAGTGACTTTCTAATAAATTTTCCAGTTTCCTAAATCACATTCCCAACCTCTACCATTCAGTTTATGTCAGACACTACAGATATTTTTTCTCTGGGTAGAAAACAGTGTTAAAACTTTATCTATCTTAGCCAATACTACTGAATTCTAACTTTCTCAGAACAGTCGTATCCATTTTTATCGGTCACTGAAATGCACTGCGATCCACGGTGCATCGCAGATACATATATTCTAAATCTATTCTATTCTTTAGTAGAAATGAGACCTAGAGTTTCCCTTTATAATTTGCTTTTCTTTTGTACTGCTTAATGTTTTACTATCCATTCTTTTTTTCTCTCTCTCTTTCTTAGACCAGACTTCTACCAGGTATCTTCAGAAAAGTGCTTTTGTAAAGATAAGTTAAAATGCACTGCACCTTTTTTCTATTTAGAAAAGTCCAGTTCTTGCTGATAGCCTGAGGTCTGTAAAATAGAGCATCCTTTTTGATAAGGTTAATTAACAGCTCTGCTTGGGCGGCTTAATTGGGCAACACGTTTCCTATGGTATCCTTCCATTGCACAAGAGGATCTTATTTCTATTAATTTTTGTAGTGGTTTGATACATTTTAGGGAGTTATGATTTCAGGTTTGCTTGAAAGCTGGATTAAGACTTAAGATCAGAGATCTTCAGTTTCTCCACTGGGCTGTACATGAAGAGGAGTTTCAGATACCTATAATATGGGGAAATCAGGGTTTAGTTTTAATTCCAAAATTCACATTTGAATGCAAGAGTTTGATTTGGTCCATTTATGTGTTGTGAAATATGGACTGAGATCTGACATTCATATTCAAGCTGTCTGAGCTATCTGTCCCTTCTATCTCAGGGACCATTGCTGTGGCATTTGAATTCTCTCTCAGGACCATCACTATTTAATATGAAACAGCTACAAAAGACTGAAGATAGGAGGCAAAAGTAGATCTGTATATACTATGTTATCACAGTATTTTGCAAGTGGCTTTCTTGTTCGAGTCACTGGTTGATAACATAGCCAGGAGATTCTTTCCCTTATTCTTTCTGAAGGGTAACAACTTTCCAGTTAAAGGAGGACTTATTTACAGCCCTTTGCCCTTTGTTTTAGAGCCAGATTTTTTTTCCCAATAAGCTGGTTTACTCACCCAGCCAGGCTTCTTAGCTTAGCCAAGAAACTTTTCTGAAAGAAATTGTTCTGTGCTTGTTCTTTCACTCGCAGCTTAGAACGCCCAACATAACATTTCCCATGTCTAGGATGGGAGTGATCTGCAAAAGGGACTTCAGTAAGTTATCCGAATAAGAATCGTCTCTCATAAATCCAAACTTGCTGGATATCTGAGGACAGCATTACACTTTTCAAAGTATTCCCTAACTAAATCCCACTTACAATGTTTCTTTCACAATTGCTATTAAGTCTACCTATCCTCATCTGGACAGAACTCCTTGCAGCTATCTCCAATTGCCTTTCTCCTTTATTAGCTATTCTAAAAAACAGAATATCGAGTGTTTCATCATTGTTTCTCATTTCTTGCTACTAATTTGTCTACCACCCATCAGCAATGTGCTTAGACTTTGCTGAAAGGTGATAGGTGCCCAGCGCATTTATCAGAAAAGCCTTGTCTCCAAAGTTCATTGGCGAATCACTTGAAACTAAAATCTCCAAGAACCTGATCCTCAGCCCACTGAAAACAATAGGAGCCCTTCCAACACCTCCAATGCATTTTTGATCAATGCATAATTTTGCTCCCCTTCCTTTTTTCCAATTCTACGTCCTGTGACAGGGGACTGAGGGTGAGTACAGGATGCTGATCAGCTGCAAACCAGCTTTGCTCCTTCCTTCCTCTCTTCTCTTCCTCTTCCTCTTTAAAGAATGATAGATGCCAATTGAAGACTGACAAATTTTCAAGGGGTTTAAGCCCAAACTGAGACTTTTCATCAGATCCTAATAATGCACCCATCACCCTCATATTTGGGCTGAACACAACTTAGTTGCACTCATCTGAAGGGCTTTTTAGCCACCTGACAACCAGATAATCCCTCCCTCCATCTCTGTGAACGGAGGGCCTGGGAATCCAGTGGCAACTGTCCATAAGCACTTGGAAGAATAAATGACAGACCCCCCGGCACCCTTCATTCAACCTATGGCATTGCACTTGTGACATTTGAAATCTGTACATGGGAAAGAACCAAAGTTGGACCACTCCGGGATTTGGTCTCATTGTCCTACATACCGCACAGAACCCTTACAAATCAGGCTGAAAAATCAGGCTGTGGATAGACTATTAAAATATTTTTTCAGGGTTATTATAGAGAAAACAATTCTACCTGAATATGAAGTATTGAGTCAGCCTCTTAAATATATATGACATATATATTACACAGAGAAAATGTGTTAAGCGAGGCTGTTTTTATGTAAACTATGTATACAAGTGCCGGAAGCCTGCTTCAACTCCTTTTAATTAGGACGAGTCAGAACAAGCTTGATTAGTCACGTCTGCTGGAGCATTCGAATTAGAACTGTCTACTTAGACCGCTCCAGCAGCCGCGGCATCATGCATATTCAGCTTTGATGCATGTCAAAATGGCAGCAGGGGTGCTTTAACTAAAGCTCATCATATGAGCTTTTCTTAAAACACCCCCACTGCCATTTTGAAGCACAGCATGATGAATACATGAGATGCTGCAGGCACAAGCAGTGCGGGGAAATATTACTGGGGGGGAGGGGGCGGGCTGAGCCCTGCGTGGCCCCCACCCCTCCCTCCTGCAGGGCCATTGCATGGCCAGCGTGTGCTGGTGCTGTACGTGGCAGCGGAGGAGCAGCTTGAAGCCAAGTGGCACTGGGCTCTGCGGGATGGCGGTGCCATGGTGCTGCTGCTGTTGTCAGCCTCCACAAAAAGTTTGTCAGGGGCTAAGCCCTATGAGCCCTGGCCTTTTATCACCTATGGCTGCAGGCATTTTAATTAGAGTGACTCCCAAGACTCTCTTTAATTAAAAGGCCCACCCCAGAGCATGTGTAAAGATGCCCATAGAGTCTACCTACATAACAAAGGTCTTTATATGGCTCCCATCATCATAACTCTAGGGCTTATCACACGGTTTAAAGTAAACCTAGAGCCTCCTTGGGAAATCAGGAGATAGCATTGTCACAATTTACCAGTGGGTCTTGAAGAGGGTGTAAGGCCTAGCTTCTAAATCTCATTGATCCATTTGAGTATTTGACCCTACATGACTTGCCCAAGTTTACACAGGAAGTCTGTAGGAGAGTAGGGAGTTCAACCCAGGTCTTCTATTTTCTACGTTAGCACATTAAGGACCAAACCACCTTTCCTCTCTATGCTGTAGTATACTCCAGAAAGGCATTACACAGCCATGTGCAGCTACATCATTTGCTATCGCCCACCAGACCAGGCTGCTGCATTGATAAGTACTACCCTATTCCTATGGGTTACGTTTTTTCCACATGTGTAAAAAGAGTGAAAAAAAATTGCACCCAACTGTGCAATGAAAGCTGTATTTTCATCAAGGACTTTCTGGTGAAAATATTAGGCAATATTTCAAGAACATATCAAGAATAAAGCTGAAATGGTTTTTACATGTCACCAGAATCTGAGATTAAAGCATATCCTTATCAATACGCATGGTTTCAATATTTTTTTTTCATGGTGTGGCAGCATAAATAAAAATCCCACAGACATCTCCCAGTAATGTCAATGGGTACATTTGTATTCAGTGCTTTTCATAACTTGTTCGCTTTCAGGAGGTATTTGTATTAATATTTGTTTGATGTTTAGCAAATCTCTCTCTGTTCTGCTGATGAAATATTAAATCTAGGTTCTTTTAAAGACATTTTAGCTCCAGACTAGTCTCTGGCATTCTTTGCAAGCATTTACAGTCCTAAGCATCCTGTGTAGCTAACTTTGGGTCCCACTCCTATTTTCCAACCTTTCACTGACTAGTGAGAGTAGACTCAGGCCCTTATGGCTGAATAATAGCAAGTCTTCCAATGCCATTTACATTCTGTCTCATTTTTAATGGTTATTATTAAAGGGTCAGAGGTTATATTCTGCAAGTCCACCCCTGTCATTTTAACTCATGATAGAAACGGCTCATTTGAAGACTGTGGAATGACAGGTGTATGTAGGCGGCAGGTATGCAGAGCTGTATTCAGAAACGATGCCAGAGCTCCAGGTCAGAACATGAGCCGATTGCAGAGTTCACTGCTTCTGACCTATAGTTCGCATTTTGGTCAATGGCAGTATGTCGGCTTACACCCAATGAGCACGTGGGCCCACCGAAAAGCAGACCAATCGAGTTGTGAATCAGCTTCCTCCCTCAGAGAGGTAAGGAAAAACAATTTTGCACTTTAATAAATAAAATCAGCAGGAAAACAATGGGCCTGACCCTGCTGAGGCCGAAGTCAATGGAAAAATTCAATGGGAACAAGATCTGGACCAGTGAGTAAATATATTTACACTTTATCTCTGCCCAAAGCCCTCAGAGATGGTAACTGGGGGAGGCGTTAGATTTTTCCATTCGTGTTTTACATGGTTATGCCTTTTAATTTCATTTTCTGGGAAAGAGCAGGTATAAGTATGTTGCAATCAGGGTGTCATTTTAGCTTCTTATAGATATAGGATTGTGTAGCATAGAGAACACAGTTAAAACCCCAAATCTGGCTTGTAAACAGTTGCATTTTCCACTTCCAAACAGCAGCAAGTAATCCTGGCGGCCTCTCTCTCTTCTGTGTCAAACACTAAGCTACTCTTTTTAGTTTACCCAGCAGAGACTCCCCCACCCCAACCCCTTAGCCTCTCCCTCGCTCCCTTTTTTTAATTGTTGTTACTCTGTTTTGCCTGAAAGCTGCAGCATCTCACTGTTTATTATTCCCACTTCAGTCAAACCCTGTCAAAAATTAACACGTTACTTTCTGCAGCTGCTCTCCAGAGCCATTTATGCCAAAAGGCAAGGGAATGTAAAACAATTGCATCAAACCTATTTCAGTTGCTATAAGGATTCGATCCTGCAAAAATAGCATGATGTTCATAGGCTGTTTTACTCTCCTCAGTAAATCCATAGGAACATTTAATAAAGTCATTCAGCTGTTTAAGCACTTGTCTGATCAGGCCTTAAGAGAAGATGAAAAGGCTGAAGAAACAAGTATATTTGTCCACCTTGTTTCTGTTGCACTTTTATGGCAATCAAAAGCGGGCTCTGAAAAAAAAGCAAGAAGCGAGCAGCTTGGAATCAAAGTTTCTAAGGAATCATTGACTCAAAGACTTTTTTTGTCCTTAAACTCTGGCAGTTTTCTGCCAAACTCATTGCAATCACATAACCTAGCTGCATTAAGCCAAATCCCTGTTGGAAGGCTGCAGAATCCCTATGGAAAACCTGAATTGGTAGTTTGAAGTCAAGGGGACTTGTGCACCTACCTGCCACGTGTGCATTTGAAAATCTTCCCTCAAAACCTTTTCATCCAAGACTTGCAGTCCTCTGCCTGGATTTTACAAGGGTATATTAAGAAGTAGCCATTTGAGACTTCAAACACAAAGCAAAAAGGAAAGGCAAAAGTCAATAAAACCAGAGAACTAGTTGGTCTGATCAGTGTCAAGTTACATTGTTTTCAACTTGAATTAACTGTAGCCATCAATAAAACTATAGAAATGGGGAAGTTGCTGTTATAAATTAATGATTATTTGCTGTGAGCTTTAACATGGCTGCATGCGATACATTTTATTGTGATGGTTTATTCTTATTCGGTACAACAGTAATTGGGTCTTAAACATGATAAAGCATCTTAAAGGCTGCATTGGTAGCAGAGCTGTCTATGGCAGATTTTAACTCTAGTTAAAGAAGGTTAATCAAAGCTAATGAATCTCTTTTACCCAGTGCCACAAGTATATCAAAAATGTACCACCAGGTGAAGGAGCTAAAATATGAATTGTTCAGCTGTGAACACTCATTTTTAAGCATGGTAATTCTGCCAGCCCTTGGCTGTAGACTGGATGTCTCGGTAGTTCTCCAGTCTTCTGACTCCACATCCTGAGAGGAGGGGAAAACTACATTTGGTAAACTATGGGACAAGCTGTCTTGCAGACAGTACTAGCATAGGACTGTTGCATTCATGCACTCAGAAGAGAAGCTCCTAATAGGGCTAATTCATTAGAACATGCATTCGTTACTAAAACACGCCATGCAGGGCCACATCCCTGCAAGCTAGACAGCGTGGCAATTAAAGTGACCTCCCCACCATGCATGCAGTCTTCTCCCCCTTCTCCACTAGCCAAGCCTACCCCTTTGATTGTCCTGCAGGTTAGTAAATCTGCATTATCCGAGTCACACTGTTTGTTGCACAAGATCAGGAAGGGTGGGGGGCAGCGGTGGAAATGGTGGGGAGAGGAGATTTCCCTGGTTGCGATTGTACCATTTGATTTCATTAGAGAAAAGAATCAGGGACAAGCTGCCACCCTGACTCCCTGCTGGGCAGTACCTTCCTCCCTTAGTAGCCCCCACTGATTTCAAGTACCAGGATGGGAAGGGGATGTCTAGCCCTCAGTGATTTTAAATGTAGCTAAATCAATATTGTGGGGAGAAAGTATTTGGGAAAGCATGTGAATGGATATCTGCAGCTCTGCAAATGCTGCCTTTGCATCTCGGAGCCACAAGTGAAGCAGCGGCACCCCTCTCGCAAGCAAAGCCCTGAGGCACTGCAGGTTTTAATCTCAGGACCTACGCGGGACAACACATGCACATCAGGCCCCGATTCTGCGGCACTGGGAAGTCAAGAGCAGTCAGCACCGTGCCTGCTCAGCTCCACCACATGGGTAGCTTTGCTCTCTATGGGAGCGGGTACTTCTAAATCCTCCGTTACTCGCAGTGGGCATTCACCCCTTGCAGGACTGGGTCCTGCGATAGCATTTTTGCTTTGGGTGAAGTGCTCAAGATGCATAGGCCGAGTGGTTAAAATGACTCCCTCGCTGGGTGTGGGCTAAGCTGAAGGACCATGAGACATGGAGAGAAAAAAAGCAAAGGCTTCTTTCCTTCTCCACTGAGTTTTGCTTCTTAATATTCATCTAATGGGGGGGCGATTAAAGGCAGCATGAAGGAAGGCACAGCGCAGTGAGGGGGGAAAAAAAAAAAATGAAAAGCCCAAGGACTAATTGCAGCCTTGGCCAGGGAGAGACACATCACAGGTTTCAAAGCAAATTTTGTTCCCCCCTCCTGCTCCCATCCGTTTCACAAGCCATCGCCCCGCTTGTTTCAAAAATAGTGGGGGGGAAAAAAAAACTAGTTGCGAAATTCAGGGCTTGGTAGGCCTCAGCTAATTAGAAAAAATGGGCTCTCCCCCCTGCCCCCCCCCTCCCTTTCTTTCTTTAGCACCTTTTCTTTCAAACATTTAGTCTCAGGAGGGGTATCCAGCCTCTCGGCTGGGCTGTTTTCAAAACACGCCTTTGAATGCTTCTCCCTAATTCACGTCTTTTGTTTTTCGGCTTTTGTGTTTGCCAGTTTGACCATATAACGTTATACATCTGCTGTATAGCTTGTTGGGGGCTTTTTTTCTCCCAGGGATCCTATGCATTCCCTATAGGACCCTCCTGGGCTTCAATTTGAGCGATCGTGTAACATAAAGGGAGCTAAAGTGGGACCAAGGGGCTGAAAGGGGGGGGGGGGGGGG
>NW_017728996.1:12383407-12391273 GCF_001723915.1 Gavialis gangeticus | reverse complement strand
GGGAGGGGAGAGAGGGAGGGGTGGGGACTACCGGGAGCAAAGGATGGAGCAGTCTTGGCTAATTGAGAAATTTACAGGCGGCTGCGACTCCAGGGCAGAACTTTGCTCAGGCGACTCGGCCTTATGCCGGGGAAGCAGGCCACGCCGAAGCCAAACCTTTCCCTCCCTGTTCCTGCCCCCCCCCCCCGCCTTTTCCTTTTTTTCTTTTTTGCTGAGAAAATACCAGTTGGCTGAGCAAGGCAAATTCTTGCTGTTTTTGGCGACATCCTTAATAGCAGCCTCTGCAGCTGCTGATGTTTATTGTTGTGGTTGATGCTCCTCTTGGATATAACCATCCCAGGGAGAGGAACACTTTCACCACGCGGCCATCCTGTTTTCTGCCGCAGATCTGAGCATACCTCAGGGTCCATTGCACCTCATTGCAATGACCACGCTTCATGCTTCCCCATCCCTTTGACCACAAAGCCCCTTGCAAACGTTTGAGGATTAAAGCCCTCCTGCATAAGCTTTTGCTATCCCCATTTTAAAAGAGGGAAACTGAGGCACGGAAGTGACTTTCATGAAGTCACACCCAAATCCCCTGGCTTCACCTGCATGCTTTAATCACTAAACTGTGCTACCTCCTCCAGAGCCTACTGGTTGCTTTGCAAAATAGAGAAAGCAATGGTGGAAACTTAAACAGATTTTCCAGTTTCCTCCATGCTGCTGGCTGGTAGTTTGTGATATATTTTAAAGAACTCTGCAGGTAACACATTGAGAGCATGGTAGACCATATAGTCCAATGAGTATGAAGTATTGCTGGGGCTTACATTTATATAATGTATACATATCAGATGGTCAGTATTTATAGCTCATTTTAGAATTAAATTACATGCATAATTGCCTATAATAAATTTATAGGCAGCTGGACAGATGTAACACATTGTATTATGCACAGTAATTTCATGTATATACACACACACACCACTATAAATACATATGCATGAGCAGACAGAGAGACAGACAGACAAATTTAATTTTTCCTGTCTACAGCTATGATATTTATGCTGATTTTCACACAGGGCAGGTTGATCTTCTGATTAGCAAAATTAGTCTGTAACAGGTCCACATTTTTGACGGTGTCCCTTTCCCCCGGATATTCATCAACCCAGATATGTCACCCCTGTCATTGTGCTTCCCTTGAAAACCTGACCATAAAAAACAGCCTTAAAAACAAAATGTGTAGTGTTTTAAAATTGTCTTTTCCTTGCAGGTACCCTGCCCCGGCACATCCACACCCTAGATAAAGATGACATAGGTCACATCAACTTCTGCAGTGATGAATCCTGCTTCAGTCTAATCAGAGACTCCATTCACAATCTCCCACAAAGGGGTTAATCCAGATTAACAAAGATCCCCTTGATCCTGCAGTCCCAGTGTCAATAGGGGTAGGATCGGACCCTAAATGAGAGAAGAACCTGCCCCCTAGTCCTCCCCCCATATCTATTATGAATGAGGACTGGTGGGCAATTGAAAATACAACCTCACCCTCTCTTCTTCCATCCCTGTATTTATAGCAACCCAAATGGCCCATTTAGATATTTAACATATTAGGATCATGTGAAAAAAAAAATTAAAACTAGGCAAATAAGTCCATGTGCATCGAGAGAGCAGCTTCCAAGCAGCCCAGATACAAAGGCAAGTTCATTTTCCTAAGTAAGAACCAATAACCCCAACCAACATCAAAATTGCTAATGTTCAACAGCAACAGAGCCTCATTCAAACTTTTGCAGCTCTCTGGAGCAGCAGCAGCAGGTGAGAACATGGTGACTGCTTAGAAAAATAACATTTTGTCGATTGAATGACACTCTTTAAAATGTCAGCTATTAACAAGTCTTTACGGAAACAGGAACTGCTGGTAACAAATGTGATTTCTAACGTCCCCTAGGTAATAATAATACTCTAATTTGACCATGTCCCAGTTGGCTTCATATAGAAGTTTCTGCTTAAAGGGTTTTGGGGAGCTTTTTTTTTTTAGTTTACTTTTATTTAGAAGCTGCAAAGTCTTTTTTTTTTTTAAGGGGGGTGTGGACATATAAAACTTGACGTGAAAGTTTCTTGTTGGAATAAAGACGTTAAGTTTGGCATGAGGCCGGTTCTTTTGACACTGTGCGAGCCCTTCATTAACTAAGACAAGCCTGAAGGATTAGGATGTCACGAACATCCTGTCATCTTCTGCAGGGGGTGGGAAACAGAAGAGTTACTTTTCTGGTTACATCCTCACGTGGCCTGGAAGCCTGAAGCTTCGCTGGTTAATAAAAGACAACCCCAGTCCCTCATTGATAAAGGATGTCCTGCTTTTTAAGACAAGCGATGCATCAGGGCTGCAAGGGTGATCACCCTGTGCGAGTATGAATTTATCTAAAGAGGATTTCATGTGGAACTCCCAGTGCCAGCCAAACGGATGGCTGCACACTTTAAGAAAGTTAGTGGGCCTTCTCCCAATCAACTATCAGGCAGCATGAAAGGACCTGGAATGAGCTGACTTAAGCAAACAATATTTAGCAGGCTAAAGGTAACACGAGGCATGCATTCCTATAACGTTGCTGGAGCTGGCAGGAAATATTGATACATATCGAATAACTCTCCTGCTGCTAAAAGGAAGGTGCGACTTTTTTTGCCCATCCATCTCTATATTGAACAGCGCGTCGTACTTGGAAAACAAAGTATAAAGATATGATGACAACAAAATCCCTGGCGCTTCAGCCTGTGTTTTCAAATGATCTGAGCATGCTGAGGATTTTAAAATACACAAAGTTAGATGGGGCTAAACCATGCCGCAAACATGTTCTGATTTTTATTGGGTAAATGGTTTGCCATAGGGCTGTAGTATACATCTTTTGCCCTTTGCTCATGGCAAGTTTTACATTACTCTGGGACTGCTTGAAAAGTAAGGCTGAACTCATCTTGAATAAGGGTGGCAGGAGCATGCACTGAGATTTTTTGCTATTTCTATTATTATTATTTCACAGTTATTCCGTGAATGCTTCATGCAAACAAATTTCAAGCTGTAAGTGACTCGTGAGCCTGGTGCTGCCAATATTCATTTAGTGTTTGCAGTTCAAGCACTGAGATTGGACGTTGACAAATAGTATTATTTCTGCTTCCTGATTGAATGACCTTTAACTTCCCTGGTTTACCAGGTGAATATACTATGGTTGCCCAGAGAGTGCATTCACGTGCAAACACAAAGGTCTGCATTTGAACAAATATGAACTTCCCCTGGACACTGGTGTGAACAAACCTCACCTGTCTGAACAGTCCTGAAAAGAGGGTGGTACCACTGAATCACATTTGTTGGAGTTATTTGCACAAATGTTAATAGCATCTTTCCCCTGAACATACTTCCTTCTGCTCTTTGAGTAGCATGTCAAAGAAAATAAAAAAGGATATCATTCTTTTCTCCCACTGCCCTTCCTAGTAGTCAAATTCTTATTCATAAAATATGTAATTACTAGCAGTGCCCACTCTCACAATGTTTTTTCCCTAAAGCTCTTGGCAGTCGTGTGTCTACATGAGATTCTTGGTTTCCATTTTAATGAAATACAAGTATATGTCTATGATTGTGGAGAAAAACCTGGGAAGGGAATCCTGGAGTCTCAAACACCAAAAGGCAAAAACCCCATAAAATAAGTGATTTTAAAGGTCAGCAATGCAGAAATCCTCGAGTTTAGGATTTGCTGACTTTCACAAGCTCAGGAGGCTGTTTGCTGAGGCCCTGAGATACCATGATCTGACAGGGAGGGGAGTCTATGATGAGTGGTCGCTCTTAAAGGACATGATCCTAAAAGCACAAGGGAAGTCCATTCCAGCCCATAGGAAAGGCAGCAAAAGGGCTGGTAGACTCCCTTAGCTTAATAGGGAATTCATGGACCTCCTGAATCTGAAAAGAGAAGTTTATAAGGCATGGAAGTCGGGAATTACCAGTAAGGAGGATTATGCAGCACTGGACCGCACCTGTGGGGAGTGGGCCGGAAAGCCAAAGCTGAAACTGAACTCAGACTGGATATAGGAATCAAGACAATAAAAATTCCTTCTTCAAATATGTGGGAAGTTGGAAAAAGAACCAAGGGCAATGTTGGACCCTTGCTGAACCAAATGGGGCAGCTGACAACCAACACCCAGGAATAAGCTAATCTGCTCAATGATTACTTTGCATTGGTTTTCTACCAGCCCAAGGGAATCACCCTGCCTGGCAGGACACAGGACTACCAGGGTAAGGGTGATCATACGCCTATAACTGGTGAAGATCTTGTGAGGAAACAGCTTGAGAAGCTGGACATCCCCAAGTCAGCTGGCCCAGATGGAATACACCCAAGAGTGCTAAAAGAGTTGGCTGACATCATAGCATGACAAATGGGGTGGATATATGAGAACTCGTGGCACATGGGAGAGGTTCCAGAAGATTGGAAAAAGGCCAATGTGGTGTCTGTCTTCACAAAAGGAAGGAAGGAAGATCCAGGGAACTACAGGCCAATCAGTTTGACCTCAATCGCTGCAAAGATCTTGGAAGAAATCATCAAAGAAACCATCAACAACAGGCTAACAGAAGGCAGCATTATGAGAGATAGCTGACATGGCTGCGTTGTGGGTAGGTCTTGCCTGACCAACCTCATTTCCTTCTATGACCAGGTGATGCATCATCTGGACAAAGGAGAAGAGATTGGTGTGATATATTTAGATTTCAAAAAAGCCTTTGACTTGGTTTCTCATGACATCCTCATGGTAAAATTGGGGAACTATGGCCTCAACAACCTTATGGTCTCATGGCTGGGGTACTGGCTCTGTGGTCAGACCCAGAGAGTGATAGTTGATGGAACCAAGTCAACATGGTGCGTAGTGACCAATGGTATCCCTCAGGGCTCAGTACTCGGACCAGTACTCTTTAATACATTCAGAGATGATCTGGATTTGGGCATCAGAAGTGGACTAGCTAAGTTCATGGAAGACACCAAATTATGGGGAAGTGCGGTCACTCTAGAGAACAGGCTGGCAATTGAGGCTTACCTGGACAGGCTCAAAATGTGGGTGGATCAAAACCCAATGACATTCAACACAGAGAAATGCAAAAAAACCCATGTCATGCTACACTCAGTAGCACCACAACCAAAAGAGACTTGGGGGTCATGATTGACCAGAAGATGAACATGAGCCACCAATGCGAGGCTGCAGCTGGCAAAGCAAATAAAACTCTAGCTTGCATCTACCAATGCATGTCAAGCAAAACCCAGGAAATCATCCTTCCACTTTATTTGGCTTTGGTGGTGCCACAGCTGGAGTACTGCATCCAGTTCTGGGCTCCACACTTTAGAAAGGATGTGGAGAAGCTTGAGAAAGTCCAGAGGAGAGCCATGCTCATGATTAGAGGTCAAGAGAGCAGGCCTTACAGGAGAGGCTGAGAGGCATGGTACTGTTCAGCCTGGAGAAGAGAAGGCGCAGGGGGACTTGGTGGCAGCCTATAAGTTTATCAGCGGTGCACATAAGGAACTGGGAGAAAGTCTGTTCATCGGGGCACCCCACAGGAACAAAAGGTCCAATGTTCACAAATTGCTGGAAGACCATTTTAGGCTGGAAATAAGAAAAACCTTTTTTACCATCCAAGTCTCCAGATTCTGGAATAGATTCCTCCCAGAAGTGGTGCAAGTACCTACTCTGGATACCTTTAAGAAATGTTTGGATGCTCACCTTGCTGGGGTGATCTGACCCTAGCTGACTTCCTCTCCTTTGGGCAGGGGGCTGGACCTGATGATCTTGCAAGGTCCCTTCCAACCCTAATGTCAATGAAAACTATGACATCTTGTGATTAGGGGGATGGGACCTGATGCTCACTTTGAATGCTTGGGTTTGGAAATACTGAATTCCTGCAAGACCAAGACTGATGTGGAGGCCCACTTCCTGTAGCTGCTTGAAAAACCCAATTGTTTAGCTGGTCAACATGCAACATTGCCTTCAAAATCAACAGGAGTTCTGGAAGTAGAGTGCTCACAGGGTTCAGTCCCGTTCCTTTGTTTTATGACAAAATAATATTTCCAGCACAAAGTGAAAATCACTCACAAGACTGACATCCTTCCTATCTTTACCACCACCACCAGTTATATCAAAACCAAAAACTCTGCTTTAAGGAGAGGTCTTACACTGAAAAGAGACTCCATGCAGAATACTAGGCTCTTGATTTTTTTTTTATGGAAAGGGCTTAGAAAATACAGTGATGGGCATTGGCATAAAACCAGAGAGAAAACACAGAAAACACTTTTGTTTACTCTTTTTGATGTCTGTATTTTACAGTTATTTTTTAAAGGATTTAACTTTTTAATTATTGGAGTTGTTTTCTGTTCAAAGTGGATGGCCAGTTCCAATAAGCAGCCTTGCCAGCATATGAAATCATTTTCCTCTGGCCACCTGACTTATTTTAAGGCTTTGATTGGAAACAAATGAGACTATTGCTACATTTCCTGTTTTTTGATTGCGCTCCAAAACAAAGCCCCCTTTGTTGTTGTGGTGGTGGTTGTTATCAATCGACAGTAACCCTTCTCCTGTTTGAATTGTGCCCTGGGGGGTAAGCAAAGGTGGCAGTGATATTATTTGCAACATTCCTGTTGGCATTAAAATGAAATAAAATAAATCCCTTACATCTCTATTCTAAATCTCATTATGCTAGTAAAAGGAAGCAAAATTTGTAGTGGCACAATAAATGAGGTGAACTACAGAAACCTGTGTTCTGCAAGGAAAATTGCTTCCAGTTAAACAAAGAAATTTAGGGTCTTCTGCTTTTCATGAAAATACTATACATATGGCCTTTGAAATTTGTCACTGAAGAGTATTTTGCTCTAAGGTAGAATTCAGCACTTTATAGCATTTCAGCAGCAAGTCTCTTGCTTTTTTTTCCCCTCCTCTTTCTTGGCCTCCAGCCCAATATGAATGTATGATCACTAGCACAATAGTTAAACATCTGAGTCTTTTTGAAGTGCCTTCAGTGTTGCAGTGATGTGATGCTTTTTGCCTAGAAGTCAGTTCAGGGAAGAAAAGAAAAAAAAATCAGCCTGCCCCCCAGTGGCGAAGATGAAATACTAATAAATTTAAACTTGCTGATTCATAAAATGCTGATTTAGGGAGCATTTGAGGAGGATGCTGGGGGAGAAGGCCATTCACTGTGCAATTTTTTCTGATTTCTTTGCAATGATATTCAAAGCTCTTTTTTTTATTAAATGCACTGCAGTGGCTTTGTTAACTTCCTTGCACACTTCCCCCCCCTTGAAAAACATAATTAGCATTATTAAGAAGACAACATTTAACCCAGCAAAAAGGTTATTTTTTTAAATTTAAAATTAAATAGAAAAGGGCTGAAGTCACAACATTCAGAGGCCGTTTTAGACAACCTTTTCTAAACCATTCTTCGCAGAGGTTTTGGTTTTCCCTGTTAGAGGGACTGCTTGCAAAATGGAAATCAGGTCTGGATTTCAGGTTGGCTCATTCCTGCACCTATTTGACTATGTCTATGGGATAGTATATTCTTTGGGGTGATAGGAGGGGCTTTTAACTGACTAGGAAGTATAGCGTGCAGTAAACAGAGAACTCTGCTCCTGAATGTGGAATGGCCCAACGGCAAGGGTACTCCCATGTAATGGGAAGAAGCCAGGCTCAAGTCTCTGCTTTCCCTCATTCAGACTAAGGATTTGAACTACAGTATCCATATCCTATTCTGAGCTCCTACTTTCTCATTGACTCAAATGAGCTTGGGATCATCCTGATGTGGAACAAAAGAACATGGAAAACTCAAAAAAAAAAAAAAAAAAAGGGGGCTGAAAATACCATTTCCTGTCCAAATCT
>NW_017728996.1:12370887-12383394 GCF_001723915.1 Gavialis gangeticus | reverse complement strand
GGTGGCTGAGAATACCATTTCCTGTCCAAATCTACTCAAATATGTGGGTCTACAGGGTCTATCCAATCCAAGGTTCCACTGATACTAAAGAACTTTGGGTCAAGTCCTGCACAACGCCAAGCACCGTGTTTAGTAGGCAAATTGTCCAACTGTGATTTCTTTCAGAAGTGACACTGCCTTTCTCAAGGGTGCGACCTTGTTCATTTCTGCAGAGGTGAGAATGGGAATGAGGAACACCTCACCAAAAGAAAAAGCTCGCTTTTCCCTCATTCCATTATTTCCTAGTAAACTGCTGGAGCACTGGTATTTTCTTTTGTTGTTTGTTTTAAAAGAAAAGGTGTTGAGCTCATGTTTGGAGGAAGAGGAAGAAATACAGTCAACATGAAGGACAGCTGGACTTTATGTAACCTATCAGTTTGCTTCTGTGTCACCCCTGTGTTGCTGGAATACATAAAAGTTGGCTAGCTTGTCAAATAAGGAACAATGTAAATATGAGCCATGCACATGTGATCAGCCCTATGGACAAAAACACGGGGTCTTTGGAGCCTTAGGTTCATGCTTCATTTTTAATCACTTGAAATGCAATTACATCAATCTTGGCTGCATCTGAGGAAGACTTTGTTTGTATTTTCCTGGTGGGGGATTTTTATTTGGTTTTTAAATGCAAGATTCTGGATACAGTAGTTGATACTGAAACCATGTGAGATTATTTCCCTCCCCCTCAAGCCAGGTTTACATAGATAGATAGATCTATCTATCTATCGATATCTAGAGAGAGAGAGAGAGCCAAAATATATACATACATACATACATACATACATACATATAGGTATATATATACATATATATATGTATGCGCATTTATATATATATATATTAGTGTATGTATGTATATACACACACACATATACATACATACATACATATATATACACACACATATACATACACACATTTATACATATAGGTATACATCTACATACATACACACACACACACACACACACACACACACACACACACACATATATATACCTATATACATGCATATATATACACACACATGCATGCGTGTGCACACACACACTAGATATATATAAATAAATGTGCATATATATGTATGTATATCTATATTCTGGCTCTATAAAGTATGAGCTAATAATAAATACTCATATATATTTTTCAAAGGAGGTATTTTAAAATGATTTGATTACAATAGAGCTGACACATACCACACAAAAAAGAATCACCATTGGGAAAATTCATTTACTGGCTATTATAAATGAATTTTCCCTAGCGCTTGTTCTTTCTGTGTAATGTATGTCAGCTCTATTGTAATCAAATCATTTTAAAATACCTTCTCTTAAAACCCCCCCACATATATTGCACATAAGACTTATATTCCTTGAGAAACTGGAAAGTACCTGAGCATTAAACAGAGCTCTTCCTCTTAGTCCAACTGGCCTTTAATCAATCTGCCTATGGCAGCTATTGCATGTTGCTGACCTTTTGGATCCTTTGTAGTAGGGTTTCTCAGAAGTGTGGTGTTTAAGCCAGGTGTGGTTAGAAGATCATGAGTATGCCCCCCTCCAGTATCATTTTATACCTAGGAAATGGTATGCCATTATCAATGATTGTCAGCCCTACAGCTCATAGCAGTATACAGGAGATTTAGGAGGAACGTACTATAGAGCTAGGAGGTGAAGTGATGTGCCCAAACACAGAGCCAGTCAACAGCAGATGTTCTGGCCAGTAGCCCCCAGAAAGAAATGTATTTGTATCAAAGCAGAGGTCTCTGACATGCTGACAGAGCTGGATCTTCAGCAAGTACAGACTGGCGGAGGTCAACTGGCTTCCATGGAGTTACACCAGGTGAGGATCTGGCCCAGAACATTTAGTGGGAGTCACTGATCAGTGTGCCCTACTATTTTAGCAACATATGAACTCCAGAAACTAACCTCTAAATTTAAGAAAGAGATAACCTACAGACAGCCAGCTCTTCCTTGACAACAGCTGAAAGACAGGCTCATGTTGACTCATGGCCATTTCAGAAATATGGTCCAACATCCGCATCCTATTGCTGCCACTTAGCAGAGAATGATCTGGGACAAGCCACTGAACCTGCCAGACTGCACCTACCATGGGACATGATGAAATCATTTTTGAAATGCCATGGTAGCTGCATCTGTGGTACAAACCAGATGATAATTTCCTAGTTTGGACAGGTTCCCTGTTACTCAGTTTCCCGATCTGCAACATCTACCTGTCAAGGGGCTTTGATCTCCATGAGTGAAGGATATTATCTAAGTGTAAAATACGGATATTCAGCTGCTCTAGTCTGGACATGGATAAACACGCAGTTTACTAAGCCCTGGGTAGCATCACTTCCTTCTCCTGATTTAGCTCTTATCCTCTTCCCTTCATTTTCAGGACTCTATATATAATTTTAGCCTGCCTATCATGCCGTGAGTCATTCAACAGAACGTTTCTAGACAATATGCTTCACATGTTCTTAAATATAATTGTGAGGGATGATCTGGTGAATAAAGAATAGGGCATCTTGGTTCTATTCCTAACTTTGCCTTCAGACTCACTGCTGCGTATGACTGCAGGCCAGTAACTTTACATCTTTGCCTCAGCTTTCTCAAACGACAGTGAGATCACACATGCTAGTAAAGCAATGCTTAATTCATTAAGATTTAGCTGAGACCGTGCCTTTTCTATTTTCGATGTGGTGCTGAATATACGTTTAGTTGCGGGAAAACACTAAATAGGAAAATCTAAAGAAGGGTAAAGTTCTCAGGAGAAAAGCACAATGTAAATTCAAAGTATTACTTTATTATCCCATCTCTTGCACATGAATATTATTTTTAAAGGTGTGTGTATCTATATATTGTGTGTGTTATCTTTTTCTTTTCTTCTTACCTCAATAAGATGCAAGCTGGCAGCAGCATGATATTTTAGTTCCAGAAGAGTGGAAATATCCTCAGGTCACCATATCTTGCGTTATTACAGCCCCCAAAATGGCTCTCTGAGAAATGGAAACAAGCACCAAGACTATGGAAGTGCAATGTGAAGGGTTAATGTTTTTGCTATCAAAATGCTTCTGTAGCTTCCACATGTTAGTATCAACCTTTAAAACTATCCATGAAAATCCTTGTGTCATGGGAAATCTGGAGAAGACCATTGTAGGAGGTGGTGACTCCTTTGTGCATCTTTTTGCCACACTTTCACAAAAAAAACCCCCCACAACCCTTTCTGTGTCTTTCTCGTTGTCTAGCCAACATTAGATCAAGAGCTGGGCATTTTTGAGTACTGTTTCATGCCGTGGATTTCATCCCAGTGCCATCATAGTCCAAGTAAAGCCACCAAATCAAGTGCTTCCCAGCTTTCCTTCTGCATGTTGCCATCCCAGGTAGCACATTCAATTTACCTATATCCTTCACCTGATTAACTGCCTCCATCTGCTGCACACAGATCCATGTTATTACTCATGTGTCTTTCTCTGTTCTTGCCCTTAGGACAGAGGATTTCCAATTTCCAAGTATAGGGCAACATATGTTCTTTAGCTTTTCTGCCTCTTGTCAGCCATGGTCAGTGCCAAGAATGCTTGATGTGCCCTTCTCCAAACTTCTTCATTGCTTATTCAGCCTAGAGAGATACAATGCCAGAGCTGAATATAAGACTGTTAACATGTGTTTACAGGGCCATTAAAGAGCCATTCCACACTGTTATAAACCCCCAGTGTATTTGACCTGGAAAAAGTGACTGCCATGCATTTAGCTATTTCCAGCTGAATGAAGCTTTGTTTTGATGACCAAAAAAACCCAAACAAACAACGAGGGGGATGAGAAAAAATGGAAAAAGAGACAGGGAGGAGAAATATGCATGAACACACACACACACACATCTCTATTTGTACCATTTAACTGCGGAGGAAGAAATGCCGAAAACACCTCTCAAGTCAAGAGAATACTCCAGCCAGCTAGGGTGTTATAAATTAGAGCCTGTCAGTATTACAATGTATATTAATAGTCACACCTCTTTTTAATGAGTTTGGCATTGGCAGCTGAGAGGAAATACAAGTCATCATGGCTCTGCTCATGCACACCCCGACAAAGGAATCCGTAATAAATCTTCCTAGAACAGCACTCACCATAAATATGTATCACATAAGGCATCTGTTTTACATTCTGCATATAAATCAGCATAGCGCTGAATAGCAATGAATCAGCTTCTCAATGCCTGATTTGATAACAAATCGACTTGGATCTTAGGAGAGAGAATTTACAGCCCTCACCCTCAAGACAGATAGTCAATACTTAAGACGAGTGCCAAGTTAACTTTTCTTCAGCAAGCAAGTTTACACAATGAGATGCTTTGGCGTTGGGAAGGTGGGGGGGAGGAGGGGATGCAGGGGTGAGAGCAAGATATTTTTGAAGCTTTTTAATTATTGCTTGAAGGACATCGAAGGCTCTGCCTATGTGCCAAAGCCATGCATTGACTGCTTTGCACTATTCTCTACTGTCCGTGTCCAGTCGGCACAGCACCTTTAAAGAAACGTTCAGTGGGACTGAAACCTTTACAGATTTCCAGTGACTAGAGAGACTGGGAAATCCAGGCCAAGAGAAGGGCCTTGTTGACCAGTCCCTCACCTGCAGGTTGCCGAATAGAAAGGCTCGCAAGATCTAAGGAGGAAGCGAGGATCTGACCCCTTTCCTTACAGCGATTGATAATAACTTCCTGGAAAGGCCTTTTATTCCAGGTTCATGAACCAACTCCGAGTGTCTGTGGCAGGTTTCCAGTATTACAATATTGAGGGGTCAGGTCACAAGGGGAAAAACTTGATGTTGTTTTTAATTGTGAAAGCAATGGCAGACATGGAAATGTCCGCTCTCACAGGAGCACACGCTTCAAGACGACATTGATGGAGCCATTCATTGTAATTGTAAAAGGTCTGAAATCACCTGAAGACGATTTTAAACCAGCCAGGTTTTGGGGCGGCTTGAAACGTTTCTGTTAAAAAATTTCCTAAGGAAAATATGGGGTTTCAAGCAAATCAATATTTTTTCACTGGAAAATGTCAATGTTGAGGAACTTCCCTGATTTTTTGGATCGGGAAATTCCAAATTCAGTGTTTTATACTGAACTGACACTTCGACACTGCAACATTTCAAAATGTCGAAAATCTCTAAAATGTCGACACTTTGAAATGCCCAAAATGTCGACATTTTGAAATGAAGCATTATGTTTTGTACTTGACATTTCAAAGGAAAGCATTTCGGTTTGATTGAAAATGTCAAAAGATTGTTCGTATCAGCCTGATTTCCCCACCCTCCCCCAACGATTTGCCATTTCAAATTTTCATCCCATTTTGGGATAAAAACAAATATTATGATTTCTAACAGGAAAGCAACTGCATTTTCCAAAGAGTTGTATACATTTTGTAAGCATGTTCCCAACCAAAGGGTGTTTTAAGCGACAAGTTTGGATTTTGTTGGAAGGAGGAGGAGAATGGGAGTAGCGCATGTTTCATTTTGTTGTCTCCCAATGTATTCACGTTTCATTTGTATTATGCTTCTTACATGATCGTCGAATTTAGCATGGGGGAATTTGGCTTTTTCTTTTGGGTTTCTTCTAGTCTCCTTCCTACCGCTCAAAATCCCTTCATTTTTCCCCATTATATATTTTTTCTTCATGATCTAACAATGCTCAACTCTCTGGCTTCCTTCAGAATAGGGCGTTCTGACTTACTTCCAAAAGTAGATTACTAAACTAGACAGGCCAACAGTCTGGTCTAGTATAACAATTCCTAAGTCCTTTCTAGTAGCTGTGAAAGTACAGATAGGACATACCTCCAGGGACAAATGAACTATTACAGTAGCTTTATTAGCCGCTGCAGGGCTAGGCAACAAAACACTGGATGTAGGAATTACAAGAGGAACTTTGAGTATGCTTGGGGTGTTCATTTGGACACACGCATACACCTCATCACACAGTCTTGCAAGATCAAAGACAGTGCATGCATATGCAAACCCAGTAGCATTCGTCACAAGATGCAAGTCATATAGGGATGCAGTAACAGCATGCAGTCTGGTGTCTTCCCTGCAAAGTGGTTTCAGAGGCAAGTCTAACCTTTCCAATCAAAGTGGCCAATTATAGAATATTATGCTGTAAAAACTGGCATCTAGATCTCACCAGAACTAATGCATAAATCAATAACCAATTGCCCCTATCTAGTAAATATAGGCATCGCTGTGAAGTGGACACAGAGGAGATTACAGTGCTAACTGACCAGTGGGAAGAACCTACTGATACATCTGAGGGCATTGTTAAGACTATAAAATATCTATGGGAAAGACAGAGGGAAGATTGCAGAAAGATCGAAGGCAGAGTTTCTTAATATATCACTATTTATTGTCTACCAAAGCCAGAGCTTTCTGTACAAGCCAGGCGATATGATTTGTTACTTCTCACAGATTAAAAAAAAATCATAAAAAATTACGAGAATCGCAATAGACAAATGTAATATCAAACTTGAAAACAGTGTTAAAAAAAACCCCACAACAATAATAATAATGGTCAATCATAACTGATCTAGTGCTGCTTTCCCTCCCTTTTCGCCACCTTACAGGATATCCCGTCTAGCAGCACGAACAAAACGTGGAAATGAATCAGTCAACAGAGCATTTTCTCCCATTAAAGCTGTTGGCAATTTTGACCCGTGCAGGGGAAGTTGCACATTAAGATGGATATTCCTATTCTGCAGGGAAAACCATCCTCACTGTGGGATGTAGCCACTTTTTTTTTTTGGCCAAAGGATGTGGTAGATGAATGCATTTCTGCTGCGCACAGTATGAACGCACACACAGAGAAGAGTGGCTTAATTTTTTTAACCCCTTCTTATTTCAGCTGCCTGTCTTTCCCTCCTTTCCTTTATTCAGTTTTCGAGAGCAAAATAATGATTCTGGATCACTGGTGTTGGCTTTAATTCTGCTCAATAAATCTATTATCCCCCAATTGTGGGTAAACAGGACTTTTATTTTCCCTTAAACTCTCACAGTTGATACTCAATGACATTACAAGAATATTAAAGTGTTGAAGAGCAGGCTGTCATTATTCATATATCTTTCACTTCAGTCCTGAGGGGGCTCTGTGCCCAAATGCAGGGCTGGGGGTCTGTGTTGGGACACCCTTTCCAGCTTGAATACTGTATTTTTTTTCACTTACTCATATGGCCCAGTTTACCACAGTATGCCTCACAACAGGTATCTGCTAAGGGAAAGTACTATTATCCCCATTTTACAGATGAGGAACACAGAACAACTAAAAAACTTGCCTAATCACACAGTGAGTAGTCCACAGCAGATCAAGACACTGAACACCAAACCTACCCATATTCCCTTTTGCTTCCAGTAGATCTTTCTTTCACCTGCGGTAGCTACCTACTAGTTTAATGCTGCACACCTAACTCCCTGGGGCCTTGTAAGGAAGATCCCTTCCTGATTGTAAAGTTTGCTGAGCAACCCTGAATAGACAGCGCTATGTACAAGTGCAATGCGGTCTTGTTAATAATTTTGCTCACCTGCATAAAACTCCACCGAGTGCCTGTTGGTATCATGAAACCCTAAAATAATGACACAGTGCAAGCCTCTTTTCTCTTCTTGGGTGCCCCGCTGCTGGCTAAGTGGAAAAGGCCACACAGAATGCTGCTCTCACTTTGACCCTCACAGAGCAACTTGGAGTTAATGAGTTTGTTTTCACGTTTGACGACGAAACGTTGCAGAGGCCACTGGAATCCGGGGTGGTGCTGGGAAACTTGGGTCTTACTCAACGGGAACGTGGCTGAGACCACCAAACTTGTTCCATGTGTGGGCTTCCCCTTGCCTCATCGGACCAGAATGCTTTAACGAGCCTTCGGAGGAGCTGAGCTCTGGTCCCTGAAGCTGGAAAGAGCCCCTGTGCTGCTTGACTAGCAGACCACACAGTTTTCAGTCTCTCCTCTTTGCAAGAGGCTGCACACTACTCCTTCCCTCCAACAGCTGATGGTGAAAGTGGGGAGACAGCGAACAATAACAAAACAAATTGCTTCCCACAGCTGAGAAAATCTCCCTCCCTTTCATTTCCCCCCGCCTTTCCCTTTTAGAAAAGAAATAAATAAAAGGGGGGGGAAACCCAAATGGGATCTCTCCCTCTTCAAACATACAAATGATCTTATGTTAGCAGTTGGGATTAAACATCTGTCTGGTGGTTATGTGATCATAACAGATGCTGTGTGCAAACGTTTCCTGCTAGCTTTGTTTTGGTTATTATTGTTTGTGCAGCACATCGGGTTGGATTCAGCTAAAGGGATATCGCTCCCCCCACCCCGCCGCCCCCACTGTGGAGTCTAACCAGCTCGATCATCTTTAAAAAAAAAAAAAGAAGAAGAAATTGGAGGAGGGGGAAGGAGAAGAGGGTCGTTGACTGATATCATGCGGAAAGTGATGTCATATTGTACGGATGGGACTGCGGCACACTAGGGCTTTAGCAGCTTGGCCGCTGTGTTATTCCCCTTTCCTTTCTGTTAGGTTGCTCATGGGCCCACTTGGCCATGCAGCTGGAAATAAATTTAGATGAATTGTAATGCCTTAGACCATATGACTGGACAGCAAAGGAATATAGAAACATAAGGGTTTATTTTCCCATTGTTCTTCCTGCGAGGTACTTTTTGCAAATGTGTCAGATCAACGATAGCACTTGTACCTATTTAGTGCTCTTCACACAAATATATGAAGGTATTTCTTTTTTGAATAGGCATTATTACTCCCATTTCACAGATAAGGAAACTGAGGAACAAAGGGATGATTTCAGGTAACCAAATCTTACTATAAATCTGAGGCAGGGAGGAAAAAAAAAAATCCACCAGTCTTCTGACTTTAGGCACAAAATCAGATTTTGTGGCTTTTTATTGCTAAGAATAAAAACCATCCTTTAGTCAAAACTTTGGAAGATTAAAATAGGCACAAGTCTATTTTACAAGGGTTTACCACTGAAGGCCAGGGCATGGGAATCTGGGAATCCTTTGGCTTCAATTTGGCTGTCTCTGGTAGCGTTCATCAGTAAAAGACTTATATAATCTTGCAAGAACATGAACCACTTGGTTCTTCCTGTTACTATTGTCATGTTCTTGCAAGATCATACAATTCTTGTACGGACAAACGCTACCAGAAATAGCCCCGTCAAAGCCAAAGGATTCCAACAACCTGAATCCCTGGGTCAGACAATTGAGGAGGCAAGTTCCTTAGACATCCTTAGGGTATTTAATTCATGTTTTTTGTTCTTTTTTTTAAATTAAAATTAACCACTCCACAACATTTACCACCACAAAACATAAAAAGACTGCACATCACGTGAAATGGCTAGTATACATCGAATAGGAACTGGACTGAGATTCCCCAGTCCTTTCACTACAGCTACTGTGAGAGTATGACTTCCTGCCTTGGGGAAAGGACATTGGAGAGGGGAGGGACCCAGGGAGAAGTCCTAAAGGACTGAGTTCAGTCACTGCCACAGACCTACTCAGATCCGATGTTGGCGAGGGCCACGAGAGATCTCTCTTTCTAATAAAGTTGTCTTCTTCCTATAAACAGCAAAGGCATCTTGTCCAGGTTCAGGCTGTGGTCCTCCAGACAGTGAACTGAAGAAGATCAAGCCTTTCAGACCCGATTAAGAAAAAAGAACACTACACACATCTTTCTATGGTAAGTAAGGGTATGTGTGTAAATGCCACGTTTGCAAATGCTTGCTTATTTCATGTGTGATGGAAGTGGGATGAAAGTTAAAATACACCTGCACATTGAATATAACTCTGCTTTTCTTTTAGGATCCTGGCTGTATTATGTCACAGAGTCATAGAAATGTATGGCTAGAAAGGCCCTCAGGAGGTCATCTAGTCTGACCCCCCGGTGTTGTAGCCAACATTGAAATCAGAGCTGAACTTGGAATTTGCCATCTCCTTTTGTACTGTGCACTGGAAGCAGATCTGTCTAAAATGGTCACCTGACAGAACTGGGAGCAATGGTCTCAAGTTGCAGCAAGGGAAGTTCAGGTTAGATATTAGGAAGAATTTTCTCACTAGGAGGGTAGTAAAACTCTGGAACAGGTTACCCAGAGAGGTGATGCACTCTTCATCCTTGGAGGTTTTTAAGACCCAGCTAGACAAAGCCTCGATGTAGTTGGGGCTGGTCCTTCTTTGAGCAGAGGGTTGGACTAGACGTGACCTCCTGAGGTCCCTTCCAACCCTCATTTTCCATGATTCACTGAGACACCCATCTCTATGAACCTTGTTCCAACCCTGCCTGGATGTGTAGCTGCTGAAAGTTGTTAATACCATCTGACGTCTCTTCCTGCCATAGGAGAATGAGTTAGCGGTTCCAAATCTGCTGAAGTTAGACAAGCATCTTGAAATTAGAAAAAACACTCACATTTGGCATCATTTACCCCTGATGGTGTTATGGAGATCAAATTACCTTGCTTCACATAGTGAGGAAGGCACACGGGTACAACAACCTGGGGGAAACTTGCAGTACCACATTTCCCCACGGTGCAGGTTTCAAGGGGTAGCTAGAGCCATATTATATGCCAGGCTGAAATTCAGAGAGCAAAGTCACCACATACCAAATCTAAGCCCCGTCTTTTATTTCTTCACAAGTAGATATTAGCTGTGCCACCAATCACATAAAATTATTCTAAGCTTTGGCAACCACTGATTCTATAGCCCGATAATATAAATTCAGGTAATAGATATTAATACCATGTTACAAAATACACCCACAACATTTATCTCTCTCTCTCCCTCCCTCTCTCTTTTTCTCTCCCTCTCTCACACACAAAAAAGCAAGCATTGTGAGGGCTCTCCTGATGAAATAATAAAACCCATTCTCATCTAGAAAAAAGAATCATTATAGGAGGATGGTAATTTACTTTATATGACCTTCAATTGATTATTCTGTGCCTGCTACACAAATATCACAGGAGCTATTGATCGTAAAACCTACCAAATAGATCTCTAATAGCTTTTACTGAAGAAAAATAATTATGCTAGCGCTGTGGTCAAACACACATAAACCAATGTGGAGGTATTAATGTATAGTATTATTACCCATCTGTCTGAGAAGTATGGGGAAGACACTTCACAGCAACACACTATGTCTAAGCACCATGAAGGCTCAATATCTAGCCAACAATTACAGCCAGTTATACTGAAAAATTGATTACTGTAAGTAAAAGCTAAGACTGGAAAACAGTGGCTGGGGCTTGCTTAATAAAAGTAAAATAATAACTACCATCATCCTAATTGTAGAGGAGTCCTGCTATCCTATAGACTTGCAGTTGAAAATTGGATTTTCCTGTGGTGCCAATAGCAGGACAAGTTTTCAGAAACAAGAGCTTTCTCTGCCAGCCTGGATAGAGATCAATAATCAACACCCAGAAAATGCTGGGGTGGCTAATCAAAGAACAGATCATCTCTCTCTGAAGTATGAGTATACGACATAAGCCCAAACTGCAGCACAGGCAGCCATGCGGCAGGAAGGAAAGCAAAAGTAAAGAGAAACTTCAGATCCACTTAGCTGATCAGCAAAGGTTTTGCTCACGGGATCCCCTTTCATTCACCCAAGCCCACAGAAAATACCATGTTGTGGGAAATGCTGAGGTTGAGATTTTGGTGAGGAACTGCTATTGGGGAGGCAAATGGGCTAGTGGTTAAAATAAGGAAGAGGTGGAATATGTGGGTTATTTCTCTTGTCTCTGGGGCTGGCTCAAATCCTGACTTTGATGTAGGCACAATGTATAAGCTGAGGACAATGGTAGCTATGTATGTCAGTCTCCTTACCTCTAAAATGGGTATGATATTGCACAATTTTGAAAGAACTTAGTGATCTTTGGATGAAAAGTGCTGCCATCATTGCAAAATGTTATCATTACTATTGTTGCTGTCACAACTTTGGCAAAGGGTGCTTGGAAAGTGAAGTGGACTTGCCACTGATTTTAATGGAAGAAGTCACTAACCCTAGAACACCAATCCTGAGACATGATGAAATCCAAACTGGTTTTTTCTTTAAATGAATGTTTAAAAGGACACCAACTTCAGACTCCTGGGTTTTTTTAACCTATTATGACTATCCCACAAAGATATTATAACTGAAAGGAATTATAGACATTACTGTTTCCAGTTAGCTTATTTTGTGCTGGGTAGAGTTTGTTTCACCGTTTCCCTCGATAGCCATTTAGTTCATTGTTTCTTTTTTTCTTTGGGCCTTTTTCACAGGAACAGGGAGAGAAAAAACATTTTCTGAAAGAAAAATAAAGGGAAAATGTGATGGTAAAACTGTTATAAAATTGGCAGAAGGACACAGGAATAGGCAGTGATACTTATTTTTAACACATTTAAAACAGATTGAATTTCAAGGGTCCCTTCAATGGGTCCTCCCTATGTTAATTCACAAAAATCAAGTAGGATTTATA
>NW_017728996.1:12364525-12370618 GCF_001723915.1 Gavialis gangeticus | reverse complement strand
ATATAAAGACATGGTTCAGATAATGTACATCAACAGCTGGACAGAATGCCGAAGCCTGAATGGCTCTTCTAATACTTGATGCAGAGGAAGGCCTGTGACTGGTAATACAAAAAGGTGCCTTCAAGAGAGACAAAGATGGGATTGGGTAAAGAATTCAAAGGGTGGATATAGGTGTTATATGCAAATCCTACCTCAAGAGCTGTAACCAGTAAGGTCATCTGATCCACTTCCCTCACAAAGAGGGATTTGATAAGGTTGTCCATTATTCGCACCTCCCTCCCCTTCCTATTTGATGTATCATTACAACCAGTGTCGACGGTAATAAGGAACAATCACGATGTAGAAGACACTAAGATAGTGAACACAGTGCAGATGAGGCACTGATACTTGTGTCACAGCCTTAGAGATCAGTTCCTGCCATCTTTTTATTAATCAACAATTTCAGCAACCTATATAGTTATAAAATTAATTGGGCTGAATCTGAATGATTTGGACCACATAATTATACCACAAAAGATATGTTTAGCAAATGGCAGCTTCAACGGTTGTCAAAATACAGAACTTATTTTGGTATTTAAATATCAAAGAATATTAATGTTATTATCTACCAGATCTTTCAGGAGATTG
Source organism: Gavialis gangeticus (assembly GCF_001723915.1). Classification (NCBI taxonomy): domain Eukaryota; kingdom Metazoa; phylum Chordata; order Crocodylia; family Gavialidae; genus Gavialis; species Gavialis gangeticus. Next base: position 12,369,991 of record NW_017728996.1, on the reverse strand, counting down.
TCAGTGAGTGTGTCCACAAGAGATGCTATGTCATCATAGTGACAAACTACAGTAATGTAGCTCATCAGTAAGGTGATGTAGTGTTAGCGGGCATGAACCATGATGCCAGCCCTACTGCGCAGTAGCAACAAGCTACTGCACAGTAAGTCATTGGTACTGCACAATAGGTTCAGAAACAACCCATGCAGCATTGGGACTGTGCAGTACCAGTGGCTACTAAATGACTGCACAGTAATAACTGCGCAGTCGGGTACATGTGTAGACACCCGGTGTTATGTTACAGGATCTGAAGACTGGAACAGTTTGGAAATATCCTTGTGGGGATGTTTTAATATTTTAAAAATGCATATCTTACATTGTTTAATGTATCTATTACATAACCATTTGTTATTTATTACATAACAAAATGTTTTGATCCCCCAATCCTATTTGCTAAAATCAACCAAATATTCAACAGATTTCTGTGGGGAGAGGATAACCAGATACAATTTTCATTTTGAAAAGATACAACCACCAATTGAAATGGTTTTCATCTTCCAAACCTCGGACAACAGCACAATGACTTTTTAGTAAGTCAGGCTGTGTATTGGATGACCAGTGTAAACTGATAACTCTCCTATACGGATAGAAATTGAACAGACACTTACGTTTCATCTTCTCTTATCACCTGTCATAAGCTCTACTTGTCACTATCTTTCTAATTCTCTAATCCCTACAATTTTTGCAACCTGACAAGCTTGGAAAAATTTGGCAAACTTACTGACATTTCATCCTTTGTTGCATCATACAGCATTTACTTAAGGCAATCTCAATTTTAAGTATGGGTTCCACAAACTGATGTGGAGAAGATAGATAGATAAAGGTAGTGTATGTGTAGAACAGCTTCTAGTAGAAAATTGTATTAAATTGTTTTTCAAATTATGTGATGAATTTGATTTTCCAAAAACAATTGCATGGCAATATATGTGGTTGCATCAAGTATTAGAAAAATCACTTTGGATCTGAGGCTTTAGCTCTACCAATTAGAATAATATAATAATAAAAAATTAGGGTTGGAAAGGACCTCAGGAGGTTATCTAGTCCCACCTCAAAGCAGGACCATCCCCAAATAGATCATCCTAGCCAAGGCTTTGTCTAGCCAGCTCTTAAAAATTTCCAAGGATGGAGACTTCACCACTTCTCTAGGTAATCTGTTACTGTACTTTACTATCCTCCTGGTGGGAAAGTTTTTTAAATATCTAATCTAAACTTCCCTTGCTGCAACTTGAGACCATTGCTCCTTGGTCTTTCACCTGCCACCATTGAGAAGAGTCTAGCTTCACCCTCTTCGGAAACATCCTCCAGGTCGTTGAAGGCTGCTATTAAGTCCCCTCTCAATCTCCTCTTCCATAGACTAAATTAGTCCAGTTCCCTCAGCCTCTCCTAACAAGTCATGTGCCCCAGCCCCCTAACCAGTTTTGTTGCCCTGTAAAAGATTATCTCCAATTTCTTCACATCCTTTCTGTAGTGGGGGGCCCACAGCTGGACACAGTATTCCAGATGGAGCCTCACCCAGTGCCAAATAGAGGGGAATAATGACTTCCTTTGATTTGCTGGTAATGTCCCTACTGATGCAATCCAGTATGCTATTAACCTGCCTCACAACAAGGGCACACTGTTGGTTTATATTCAGGTTACGATCCACTGAAACCCCCAGGTACTTTTCTTCAGAGCTGCTGCTTAGGCAGTCCATCCCCAGCCTGTAGCAGTGCATGGGATTATTCTGTCCTAAGTGAAGGATTTTGCTTTTTTCCTTGTTGAACCTCATGAGATAGCTTTTGGTACAATCCTCTAATTTGTCACAGTCTCTCTGAATCCTAGTCTTACCCTCCAGCATATCTACTACTCCCCCAGCTTGCTGTCATCTACAGACTTGCTGAGGGTGCACTCCATCTCATCATCAGTTCTTTGATGACAATATTGAACAAAACCAACCCATTTGATACTGGCTGCCAACTAGACATTGAGCCATTGACTACAACCCTGTGAGCCTGATGATCCAGCCAGTTTTCTATCCACCTTACAGTCCATTCATCCAACCTGTGGTTCCTTAGCTTGCTTGCAAAAATGTTGTGGAAGACCATATCAAAAGCCTTGCTGAAGTCAAGGCATATCGCATCCACTGGTCTCCCTGCATCCACAGAACCAGTCATCTCATCATATAAGGCAATCAAGTTGGTTAGGCATGACTTACCCTGGTGAATCCATATTACTATTGCTAATCACCTTCTTCTCCTCCAAGTGCTTTGAAATGGATTCCTTTAGGACCTGCTCCATGATTTTTCCATGGACTGAGAAAAAGCTGACTGGTCCATAGTTCCCTGGGTCCTCCTTCTTCCCTTTCTTAAAGATGGGCACTACATGTGTCCTTTTCTATTATTCCAGGACCTCTCCTGATATCCATGAGTTTTCAAAGATGATGGCCAGCAACTTTGCAATCACATTGGCCAACTCCTTGATCACCCTCAGTTGCATCCTGTCTGGTCCTATGGACTTGTACACATCCAACTTTTCTAAAAGATCCCTAACCTGTTCTTTTGCCCTTGGTGTCCATGTCCACGTGATTGTGGTTGTTTGTATCCCTGTGGACAAGTAGCAGTGGCACACCTTGTGCTGCTGCTACTTTTCCTCGGGGAAGCCCCTATGCCACACTCACTCTGGCACATGGCAGGTTACCCTGGATGGGGCAATGGAGGATGGGGCCAGCAAGTGTGCTGTCCCCAGCAGCCTTACCTGGGGTCCTGGGGGCCTCCTGGGGCTGCAGCTGTGGCAGGAAGCCTTGAAATCTGATTCTCTTCCCCATTCTGTGCCATCACTCTATGACTATATAATGCCATAAAAGATCTGATACAGACTACTTAACACTGAAGTGAAGACCCTGGTGTCCAGGTGAAAGAATTCCAGTGGAAATTAACAGTTCACAATATTTGAACACTGACAATTGATCATACACTTAAGCTTATATAACAAAAGATCCCTTTTTTTTTTTTATCTGCACTGGGCTCCATCTAAAATCTAAACATTAAATATACTGTCATATTGCCAGTAGGTACATGTTGGAGATGTGATGTATTGCAGGTAATGTTTGATTGCATGTTTAGGTAATGCCTATTACCAATTACTTTTGGAAAGAAATTACAATGAGAGTTAGCATGATTTTGAATCCAGCATTGATACCTTTGATGAATATATATATTCTTAGACATATACCCAGGAAATTCAAAATGAATCCTTCTTAGACAGTAGGTCTTATTAGTGATATACAGAATTATATTACTACTTTGGAAAAATAGGACTTCTCCAAAGGTTGAAAACTGGTATGATGAGATGGTATAGCTTGCATCTTTCAAAAGAGACATGTAGCAGGCTTAACTGCTTCAAAAGTCTGTTACAACTTGAAAAGAGTTCTTAGAATATTTTGGAATACCTTAGAAAATTATTATACCTTACACACATCTCACTCCTTCTTCTATCAGTCACTCTTCTCTCCTCTTTTATTATTTTTTATTTCCCCCAGTATTACTTGCTGCTTGTAACAGACATGTGCATAGTTAAAGTTGACATGCATAGTTGCTGTATATATATATTGGGGTGGTGTGTTGCATTTAAAAAATGCAATAATAATAATCATAATAATCATAACAAATTGGTAGTAGGCAGAGGAGTAATACTTAAACTTAAATGGCAAGTGTCTCCCAAAAATATGGATTAAATAATAGTTCAGTAATGACCCCAAATATAAATTTGCTGCAGCATTTGGGCTTAGTATTTATTTATCAGGGAAAAAAGTTGAATCATTAGTAAAGTGCTAACGTTGCAAGCAAATTCCCAGTTAGAGCACAGAATTGTATATGCAGTCAAAAATGTTAAGTGTAGGGATGCTAAACTCAAGGGATCCATACTAAAGAAGGAAATATGCTAATTGAAGTGAGTGCCAAAAGAGAAAAGGAAAAATGCTTTTCTATCCCCATTTTGGTTTAGAAACAGTTGGCCTAACCAGAACAACCTACAGGAAGACTTCGGTTCTGAAACAGGGAAACAGAGTTCATGACCAACTCGTCCTAGTCCAGGAGTTACATCACTAAGACAAGGCTGACTTGCAAGGGTTCTCCCAGCCCTCCAGAAACAATATGGTTCAAATGTTAATTTCTCTTCCTTTCTGTTTGTACCCATTTGTGTTGTTAACAAAGTAACATTCGAAGGCTGGAGTCGCCGCTATCTTTGTGAATGATTTATGATTTGGAGGCTGGAGATAAGCAATTTTCATGCCAAAAAGGCTTTTCTTTTCTTTTCTTTTCTTTTTCAAGAAACAGGCGCTCATTGCTTTGAGGAACGAAGACTGCCATTAGCAAGCCTCTGTGCTGGTTACTGTAGCAGTTTCCCTTTGGCACACATGCATACTGGATAAAACACAAGAACAGGAGGTGAAGATTTCGTGGGCTCAGTTCCATGGAGAAGCCATGAACGGATTTGGCTTAGAATATGACTGCCTTCCTTACTTGCCTTCCCTTTTAACCTGTGCATTCTCCAACCATGGGACTAGTTGTTACTTAGCAAAACCTTACACTGGAAAAAAAAATACCAACTAGAAAGAGCAGTTATCAAACACGCAGGAGCAGATCCAGCTCCATCTCAGATATTCACCGGGCCAAGAATGGAAGTATAAATGGGACAGGATTGAAGAGCAATAGCTTTCTCTTCTAAAGTCTACAGAGTTCACATAGGGAATATGGTTAGAAAATGTTAGCACAAACACCCCCCCCACCAATCAGCTCTCATTAACTCCTCCTTCTCTAAGACTGCTATAATCCTTGGCATTAATGCTCTGGATGGCCATCTGTGAGTGTACTAGGCTATGCATGCTCTGCATTGCCAGAATATGGATTCACAGTCCCGTGGCTTCATGCAACATTCATTTGCAGACATTTGGGGGCTAAGCTCAAGGAGGATCTGTCTATTATTTACATGATGGCTGGCAGGTTCTTCTCTTTATATAACAACTGCATTTAAATGTATTTAAAGATTTGATTCTTTTATTGACCACCCCAAACACCAAATGCTTTGCTCCAATGAAGAGAAACAATAATTCCTATATTTTAAAGCTGCCTAGCCTGATCAAAAATCTTACTGCAGTCATTTAAGCCTGTTCCCCCCTTCCCCACACCTGCCTTTTCAATGGGTTTCAGATCGGTCTGGATAATGGAGGTGAGCACGCTAGCAGGGAGCGAGAGATTGCAGAGGGATCTGGATAGGTTACAGGGGTGGGCTAACAGGAACAGGATGCGTTTTAACACGGACAAGTGCAGGGTGCTGCACTTGGGCAGTAGGAACCAGCGGCACACTTATACAATGGGGAACTCCTTACTCGAGAGCACGGAGGCAGAAAGGGATCTTGGAGTCATTATTGACTCCAAGATGAACATGGGC
>NW_017728996.1:12339682-12359525 GCF_001723915.1 Gavialis gangeticus | reverse complement strand
CTATGACTTTTAGATCTTTTCTTTTTAAACAAAGTTTTCCAGCTTGTTGGCCAGGTTTGCCATGCACCACAACAGTTGCCTCTTAGTATGATTAGGAATAGTACAGGCACTTTTCTTTTGTAGAAAAGAACAAAGGGATGCAGAAGAGTTTGGTTTTTCTCAGTTCAGGATGCATTACTCTCTTCCCCTTGACTGTTTCTTAGATCAAGTGTGATTTTGGCTTGCTAGCATGCACTAGCAAGAGAACTAGAAGTTTCTGCAATAGCACCTACTTGTGGAATAATACATATTATTTACTCAGTAGACTGGAACTTCTCTGTAAACTATGCTGATAATCACCGCTAAAGGTGTATACTTCTAAAATTTCATTGGGAAGTAATTACAAGTCATCTAGCATCATTTGCTATCTCAGCCAATTATTTTTTTCTTCAAAATGCCAGAAATGATTACGGCATAAAATCTATCAAATAGTTCTCTAGCATTATATCTCATTAAAAAAAGTCATTCTCAATTTGCATAAGTGCAGAATGGCTTGTTTTGCTATTGTCTAAATTAAAATTGACTGAAGCACCATTCAGAAATTTAGGCAAGTCCAACCACATCCTATCTAAGCAACTAATCTCCAGAGCACTTTGTGGCTGAATTCTATAACTCTTAATAATTTAGAGTCTGAAGGACAGGGCTCATTAGAGACTGAAAATGGCAGTACTAAAAAATATCCATTTAAAATTAACAATACTATTCAGTTTGGGAAGGAAGAGATGGGAGTGTCTGGATAAGCATAATAATAGTTTTTGTTATAGAAAGGTGCACTCACAGAGCGTTAATACACCAAATGCCATTAAAATTCAGCATGCATTAAACTTCTACTTTTATTCTGGTCTTCGCAGCGCCCCTTATATCTGGAACACCAGATATGGAAACAATGATGGTGAATTTAACTAGTGCAGGCCTAAACCAATGCACAAGTGTGTTTTCCCATTGATTTCATTGTTTCATTGACCAACAGATTGTCTTGCCAGTGCATACTCTGCATAGGCTACAAACCAAAAATGGCAGCCTTTGAAATGATAGTGTTCACTGCTAAATAAATGTACTGAATATACAAGCAAAAGTAGTGAAATAAAAGTAGTATGTAATATTACTAGCATTTGCCTGACACTATTTCTCTCATATCCATCAATGGGAGATGTAGTCAATGGGTGAGGAAAATCAGGATGCTGGTGAGATGCTATGTTCCAGTCACCCAAGTCTGACAGTTTTGGATTATGCACACAATTAACCCTTGGCTTCATCCTGTATTATTTCTATCCCAAAATATGTTGAAGTAGCTTTAAAAATATTGATGGGTGCAAAAGGTCCAATGAGCCAAATGCTACTCTCCAATGGAAACTGTGGGAAGCAATCATTTGAGTTATCTATACCATGGGTTAAAATTTCAGGCAGAACTTTGCACCTAGATTTAAAAAAAAATAAAAGCATAGATAGATAGATAGATAGATAGATAGATAGAACATCACAAGATGGCAAAAACCATACCTGTCTATATCATATTTTAGTGTGTTTAGTTGATTACAAGGACACTGTTAACAGTGTTATTCTTACTCAGCAACGAGATTGAAAAGGAAGAGAGCACACTGGTATTAGGTCAGGGTGCAAAGCTTTCCTGCAGGTCTGAGTCCCACCTGCACTTTCTGATTGGCTACGCTTGCTGTCGGAGTCATTGAGTGCACGGCAGGAGGATTTGGGAATGATTAATTGCCCTGTCTTGTGAGTGGAGAGTTCTGAGCAGCAGGGTTCTCCGTATATGTAAATACAAGTGGTCTCAGCGCTGTAACGGGACCAAATGAAATGAATAAAATGACTTAACAAAAGGACTTGACTTGGAATGTTTAGATTTTGAAGATTAGTTTCTATTATATCCCAGTGGGAGAAAAGAATATGTTGTATGGGAAACTGGATAGGCTTAATGTTCCACAAAACTGAATTATTCCACTTCCAAACCAATGTTTGGCTTAGACTACCAGTGGAATCAGTTCACAGTCAGAAAAAAACCCCCAAAGAACCAGATGCTTACGATGATTATAAAATATCTTTCTACTGATTCTACTTGTAGTTTATACAACTAGAATTGTACTATAAGGTCAAAAGCACTCCAAATTAAATTATGCTATGGTAAAAGCTCAATTTCCTCCTCATTATTTGCTCAATCTGAGTCAAATGTGCTTATCAACAGATCATTATGCAATGTTATACTGGGATGATAAAAAAAAAATCACATTTCTGTGTAGAAATCTAAGTGTGGAACCTCAATAAGTAAGGATCTGGCATATAAACTTCCGAAAGTATGAAGAACATCCATTTCCACTCTTTCAATGGAAGTTACATGAAATGCAAAGGATAGTCTCTCCCATTCCTTTTCCATAAACAATGATCCAGATTTTCTCCATTTCTGTATGTTTTATACATTCATTTTGAATCCATTTGATATAATAAAACATTTATGACACAAAAATCAATCTTTCTCAATATTTTCATCGCTTATATGTGTCTCAAGATCACATTTAATTTGCTATATGAAATATTCTTTCTACTTCTATGATAAAGGATGAGAACAGATGTTTTCAGAAAAGTCATTTTGGAGACTGGGTATTTCTGCAGTTTTGAAGAACATGCTGTCAAAGTGGTGTTTATAGAAGCAAACCATGAACTAGTGTGAAGAAAATCAAAGAATCATAGCATTTCAGAAAGAAAACACCTTCTGAACAACTTTTTACTCTTCCAGGTATTTTACTTTTGATATTACCAAGTGTCCTGTCCAAAGACTAGCAGTAATATATGCATATAGGAATAATCAAAAAAAAAAAGTTTTCTGTCTCTCGTGTGCTTTGAGAATAAATAAACTGTACAACTTTGAGACCTGAAATGAAATAAAAACCCCATGGTGACTGAAGTCTCAGAAAATCAGATAAATAAAAAGTGCCACTTAACTCTTATTGTCCCCAATAGCAGTAGTTGAAATTGCATTACAGACTGTGAAATAAAATAATACCACCCTGTAACAAGCTGGCAACATTTGTCTGAAACATCCCATCCAATTAATGGGCTCTGATCCTTTTAAGGTATGTTAAATGATTTCTGTTGACTTGCTGAATCAGGTGGTTCATTGCCTAACCCGGACGGAAGGGAGGTGGGAGTGTTTTTTTCAGGAGATGGAGGAAGAGGGCTGGGTTCTTCTAAAAGGGGAACCTAATAGCAACTAAAGTTGGGCACAATGTAAGCCGAACAGTAAGCTATTTTTTAAGTGAATCACCGCATGAAAACCATTGTGCTTCAGGTAGGAGGGCAAGTGTGTCTCCATATCCACTGACATTCCAATATTGGGGGTATTGTAAATTTGAGGAAAAAGGAAACCACAGTTTTTTCTAACTAGCCCTCTGTACTGGGAATTTTCACTGATTTCCTAAGCGACAGCGTAATGGGTTAAAAATGCATTCTTGTTTTTTTGCACCTTTTTACAAGTGCACCAGCACCCAGTAAATAAAGTAGCAGCCTGTGTCCCTTTTAGCAAAAGCCATATATCTGTTCAGACTTGTAATTTGCTCCGTTTATATCCTTTGCCCTTGAACTCTGGTTATTAACGCAATGTTTCTCCAAATGATGCCATATAACTCTGCTGCAAGCACATTCATAGTGACACCACACAAACAACCGAGGGGCCATATCTTGCTGGAGAAAAAAAAAAGGCAGGGGAGCAGAAGGGGTGGAAAGCAGCACAAGCTGAATTACATGAGAAGTAGAACATTACCCAGAAGGATACAAGCTATAGAGGAGTAAATATTACCATACTGAAACCTGTATTTGAAACCACACCTATGGGGTGACCAATTGTCCTGAAAGACTCCTCAATAATATTCTTAAGCAGCAAGTCACTTAAATTCAAAATGTGCTTCTTTGCTATTAAAAGAGATGCCATGTAGTGTGCTTCCACACAATGCTTTCTGCTGTCACGCTGGTGAAATCTACCACTCATGACTCTAAAACTATTGATCATGATAAAGGCTCGCAGCATGCTGGCTGAAAACAGAAATGACTCTAGAGGTTGGGGAAAAAAAAAAGAAAGGGATACAGTGAGTTAAAAAAGAGATTTCAGGAGAATCAACAGTTGAGTAGGATAAAGATGAACTATTCAAATGCTCTAGCAAAAACAGATTCTCTGTAGAAACACAATATAGGCCTGCTCCGGGGCAATTATTGACATGTAAAGATATCTGTGCTGGAAGTCTTCATGGATCCTGTACAAAAGCAGTTCTCCTACTTGGCTGTTCTTTCCCCCTTCACAATGTAATGTGTAACCATGAAAACCTCTGCTGCAAAGAGTGAGCTTGGATGCATCTTAATGTTTTGAACTTTTACAGATGAAAAGCTTGCGACTCTGGAAACCCACTTTGTAAGGGTCTTTATTAGATATTAAGATGTTACAACTTCAGCTAAGAATCTATTGGTCTATATTTTTCTTCCTTTCTTCTGTTTTTGTGGCAGGCTGCAGGGCAAACAGGCCTGTGGACATGGATGTAGCAGAGCACGGTTCTCTTCTCTTGCGAGGCACCTCACATAAAGCTAGTGGCAGTCGCATGCTTCCACATTCATCTACGCTCTGCCCTATCTATTTAGATTGCAAGGTCTTCAGACAAGGATCGCTGAGTGTGTGCCACTCCGAGCACAGCTGGGCCTGCAGACTGGCTTGGATCTGTAATACAAACAGCAAATAAGGATGAATGGCATTTATAAACCAAAGTAAATAAGCTCTTAGAAATATCACGTGCAGCTAGAGTGCAGTTGTTTCCATGCTTATTACAATACCACTGGTCAATCAAACCAGTGGTTACCAACCTTTTTGCCCAGTGGGCTGTATGAGTAATGCCCAGTCCGTTTGCAGGCCAGATCTGGCCTGTGCTTCCAATCTGGCACCTGGGGCAGGTGCAGCGTGCACCATCCAGCCACAGGAAGGGGTGCAGGGGCAGGTTGGCCCCATCCCAGCCCTACAGTGGAAAGGAGCTTGACCCAGCCCTGTGGGGAGGTAAGAGGGATCCAGAAGAAAGGGGGAGAGGACATGGATCAGTCCCAAAGGGGACGGGGGCACACACAGGATTTGCAAATTTGGCAGCGGGGGAGAGCGTCTGTATTAATGCCCACTGGTCCCCCACTCCCAAATTTCTTGACATATGGGTTTCCCCATAAGCCAAATGAGAGCACTCTGTGGGCCAGAGGTTGAGCACCCCTGTATTAAACCATCACTTTTTGTTGGTATCTTTCTCTAACTTAGGTTTGTCTGTACTCAGAAGGCAGCATGGAAAGCATGAGTCTTCATTGCTCCTGCCATGATATTCTGATTAATAATTACAATAAACAAATACATAGTTTTCTTTTGGGTTTTTTTTAAAAAGCAGACTCAAACTTTGTCCCTAAGAAAATTATGTGTATTTGTACACAACTGAAACTTGTCATATTTGGTGCCTACTTGCTCCTAACCTAGAAGCAGTGACTACAGCCACATTAGGAGAGTACTGACTCTGTGCCAGGATGCTCTGTGTTTTAGCAAGGACAAGCGTTTCAAGATGACACTCCCTTCAGCCAAAAGGAGCCTACATTAAGTCAGTGGCAACATTTCCATTGGCTTCCATGAGAATAGATTTGACTCTAGGAAGAGCAGATGAAGGAGTCAAATAAGGCACAGGCCAAACTCCTTGAGAAAGTCAGTGTGACCATGGGAGTCAAAGCACACTGTTAAAGAATCAAAACCCCTCCAAATTTAGCGGGAAAAAAAGAAATTTCACAAGGAAATAAAATAATTTGTTCTTTCCATTTACTTATTTTCCAGTGAAGTCCAGATAAGCTGCAGATGGGCACCTAAAACAGTGTTGCTCAACCCATTCAGTCCCAAGGGCCAGATAAGTGGCAAGGGCCAGTCCATGGGCTGGATCCAGAATCGGGTGAACAAGTGGGGTCACATTATCCAGCCACCAGAGCTCCCACAGGTCCTGAAATTTGGCAGCATGGGAATTGTGGCAGAATTAATTGCTGTCAAAGCCATGGCAATTAACACATGTTGGGACCTGCGGGAAGACCCACAAGCTGGATGACACACAGATCTACAGGCCAGGTCTGGCCCACAAGTGAAGCTGGCCACCACTGGTCCAAACTGTTGGACGCTACATAAATAGAAATGAAACACCAAGTTGCTTGAGATTCTCTTTCCCTGCATCTGATGTTTAATTTCATGACGCTGGACTTATTGCTATTATAGTGCATCAGACCTCATGCAGTCTAGCAGGTCCTCTGCATTTCCAGCTAAAAACTAAAGTATTGACCACTTTTTCCCCCCCCATTTAGAAATCAGTCATTCTTCCACTGAGCTAAACTAATCTCTTATTCCTTACAACTACAAGAAGTCTACACAGAACTGGATATGATTTAGGAAGCAGTGGCATGGTAAGAATTTCCTTATGGTAAGGATACTCAATGACTTGAGTGTACTCTATCTTTCGGCAAGAGCTAACATAGGGTTAAGTCTGAAAACTAACAATCTGCCAATATTCATAGGATTCTTAAGGGAGCTTGACTGTATTTGCACCCTTTCTGTCTCTATCAAATAAATGTACTAGTGTAAGTGTTCGTGGGCACTAAATTTTTAGTACATAGTGCAGACCGTACATGGAAAGCCAATTTTGATTTCATAAGTAGAACTATTTGTACTGGAAGCTAAATTCTGAGAGCGTTGGGGTGTAAGAACAAACTATATCAACTTTCAAGAGGGAAGGTATTTACCCTGCACCACCCTATCCACAGTAGCTGTTTCATGTGTCTGCTCTATCAAATTTACAATAAGTAAATCACGGTAATATATCATGTAAATTCAGAGATGCCCCTCCCCTAAATTTTACCTTCCCCTTACCATGGAGTAGAGTGGACAAACATTGGTTACCTCAGATCAGCTGATTTCCTCTCACTTTTACCTTATTATAATTTTTTTGTCTATCCACACAGTTACTTTTTTACTGAGCAATATCAAAACTAACCAGCACTGCAGGTTTTTTTAATTATAAAATCATATATATGATTACTAAAGTAAACCAACTGTACTGCCACCTGCCTGTCTTTATACAATGCAGTAAGCAGTAAGCTTACCTTATAGTAAATGTAGGTACAACAATAGGCATAAATGACATGTTTGCATTTATTATTACTATATAATGGTGTTCCCAATATTTTCTATTTAAATGAGATACCCAGTATGACTCATTACATTTTCAGTTAAATTTAAAATATGCAGTTAGCTATAAACTCCGATAAATTTATTTGAAAATTTTACTCTGAATTTTGATATCTGCCTTGCTTTGGGCAATTGAATACGCCGCTAAAATCGATGCTTCTAAGATAGCCCCAAACCTATGGAAATAAGTGGAGCTACTATATATGTACATTTTTGGATCAACTCTCACCTATTGATACTTTTATTGAATTAACTTTACCGTCCAAATAAACAAACACAAGACACTAGATTTTTTTTAGCATAGCATCATAGGAAGGTAGGGCTGAAAGGGACATCATAAGGTGATCGAGTCCAGCCTCCAGCTCAAGGCAGGATCATCCCTGACTGAACTATCCCAGCCAAGCCTCTGTCCAACCTGCTCTTGAAAATTTCTAATAATGGAGATTCCTCAATTTCTCTAGGGAGCTTGTTCCTATACTTGCTCCCTCCTCATAGTCAGAAAGTTCTTCCTAATCTCCAAAGTAATCTTCTTTTGCTGCAGCTTGAGTTCGTTGCTCCTAGTTCTGTTTCTATTCACCCATATACAAAGAACCTATATACAACTCTATACTGTATGCCCATGCTTTGTGTGTGTGTGTGTGTGCGTGTGTGTGTACAGGATGGGAGGACGTGTATACTCACAGGATGTGTACACACACACATAAAATCTTACCTCATGTCTTTAGGGTCTTCCAAAGCATGGGTATACAGTATAGAGTTGTATATAGGTCCTTTGTATGTGGGTGAATTTCTCATTTATAAGAATTTTTCTTACAAGAGTAGGTGAAAAAGTGGAAACGGATAACTCTGTATGGGCATTTTCCTTTTTAATATATCAACTTTTATATCTTCCTTGCAAACTTGACAAAAGTTCAGTACAATACATTTCCACTGTACGCAGGTCAGTACAAGATGACAGACTGAAACACTGCACATGACTTGCCGAGACGTTTTTTAGGCAAGCTGTTATTGTACAATCAAATTAAATTAAAAGACACCTTAACATCAAGCAGTTTTTTAACTGGATTACAGTCTCATTTTCAGAAGAATATCACTTTTATCCTGACTTGTCAAATAGCTATTACCATTAAGATGAAAAGGTTGATAATATTCTACAAGTACTGATTAAGGGGATACTGCAAATGCTCTTTCTCCTCCTTGAAGGAGTAATTTTCCTGTCCATCTAGCAGGGAAGGGGGAAAAAAAGAAAAGAAAACAACAAGGATTTCTCCTTGTTGTAGAACAGGGATGTTGCTTCATCTTTTACTGAGCTTTCTTAAAGAAGGATATCTGGTCCATATCTGGCTGCAAGGCCACTTCAGTGAGAAATCAAACATTCACTTGTTGAAAACTGAAGGTAGTAACATTGCAGATTTTCAATAGTGGCATTTTTCAGAACAAGAATAATTTTAATGGGTTCTGCACTATTAAAGCTGACAACTTGGAATGAGAGATAGAACGACTTGGGGTTATCAATTTTCCTGTGGAACTTTATGTAAAGGAAAGATTTTGACCACGACTGCCGAGTTAATGCTAAACTTTCTTCCTGCATAAATCCCCCCTGTCCTGTGGTTGGATATGGTAAACTTCACACCCTATGCTAAACTTTTGTGCAGTATTTCTGTGCTATGTTAAACAGCTGCTACACGCCATCCCTGAAGTAGTGGGAAAACTGGTTTCTCTAACAAGCAAGACTGCATCTTGTAGTTCATATGTAGGTCAAACTCACACAGGAGTTGGAACTTAGTGGTGAGGGACAGAAATTACACAAAAACTGATATAGGTGAATGGAAACTGGTTCAAATCTGTAACACAACAGAAGTTCAGTGCACATAAACCACTTGCAAAATGGCCAAAACTGGTTTAAGATAAACCTGGATGGAAGTAGTATCAGACTTAACTGATTTAAGTTTAATCAGTTTATTGAACGTGTGTCTCAGATCCAGATTCAAGTTAACTCACAGTCCCTCAGCATCCCAGGAAGCTTTGCACTTCCCCCACAATCACCTCCTCACAGGGTGGGCAATGTGTAGGGAGTGCATGGGAGTGCACATTCACCCCCTGAGAGCGCTGGTGCACCCCTGACTGGCCACGCTCCCCACTTAGGCAATAGGCAGGGGGGCAGGTGAGAGCCCCAGTGCCCCCCCCTGCAAGTGCCGGCTGGGGAGTGGGAGCATTGGATGTAGGCCACGGCTGCTTCCAAAAGCACCACGGCCACTTCCAGGAGCACTGTGGCTGTGGCCACTTTTGGGAGCAGCCCGGCTGCTCACTGATCAGTAAGTTTTGCCACAGGGGGACCCCACCCCCCCCAGTTGGTGAGATTAGCTGCTGGGGGGGCATGTGCCCCCTTTGACTAAGGTGGCACCAGTTGCCCATGATTTTAGCCCAAATTGTCTGCTCTAGTTGAGCAGGGAAACATGCTCTAGTGCTCCCCAGCTTCTGGCCTGGGCCACCTCAGGCATGTGGCTACAATTTGGGAATCAAAAGTGAATGTATGTTCACTTGCTTATCGGTTCAATTGGTGCATCTTAAACTGATCTGCAAAGATCAAATTGATTCAGCCTTGGGCTTTCTGATTGTCTGTACTTAGCCAGTATGCTCATTCTACTAGCAAATTTGTATGAAGGCTACTATAGAAGTGCAAGGTTATTATTAATTGTGGCCCTAATGAAGGAAAGGTAGTATGAGAAACTTCTATGGTAAGTTAATTGGGCTGGGCAAACCAGCTGTCAGATATCTGGATATACAGCCACAATCTACAAAAATCTCTTGCTTCTGCAAATGTGATTGTCTTCTGAGGTTTCTGGTATTTTGTTTCTGGCTCTCCTTGGAAATACAGGTATAATAACCTTTCTCTAAGAACCTCCTGCTACCAGTTCTGATAAGATGTACAAAGATACAGGGGACTCAGTCCTATATTTCCCTTACCTATATTGCTGGGTTTAACAGAGATGAGGGAGCTACAAAGAAATTAGTGGCAATTCTCCAGTCTTGGTGGCATAGTCTAGAGCAGCCTCAATGCTGAGTTAAATTATGTCCTTGCTGTAGTGGCCACTTGTTATTACATTTTAGTGGTTCTCATCCATACCAGCTTCCAGACATCCCTGTATGCTGGAAGTTATAGGTATAGCATAAGGGTAGCTTTATGTTACACGGTGAGGTCACAACTTGGTTATTTTAAGGCCATATGTGTCTACTCAGTGCCAATGGACAACACAAGGGGATGATAGTGATGGGTAGTGATCAATGGCTTGATGTCTAGTTGGTAGCTGGAATCAAGTAGAGTGCCCCAGGGGTCGTTCCTGGGTCCTGGGTTCAATATCTTCATTAATGATCTGGAAGATAGGATGAAGTCCACCTCCAGCATGTTTGCAGATATCACCAAGATGGGGGGTAGATATGCTGGAGGGTAGGGCTAGGATTCAGAGTGAGACAAATTGGAGGATTGGGCCAAAAGTAATCTCATGAGGTTCAGGAAGGAGAAGTGCAAAGTCCTGCATTTAGGATGGAAGCATCCCATGTACCAGTACAGCTTGGAGACTGACTGACTGGCTGGGCAGCAGCTCTGCAGAAAAAGACCTGTGGGTTACAGTGGACAATAAGCTGGATAACAGCTACAATGTTCCTTTGTTGCCAAGAAGGCTAATAGCATACTGGGCCACATTAATAGTAGCATTGCCAGCAGAACAGGGGAAATGATTTTTCTTCTATTCAGTACTGGTGAGGCTACATCTGGAGTACTGTATCCAGTTTTGGACCCCCACTACAGAAAGGATGTGGACAAATTGGAGAAAGTCCAGAGAAGGGCAATGAAAACGGTTAGGGGTCTTGGGAACATGTCTTGTAAGGAGAAGCTGAGGGAATTGGGCTTATTTGGTCTGGAGAAGAGACGACAGAGAGGGGATTTAATAGCAGTCTTCAACTACCTGAAGGGGGGTTTGAAAGAGGATGGAGCTGGACTGTTGTCAGTGGTGGCAGATGACAGAACAAGGAGCAATGGGCTCAAGTTGCAGCAAGGGAAGTTTAGGTCAGATATTAGGACAAACTCTGTCACTAGCAGGGTGCTGAAGCATTGGAACAGGTTACCTAGAGAGGTTGCCAAATCTCCATCCTTGGAGGTTTTTAAGGCCCAGCTTGATAAAGCCATGGCTAGGATGATTTAGTTGGGGATAATCCTGCTTTAAGCAGGAGGTTGGACTAGATGACCTCCAGAAGTCCTTTCCAACTCTAATTTTTTATGATTCTATGATAGCCAGGTTCACAGTCCGTAGTATGAAAGAAATAAAAAAGAGACAGGCAGAATTTCAGTGCCCAGAATTTCTGTTTCAGTTATTAAAATGGTCAATCAGCCTGGGGGGGGGGGGGGGCGGGTCAGGTTCAGTTATATGCACAAGCCAGCTTCACCATTCACAGCTTTAAAAATTTGCAGAATTCACCTGCAGATGACCTGTGCACTCATGTGTGGGGCTTTAACAGCAGTCAATTAGACCTTTCCAGTTTCACAGGGGAGGGAGGAATTCCAGAGCAGGCTCTTATAAACATAATCAAGAAGTGGAGAGGATATAAAAACAAAATAAATTATCTGGGGAATGAGACTTTTTTTTTTTTTTAATTCTAAAGATGCACTAAGAGCCCTCAATTCTAGAAGATCCATCTCAACTTGGTAAATAAATGTGTTAGGCACAGAGTGACATATGGACAGATAAATACAGCCATAACTGGTAGGCAAAGTAAGTGCATGCGGCATGTGTCAGTATTGTCTAGTAATTCAGAGCTGTCATAAAACTGTCCCACTTATGATGTTACGGCACTTTTAAGAAACATGAATTTGCGATTTAAACTCTGCTAAATGAAAATGTGAAGTTACAGGTTACAAGGCTGCCTGCAAACTGAGGGAGAAATTGTTTCTAGATCTCCTGATCTCAGCGAGCACATTCAGAGGATTTGTATATCTGGGGGATGCTGAACAAGTCAGGATAATCAGGGATGCAGATAATTGAGCACATTTTCAATGTAATACATGTTGGGGGAACATAACCCTCCTTCAGATAACAGGAGACTGTGCATAGCTGAGATTCCTATAATTGAGACTGTGTTGCAGTAAACTCCTGCACACACCAGGACATTTTCTCTTTCTCTCTTTATTTATTTTTTTTGCTTCTCTTTCCTTCTCCCTCACTTGAATAAAATGTGCATTTAAAGATACAGCTTTTTTTTTTTATCTCTAAAGAAGTTTCTTAAAAAAAATTTAAAAAAGAAAAAAAGTCTTTGCTTCCACAGCCACACAGCACAGTAAGTCTGCTAGCTTTATCTCATATACTGTCTCCCCGGGAGTCTGAACTAAATGCATAATTTAAAGAGCCCTTAATCTGCAATGTCATTCCCATTTGGTCGGAGGCAGCCTTCACTTTATGATGTTAACTTTCTCGGCAAAGGGCAATGGTAGTTTTCTGAGGATGCACTTAGAAGCAGCATCTCATGTAAACCGTTTATTCAAGATGTCCTGACATCCCAGTATAACACTGGGTGACAATGGATAACCTTCATCAAACTCTCCCATGGGAGGTACACATCCACAGAGCTGGAAGTGCTTCAGGAAACCAGCAGTAATATATAAAGGGCTGCTGAGGAGTGGGTGGGAGGGAGAGTAAACAGAGACTTTAACCACATTTTTTTTTCATGTGTTTCATATGACCCAGACTACTTTCCTGTATTCAAATACTAACCGGCATCACTACGGACGTGTGGTGCATAGCCCTAATTAGCAGTCAGGTAGCCTGTGGAGGGTGAACTAGCATGGACTGGCTAGTTCATTCCCAGCCTCTGCAAGTCCAGATTGTGACTGCCTGGATCAGTCCTCCAGCCTGCTGCTTTCCCTTATTAACATGCACTGTGTGTTGATTTCAGCCCCGAGTTCTTTTTGTAATTTAAGGGGTGCAAACCGACCTTTAAATGGGGAGGGCTGTTTCCTTTTTAATTAAATCTCCAGCCAAGCAATTTGCCTTTCCCATCCTATTGAGTTTTTCATCAGTTTTTTTTTTTTTTCCCTTTCCCTTCTGCTGTAGGAAACCACAAGTGCCTTATTATAGTTACTATCATGCTAGCGGCTGTTCCAGGGTCCAGGCATCCTGAAGGTGGCTTTTAAAAGTGCAAACATTGTTTCAAAGAAGTGTGACAAGTTAGCTTTAAGGCCCATTTTGTTTTACTTTAACTGTTTATTGCCAACACAGCGTTCACACGGTTCGGGGATATTAATATATCCTTGTGAGAGATGTGGATGTACTATGCATGGGAGGAATTGCAGAGCTATGTGATCAGTGAATCATTATACACCTTTCTACACCTCCCTTGTGTCCAGTCCAGACTGCTAATCCCTCCCTATGGTTTTTTATTATAATATTCAAGCCCTACCTCAGCATGTCCACATTACAACTAATTTTAAAAAAGATTGCACTCTTGTATCATGTCTATCCATTTTCTTAAGAAATCTGCATCTCAGTTGGAAGGCAACTGATATACATAGAAAAAGCACATATTTTGAAGAGCCTGCGGTGTCCACTGGGTGAAGAATTAAAGTGGGACTCAGGAAATGAGAGTTTGGTCCCTAGCTTGACTACTGACTGCTGAAGTTGGTCAAGTCAAGTCATTGCATTATGCATTTGTTCCCTCCTCCCCATATCCCTTATTTGACCTCTTACATCCATCTGGATTGGAAACTGTTCAGATAATTAGTTAGGAATGGTTTCTGTGTAGTATAATTAGCACAAGCCAGACTCAGTTTTGACTTGGCCTCTAAAAGCTAAAACTAAATATATGATATTTCATGGCACCAGTTTTTATTGTAATTTGTGTGTGTGTCCATGAACACATATATATCATTTACCCATCCTTGGCCACATCTACACAAGATGCTTAATGCGGAGAAGGCTAATTCTACTGCGCATTAGCGCACTGGGCAAAACTCATGCTACTTTAGTAGATTTATTCTAATGCACAATAACATCACTAAAAAAGGGCTCAGCTGCACTAATGAGCAAAAGCGCCAATTATGGAGCATTAAGTTAGTACCTGTGGCTGTGTGTAGACAAAACAGGGGGCATGTGTGCACAATACTTTAAAGCAGGTTAAATGCTTTTGTACCGCTTTAATGGTACCAGTGTTTGCACACATTGGTGGCCTATTGCAAAGTAATTCCAGCCACTGTAGCAAATTCAGTAATGTAATGTGCCTTAAATGACTTGGGGCACAACAAACTAAAACTCTGAGGAGGAGTTTTAGTTTACTGCCTTCCAGCCATGGAGCAAAGCACCGGGCTCCGTGCAGCTCGGGGGCTCTGCAGGAAGCCCGTGCAGGCAGCCTGGCAGCAGCCTGGGAAGGCAGGGTCTGCACAAGAAAAGCAGCAAACCTGATCTTTTTTTTTTTTCCCTGGAGCCTGCCTACCTGCTAGAGCTGCACAGGGACCCAGTTTTTCCCTCCACGACTGTGGTGTCCCCTGGGACCATCCCAGGCAGGTGCCTGCAGGCAGGTGCCACCTAAGAGGGGCTGCCGCTGCTGCAAAGGGAAGCACCAGCACCTCCCTCCCCTCCCACCACAGCCCAGGGACGGCTCTGCCCACGGGGAGCTCACCCTCCCCTCCCCACCGGCAGAGAGGCAGGTAAGTCAGTGGGGGGTGTGCACAACAGGGGTTTAAAGGGCCCTAAATTGAAGCAGTGTTTTTAAAAACCCACCACTTCAATTTAGGGCCCCCATTTCATCTACACACACCCTGTCATTACAGGTGCTAAACTTAATGTGCCATAATTACAGCGCATTAATGAACGGGTAGACATGCCCCTTGCTTCTTATTAGCTACTAATCAGTCACCTTAACCATTATGTTAACCAGGCCTCTGTAGTTTGCTTTCAAATTTCCAAGACAACTTCCTCCCTTGGGTGCACACAGAAGTAACTACACTGACGTCAGAATTTGCACTACTATAACCAAGAGCAGAATCCGTCCTTCTGTGTGTAAGAAACCATACTGTTTGTCATGGACATCATTTCTATGATTTATAAGGCCTTTTTTTTTTGTTAACCCAGCCAATCTGTAACTAAGCAAGACTTTGCTGTAAATGTCTTTACAAATCTGAATGTAGTGTATTAGAGTTTTCAAATGATGTAAACCTTTAGTTAGACAGATTTATATTTTTTTTTCCTGTGGCAGAAATAGTAGTTTTTTCCCCCCTCTTTTCTATTCATTGCCCTTGAAAAACAACTTGAACTTGATATTCATTGAAATAACATGCGTCACGACTTTTCTCTTCTTTTAAGCGAAAAATTGCAACTTTCTTCTTTGCCTCTCTTTTTTTCTGCCTCGACAAACCCTAGATTTTCTTGTTATAGGTCTTTGAAAATTGATGGGAAATATAAAAAGGCAGGAAGGAAATATGAGAGTTGAGCTACTTGAATGAAAGGGAGCATATGCAAGTATTATTATTGTTATTAGATATGAAGAGAGGACTGAATTCTCTATGGCACTTAGCAATTTTATGCTGAGTGTCTTCAGCTGCCATTAGAGTCGCTGTGACTTGAGGTCAGGCAGCACCTAGTGCCAGGAAGCCCCATCTAACTCCCCTGGGAGGGAATCATAATGCAACTCACACTTGGTTCCCTAGGGTGAAGCCTCTTTTTTGATCTTTTCTGGTTTAGCTGCTGCCTTTGGATGGCAACAATCTTGCTCTGAGTTTTCTCTCTGATAATTGTCAGGACATAGAGACATAGGGCCGCTAAATGGGGAACTCGACTAATTGGCCGAGTTCTCCGTAGAGTCTGGTCAGCATCTGGCAGCCAAAACAAAAGGGAAGGGACTTCTCTGCATTGGTAAAGTAGACCATGCTTTCTTCAAACTGAGGATAAGAACAAGTGATGGAGTCTCCAGCCACAGCTTGAAAACAACCCATCAATGTCATCTTTAGTTAAGTACCTGATGTTGGCGCTCGGCTGCAGTTCTTCATGGGGGATAAATGTCTCACAAGGGTCACTGTTCCAAGTGGAGTTCAGCCTTTCGTTTCCCATCAATGAAGATGACAGGAAGTCAGCTGTGAGGTTTAGGAATAATATTTAGATCATTGTGAGGTCGTTCATCTTCACGTTCAAACTGATTGAACCTGAGCTGAGTTTCGAGTCAAACTTTGTTCAAACCATCTTCATGGTCTGCAACTTGGAGAGAGAGCGAGCATAAGGCGGGACTCACCGTTCCCTTCTGACCTTGGCAAGAGGGAGAAATATCCACGAGGAAAAAAAAACACCCAATAAATAATAAAAAAACAGGGATGCCAACCCTCCAGGAGCAGGGAAATAAAAATAAGGCTCCATTGTGCCCACATTTATAACAACTCTGCATAAGTGTATTTAATCTTGGCCACTGCTGAAATCCACCAGGAAGATGCCTGCACCAAGCAGCATGAGCTGTGCATTTAATCGGTTACTGTAATAAACATATAAAAAAAGATTTTTTTTCCATGAGAGGACAGAGCAGTGGCTACATAAAAGGACATCAAATGACACATCCTCCATCTCCCAGCAAATAAAAAAGCCATCAGCTCATAACAAGGCGGTGATAAAAGGTGCTGAGGCCAGTAAGATTAAGACTTTGTAATAAGGTTCGGGCGCCAAAACTGACAGCCATTTTCTTTTATATTTATCATGTCTTCACATTGGGGTGAGAAGCCAGGAGTCTGTCCCATTGCTGGCTAGAATTTATAGCAGCTCCATTATTAGGAGATTGCACTGAAATGGGGTAGAGGTATGGTTTTCTGAGAACGCTACGATAGCCTCCTACATTATACACTTGACAGGTTTGTCAGCGCTTAGTAACAAGCCTTGTAAAGTACTTTAATATCATTAGCACTATTTTCTTAATGTGTCTGCTCTCCTAGCAGCCTGAAAATATCATATATCATAGGCTGGAGGAAAGCATACAGTGTTATCGGCTTCCCTCACCCCTCCTTCCTCCTCAAATTTGATTTTATTGCCACACATAGGGTTGATATTTTAATCAAAATAATGTAGCCATTTTCCTTTATTGATTAACAAGTAAATATGTATAAATACGTAGTTAGGGGTGGGCAACCCTTTTAGAGGATATTGGAAACAACATAATTAATGGCTTCCTCATATAATTGCACTGTATGTGTTACATCCCCCCTATTGTTTTTCTGATTTTTTCCCCCCCCCTCCAATAAGAGAGTTCTGTTGCCAGGAGATTTCTGGGTTTCGCACAAAAGGACAGGAGACCATAGTCACTTTACTGACACGTGTCTGTATGGTATTGCCGTTGCTCCAAACGGTCTCCCTATCAAGCAGGCTTCTTCATGCTCGGTGGAAGATCATTGGCAAAAGCAAGGACACGAGCCTGATAAATGCAATTTCCTTTCAACTCACAGATCATTATTTGAGGAATAATTGTTTTTAAAGCCAGGGTGGAGAACGGATGCAAGCCTTTATGAAATAAGATGAGGTGTTGCCTTCTCCATTGTGGTAGGAAGATCTAAGGCATCCCCTAGAAGAAGGGCACATTGCCTAATGGATATCTGCAGTGCTTATGGTGGCTGGGAGACACTAAAGCCCGTGACCAACTGCAACAATGCATGAATGTTTATAACTGTGTTTGAAAATAAACATTTATTAAGTGCTTTGTAAATGCATGACATTATAAGCGGGGCTTGGATCTCATTTGGGAACAGGATACGCTTCTTAAATAGGAATTGTGTTTATTCTCCGCGTTGTAAATATTCTCATGTATGACCTTGATCATAAAAATTCCAGCACTGTAAACAACTGCATTAAATCTATACAAAAAATGGGCTCGGGCTAGGAAAACAAATATGTAAATGAACCTCATCAAAGAGAGTTTTATTATCTTAAGTATGACCTCAGTCAAATGGCTTTATATCTTGGAAGATTGTTAGAGTCAAGTACACAATTTACTTCCGTGCTGAAGTGAGGACTGGAGCATCCGTGCTGATTTAGTCAGCCTTTGACTGATTTAACTGTAGCGCTTCAAAAAATAAAATATTCTTACAGCGTGGATGTTTGGGCTTGCAGTTTTCTTTCTGCAAGCAAAGAGGTAAATCAAGGTGAAGAAAAAGAGATGTCAAAATATTTTATGCCTCAGGAACATTGATGAGACAACCCCAGACTGCCCTGGTGGTGTCATTCACATGCCTTTTGCCAGCCTGCTCACCTACCACAACACGTATGTGGATTACCTAGATGCAATCACAAGCTACACAGAGAAAGATAAATAGTAAAAATATGAGGAAACCTACCTAAGTCTTTTGGCAGTGGGTTTGCAGGCTGCTGACTATAGTGCTTACTTGGGTATCATCCCCTTAATTTCCACCAAGGTAAATGAGAAAAGAAGCAAGCCTAACCTAGTCCCTTTTAGACTGAGATCAGGTTTGCTGTGACAATATCCTTCTTGTTATGGGGGAAAAAAATCATTTTGATGGTATTTTCCTTGACAGGAGTATAATCTATGATTATTATATAATTAACTTACATTATAAATATGCCACATCTTCCAACGAATGCTATACACTCAGGCAATTTTACAAGATCTTGATTAAGTACCACTTCTGAAGTCCTTATGAGTGAAACATGGCTCCATCCCACTCCTAACTCTACATGCACCAGATGTGGAAATGGGGTTGCAAAGCTGCCCCCAGGGTACTCCCCTCTATAGCTTACAAGCATGCCGTCACTAGCTCTTTCCTGGACTTGGGATGTGCACAGCAAGATCAGATAGCCAGGTCCATGCTTTTTATAAGCAGGCTCAGGAACGCTGTGGAAATGGTATCAATGTACTTTGAGGCTGTGCCCACACATGAAGACATGTGCAGCTTGTGGTGCTGCAAACCTCTTTGCGGTGACATGAACCGCACGGATTGAACGTTAAAATGTGTACCACGCTGCTAATTTGCAGTGCAGGGTCAAATTTGTTACCAGGATTTCCCGATAAAAACCCTGGAATAAAAAGCAGCCAAAAGCATGTGAATGAAGCATGTGCCAGGACAAACAGAGGTATTCCAGCGTGATGCTCTGGCTGCCAGCCAGGTGTCTCTACTCCTCTGTTCATGCCGCTGTTGCTCAAGCATGCTGCATGGTGTGCTAGGAGCAACTAAAAGCATAGCTGAGCTCACAGCTACCTGCTGTTGAGCCTGCTGGGCATCCAGGGCTTGCCCTGGCCTCTCACAGCCACCCAGGGTCAACTGAGCTGCCTTACATTTTGCCTCCATTTTCCTGAGCAGGGACCAGATCAGCCCCCCCACCAGACCCCCCCTCAGGCCCCAGGGGAGGTGCACCTAGGCCAAGGGTCAAGGAGGATCTAGTCAGGGAACTTCTGGAGGGACTGGATGTATTTAAATCAGCTGGTCCTGACGATCTCCACCCCAGGGTGCTGAGGGAATTAGCTGCGGTCATTGCAGGACCCCTGGCACGGCTTTATGACCACTTGTGGTGCTCTGGTGTGGTGCCAGAGGACTGGAACAGG
>NW_017728996.1:12335503-12339032 GCF_001723915.1 Gavialis gangeticus | reverse complement strand
CCATGGCAGGGGGTCGGACTTGATGATCTGCTCAGGTCCCTTCCGACCCAACCAACTATGAAACTATGAAACTATGTGGGGCAGCC
The DNA here is from genome assembly GCF_001723915.1 of Gavialis gangeticus. NCBI lineage: Eukaryota > Metazoa > Chordata > Crocodylia > Gavialidae > Gavialis > Gavialis gangeticus. The sequence goes on along the minus strand of NW_017728996.1, from coordinate 12,338,946 downwards.
GTGCTAATACAACAGAGGCCCAGACGCTGAAGCTTGGGTCCTGGCAAGCAGACCTAGGACCTCTGCATGAGAGCCACCAAGCCACAGCTGCAGGCACCACTGAGTGGCAAGAAGCACTGCAGTTTGCTGAGGGCAGCATGAGTGACTGTGGTGTGGCAGGTGCAAGGACCCAGTCGTAGGAGTCTTCCCAGGCCAGGCACTGGGGATCTAGCTGGCAGCCCGAGGAGGTTACTGACCTCAGCAGTTCACCCAGGGACACCAAAATTAATGTATTTACTGGGCAATTGCTGCATAGATGACGGAGCAGGGGCATGCCAAGATATGTATCAGTACAGGAGCAAAGCCAAGTCATTGTGCAGGCAATTACATGCTGTGTACAATGCCAACCAGAGCTTGGGGGTGGGTTGATCCACCATGGCCCACTTTGAGGAGCTGACCAGAATCATTGGCCTCATAGCCATGGACCTCGCCAACCGCCCACTACTCCATTACCTCCAGGGGAGGAGCAGAGCCTGCAGCAACCAGCCCTGCCACCCCGTCAGAGTCCCTAGAGGCAGGGCCCTCCTCCAGGCCTGCAGCAGCACCACTGTCCAGCCATGCCAGGAGCAATGGTGAGATGGGACTCATGCCACAGGCAGGACCAACTTTCACAGCAGGGGCAGGAAAGCCTTCCATCCCTGTAAGGACTCCTAGCTAGATGGAGTAGGTCCCAGCCATGAGGACAGGGGGGAGGTGGTGGTATTGCCAGGGCCATGTGCCCATCAGTCCTCAGCTCCTCACCCACTGGAGTTGGTGGCTGAGGGCCCCGGTGTTGTATAATGCTGGAGAAGCTGGGTACCACAGGCTGGGCTGGCTATGACTCTTGTCCCCGGGAGGATCCCTCCAGGCGGGGCCCTGTGGAGGCCACAGGCAAAGTGGGGACCCCTGTTTGGGCAGGTTGCTCAGGCACACAATGGGAGAGGATGGGCAGACCCAAGGTTGACTATGGTCCTTGTCAGGGTGCTGGCCCCACATGGCTCTGGTTTGGGGGCTGTCTGCCTGGCCCCACGCCCAAGAGTGAGGCTACTCCCTGGGGACCCTCACTAAAGCTTGCTCTTGCCCCATGCTATGTTGCTGTAGCTGAAGATGGCCCTGCATTTGCTCTCTCTACAGACAGTCCATTTGCCAGGGGAGAGGCCACTGTCAAGTGCCCAGAAGCCACCTGCCCACTCTCAGGTATTTCAGGGGCCATCCAGATACACTGCCTGTGCTAGGAGCAACACGCACGGTGGGACAGCGTGCAGGAAGAGCTGCTCCGGGCAGAGCAGGTGTGCCTCTGGGAGGCCCAGAAATGGCACCAGCAGATCCTCACCAAGTTTTGCTACTCCCACTGTGACCAAGTCCTTGTCCTACAGGAGGTGTGGGCCAGGAGGGTGACCCTGCAGCAGCTGGTAGCAGAGATAAGGGAGGAGTGGTAGCTGGCCTGGGATAGCTAAGGCAATTGCGGGCCTCCTCCTACAGCTGTGCAGGAGTGCAGGGTATTGCAGCAACTCCTGGCCACCATCCCCACCCTGGCCACTCCTGCCACTGTGCCCAAGTCCACACCAGCCCCTGTACAGACACCTGGACTCCCTTGCCAGCCCACACCCCCACCACCAGGGGCAGCGCCTGGCTGGGAGCATTTTGCCTGACTAGTGGTTCAGCTGGTACCCCAGGGCCCACCAGCCCACCGCAGCTGTCAAGGGGTGCTGCTTCTGCCTCCTGCCTTCCTGGTCTCAGGCCTACCTGCAGTGGCTGCCCCCGAAGAAGAGCACCCATCCTCCTCCCCAGAGCAGCCAGGTCCACAGCTACATCAGCGTGGCCCCCGCACATGGGGTGGTGGCAAGCAGGGCTGAGGCCAGACTCAGGGCCAAGGGGCCCAATTCCCTCCTCCCCGTGCATCCTCCCTTTGTGTTTCCCCCACCCGTAAAAACCCTCTCTCTTCCCCCTGGTGCTTGTCAAAATAGTTTATTTCTAGTTTTGAATGGGTTTGTGTGTGTTGGGGGGGCTGCGGGGGTGCAATTTGTGCTTCTTCTATTTGTGCTGCTACAAGCACATGTGCCTGCATGTGTGGATGCCTTAGTCAATGCGCCCCACTTAATGTGCAAAAAGATTTCCCTTTGAACACAATTAACTTTGAATCAGATCCCTGTAGACTGCAAACTTCCCAACAGAATGTCTTCAGCCACCACGATCCTTTTTTCTAGCACATACTTTGCCAGTGCTATAGGGCTGGTTGCTTAGTCTCACTTCATGGGTTTTCAGGCGGTAGCAAAATACTGCTTAGTTGATGTTGCCCTTAATGCATGGCGGAAATGTTCAGAATAAAAAATACTGTTTTTCTCTGAAATATTAAAACATAATGAGACATTTCAGATGATCTGACTTCATAATATTCCCCACACCAATCCCTTTTGCTTGTTTGTTTACAAGGCATTATTTAAGACCTAGATTATTTTTACCACATACAGTATGGAGATAGAGCACTATCTGAACATTTATTAGCTATTAAATGGGGATTAAGGAAACTAAGTAGTAGAAATATGTACTGCTGTGTGTGCTGTGTCTCTGGTATTGCTAACAGCTGATGGAGACTATCTTTTAACTCAAGTGATCTATGGGATTTCAACTCACGAAGTTCCCAATAGGAAATAACATCGAGTATTGTGATAACTCTCAGATTCCAGGAAACTCTCCTATTTATTACAGCATATAAATGACTCTCTAAACACATGTACAAATACAGAAATTAGATTTGAGAGTTACAAAGAGTTATCCCGGATCCAGATCTGTACACAAATATAATATAATATGAAGCATCTATAACCATGTATAGCTAATACATGAAAAAGACCTCAACACCATCCTTCTAACGGTTAAATTGACAGGTTTTGTGAATGGGTGCCATGCATTTAGTTTGCATCTAAAATGTCCATCACAGCAAGCACACTGCAGTTGCAATTAGTGAAGATGCTGAATGTTATCGAATATCACAACATTTTGACTGTCAGATTGCTCTAGCCGAGGAAAGTTACTTTGTAAAATGAGAGGCTGATGTTGCAGTTGTATTGACTTTTGTGTCATGTTTGTTTCAGTTTACTAGTCAAAACAACTTTCAGAGCTCTTCCTTGTCCAGGAGGTTCAGGCTGCCTTATGAAAATGAAGCTGTCTTGTTTTCTGCTTCATAAATCATTGTCAAGCCGAGCCAGATAACAGAAACAAGTTCAGATTCCAGGATGATTATTCTTAGAGATGATGTATTAAGTATACAGAATACAACTTGATTTTCATAAGCCATGTTGACTTTGCAGAATTGAGACTGGAAGGGAAAAAAAATTAACTAGTAATTGGAGGTGTGAGAGCTTGCAAAATCCCAGAGGTGGAGGAAGGATGGAGAACAGCAGAGTAAAGAACCTGGACTTCAG
>NW_017728996.1:12326166-12330503 GCF_001723915.1 Gavialis gangeticus | reverse complement strand
GTGGAGGAAGGAAAAGAAGTAGGTGAGTGAAATGTCTCTTGCTGAAAAGCCCCTTAACTCATTTCACGGCTGTAAATTTGCCCTTTGACTTGCCCCTTGAGTGGTCCCTGCTTTGTCACATCTGGCTCCTGTTCTGCCTGCCAGCTGTTAGATCCTATTCTTCTCCTGAACAGGATCAAGGCAGGGGGAACCGGAGGAGCCCCACTCTCTCCTTCTTTCCCTTGAGATGTCTCCTTCATTGTCAGTCATTTTCTCCTCCACTCCTGTTTAACCTCCTGTCTCCCACCTCATACATCAGGCTCTCTGTACCTGACTGTACCTGTCAGACGTGTACCTGACTGTGAACTAACCCTCCTTCCGTTGATGAAGAGTAGCAATAAACATGGCATTCATACATGAGAGAAGACTTATTGAAATACAGCCCACTGAGGTCATTATGTGGAAGGAACCGTGAAGAAATGGTCAGCCCTCGCATGCCTCTAAAGTAATCCTTCCAGGGAGGCACTTTTGAGTAGGTAAAATTGGTGCGGGGTGGCTGGGCATTGCCAAACCTGAAGATTGACAAAGGACTGCGTTTGGCTCGGCTCTCACTCTAAGGCATTTATACCCTTCCATAGTATCTGAACATCTGTTTTCAGGAGATGGGTCTGGGATGTGGATCATGAATGGAAAGAAGTAGCTCCTTCCAACCTTGAGTCAGGATCCTAAGTCTCAAAAAAGGAGCAGGATTTAAGATACTTTCAGCACTCATTATTGGTTTAGCTAGAGGAAGCTTTCTGGTCAGTGTGTTGCTTCATCTGGATTATATTCGGAGGCATCTATATCCCAGGTGTTATACAGGGATCCTATGTGCCATCAAGAATAGGGTGCCTAAAGAGCATTACAGAGATCAGCATTGCAACACCTATATCCACTTGGGCAGGGGTGGGCAAAATGCGGCCCGGGGGCTGGATGCAGCCCGCTAGGCCATTCTATGTGGCTGGTGGGGCCCCTAAAAAATTTAGAAATTTAATATTTATCTGCCCTGGGCTGCCTGTCATGCAGCCCTTCGTGGCTTGCCAACACTCAGTAAGTGGCCCTCTGCCCAAAATAATTGCTCGACCCTGCTCTTGGGGACGCACCCTACCTGGCTGAGGTCACACAAGAAAATCTCTGGTTGGACCCACATCTACCAAACACTAGGCTGCCACCACTGAACGATGTTTCCAACTTCCTTCCTCTCACAACACCTCTTCTATCACAAAGTGACGTCACATCCTGAGTATCGCTTCTCTAGCACTAGACCCTGAAAAAAAGAAAAGGAAAGGAAAAAGCAGCCTAGGAAATTTCAGCCTTGAGTATATGAAGGGCATTAGGAACCACGTGGGAAGCGTCCCCTCAATCAAATCTTAGCTTCCCCTTCACCGTGGTTCTTCTTTCATTCTTTTTTTTTTTTCTTCCCCCTCCAAGAAAAGGAAATTAAAACCAAACAAGCCCATGTTTAAAGAATGTGAAGGCTGTGAAACAAACCAACAAAAGCCAGGAAATGTACAAGTTAAGGCTGCGATACTCTGTCCTTCAATCAGACTGTCCTGTCTTATTTTTCTAAACAGCGGGAGTTTAGATCAGTGTGTCACCCTCAGCTTTGAATTTCCTGTTGTGCACTGGTATCTGCCGGAGCCTTATTAATGATATTAGATATTGTTTATTGCATTTGCGAGTGTGATGTAAGAGTGCATATCTATATTTATATACACCCACCTTTAAGCATCGCAACATACTGTAAGTATCACTGCTTGCTCCACAAGGATAAGACTTTTTTTTCCCATGTAATAACAGTCCATGGGTTTTAATAAACTTGTGGCCATCTCAGAAATTAATGGTTATCAGTATGCTGTGCCCCATGGCCTCTTGGAAAGTCAGAGTGGCTCGGGGGATAAAGACTGGATTGCCTTGCTGCAAAAGGACTGGAGTTGCAGGAGACTCACTTCAATTTTTGCAGTTTAGAAACCATGAAACATATGTAGAGCTCTGCTTCCAACCAGGAGAGGGCAGAAGTGCACATAGACATCAGGCAGCTCCGGGTATACGTTATCATGTGCGCAACTAGAAGGTCATCAAGTCTGGCTTTGCCAGGATTTAGCAAAAAAGGTTTAGTAACTATATTGATTTGCAGTGTCGGGAGATGAACTGTTGACTTCTTAGATTCAGAGGAAAAAAGCAAAAAAAAAAAAGCCCCCTACCCCAATCATCCGGATTTCGTAACCCATCCAGCTGCATGGCGGGGAAAGGGTGTGTTGATGGTTTAATATTCTTCCTCTGGGTACATTAGGAATTGGCGCAAGTCAGAGGCAGGATACCAGAGTAGAGAGACCAAATGTCTGGGCCACTGTTTTTGAGAGTCATGTCAATTAATGTTTGTCTATCATCACCTATTTTGAACGAACTTTTGTCACCGACTCACTCCTGATCTCATTTGGAATTTGAGCACAATATAGCAGTACAGCAGCCAGGACTGGCTTTCCTAAGAACAGCTTTAGCATGGTGAACAATAGATTTTAACCTTTGCCACTTTCATTTTTTTTTTGGTTTTATTATCAGTCTGTGCTTCCACTACAAACTTAGCGCACAGGGCTTTGAGCTAATTACATTCTGTACATCTGAGCCAACTCTCAGTGCTTCATGCTGACACTCGGATACATCTGGGCCTGATAACAATTACAAATACTCTGGGCATACTTTAAAAAAGAGCTTATGTTACAATGTGAAACAGCGTGTTTTACAGTGCTCATAACGGTCAGATAAATACAATAGCCTCAAATCCCTTTTCTGAGGCTTTCAAAATAACATGCCTTGCAATAATTCATTCAGATTAGGAGCCCATCAGTGGAAGAAAATAGCCCGCTACAGATGAGTAGGCATTCTTGAACCTAAAACCAGGCCTAATTTTGTCAAAAGCTGGTGTAGAGAGACTGAAGTGATGCTGTATTTCTGGCTTTGTTCTTTCGGTGCTAGAAAGCAGTGAGGGCTGCATCCAGCACAAAGCTGAGTATATGGGTGGTACAGCTAGGCTGGGGGAAAAATGGAAAGGTGATTCTCCCATCCCTTTGCACCTCACCTAATTGTAGAATGCGTTTCTAGCACAAATTAGCAGCTGGAAGGGGTACTCCAGCTTTCACTGTCTTGTTCCCATCTCCTAGGAGCTATTACTCAAGTAAGGATCATTACAGTGCAGTGTGCTTTAAGCCCCAACCCTCAAGGCCCTTCTCTTCTCTTCTATTTTTTTGCACCGCCTAGACAGACCAAATTGCAAGGAGATGTCACTAGGGCTTGAAGCCACGAAGCCAAGGATGTCCTCAGCTGCTGCATTTTAGGAAAGATTTAAAGTCCAGTTGCACTGCACCAAAGGCACAAGGGGACCTTATCCATCCCGGAGCCTAGTGAGATTGCTGTGCAGAAGTTTTCACGGGGTTTTCTCTGAGCTGTGAATGGGGAAAGGGTAGGAGAGAAGAGAGGGGAAGAAACACCACCCAAAACTGAGCCTGTTTGGGTGAAGTCTATCTCCAGCTCAGGAATGTGATGAGACATTGGAGCAGTTATTCTTGGGGAAGAAAACAAAAAGAGAAGGGAAAAAAAAAACCCAAATCCCTGGAATGTAACTGCTGAAGGAGTGGTGATTTAAACACGTTTAGCGACACTCCTAAGGGACTGCAGTAGTTCGCTCTGGCGGCTTTGCCAGTTTACTTTTCCAAAAGAATTGTTAATGCTTTGGCATGATGGACAGAGAAGAATTAAAAGGAAAAAAAAAAAACAACTCCCCAAGCCAGGTTTGTGCATAGGGCTGTAGCAATTGTCAGTCACAAAAAGCTCCCAAGCAAGCCCTTATGATAACACACACAGCATATCAGCAATCATCTGTCTTTTCTCAGTAAACAGTTGTACAGTAATAAAACAGAGTGATCGCGCTGACTCTAACCTGGCAAATTTCCCTGTACCTAGTGTTTACATCTCTTTAAGTGTATCTTTGTCATATGGTTACAAGGCTATTTTATGCTCTCCAGTTTAATTCTTTGTAAACATCGCTCTATTTGTGCATGGGACGCACCAACATGCGAAGAAACCCTCCACGCGCAGCCATTCCTCTCGCTCAAATGGACAATTAATAGTCCTGGATTGAGCAACAGCAGAGATAGCCGAGACTTTCCCTTCCTATTTTTGTGAAGCTGTGCCGATCGTTCAGGAAGTTTCACGCTCTCAAATATTTTTTTGTGGAGGCTGAACCTGCCTTCTGGTAAGTTGTAGGGAGTCTTTTTTTTTTTCTTTTTCTTGTTCATGTAAAAAATGGGGGGGGGGGGGGT
>NW_017728996.1:12311408-12326111 GCF_001723915.1 Gavialis gangeticus | reverse complement strand
TTTTTTTTTTTTTTTTTTTTTTTTTTCTGAAAAAAAGGGGGGGGGGGGGGGTTCTGGAAAGCCTGCTCCCTGCATTCTCAGGGGTTATAAAAATGGGAATCATTTTTATTGGCAATCCACTGGAATAGTGCTGAGACAAATGGAAACTTGAAGATAAGGATCCTCAGAGGTGAAAACATACAGCTGTTGGGAATTGCGAGAGAATCTGACCAATAAAGGAAGTCACTATTTTTCCAGGCCTGAAGTGAGTTATAGGCTGAGACGGGTGTTGTATATTTATGTAAGGCTGCAGCAGGGAGCTTGAGCGACCGTATATTGCTGAAAGAGCATCATTCACATTCAGCCCAAGACAAAAGGTGGAAATGAAGTAACATCCTGACCAAAGAACGGCTCACGACAGAATAATAACATTTCTGAGAGTGGGGCCGGTGCGCTGGGCTGAGGGTCGGCCTCCAAATGAGGAAATGATCAGGATGCCTCGTCAGCCTTCGAAAAACAGGTACACATGTGTGCGCGCACAAGCACAAACGCACACGCTCACCATCATGGCCCGGCCGAGTGTCCTTGGGAAGGCTGGCCATTCATCTTTCACAGAAATGCATACACAATTACTCGCACACTTCATCAGTATAGTCAGCAAGATAGGTTTGCCAAATATCCTGGAAAATACATATATCAATACATGTATTACCAGTTTGGAAGAGGCTCAGTATTTATTATTAGGACGTGCCCTAACCTGCAGCATCCATCGTGACACTACTGCAGATATTTGAAAAGCTAGGATGTTTTTGGCTGCACAAAAAAGTACCGTATAAAATGACTGGCTTCTCTCTTCCATTTATTTTTGTATCGCTTTGACTGAACGTAGGGATATACTTCTCTAGAAGAGCGAAGGATGAGAGTGTGCTGTGGAAAAATGAGCAAAATCATTTAAAAAGGGACAGGTTCCATTTAACATATACAGGGGATTTTTCCATCTTTATATCTCAAAGCATTGTATGAAGAAATACAATGGTCAGTTGCTAAAACTGAAGAACAGAGAGGGGTAATGACCTTCACAAGGTGCCGTGGTCAGGCAGTGGCAGAGATTGGGAACAGAGTCCATCCTTCCTGAGCCACCATCTGATCTCACATCCCTTGGACGTACACACTCCCCTTCTGTTGAAATATTTAATTTCAGTACGACAAACAGACTAGAGATGTGTAATAAAAAGAAAACCTATCTAAAACTCCATTGCTTTACACAGTCTCAAAATGCAGAGTAATCTATGTTTAATTGTTTCTCTTTTTTTAATAGTCTGTGAATGACTTAATTTCAATCAGTCTCTTAAATATTAGCCTTGGTTCAGGTTTGCAATGAAATGTTTCTAAATTGTAGATACCTCACACAAGTAGGTAGGAGTTAATGTGGGAAACCTGAAGCCTATTTCTACAAATTCTTAGTGACCTAGAAACCCCACTGACTCCAGGTGTTTGGGTATTTTTTTTTTAAGGCTACAGCTTAGGTTCCTAAATCACTTAGACAAGCCAAAAATTGTATCCTCAGAGACTAAAGGGAGCTGCTTCTATTGCCAGGCCTACCATTCCTAGACCTTGTTCAGACCACACACACGTAGAAAACCAAATCATCAGGCTGGATGGGCTCATACCACCTCCAGAACAAAATCTAATAAATAACATTATGTTCTTTAAAAAAAAAACAACAGGACAAATTAAGCAAGCAGATTATTTTTCTAAGTGTCCTGCCTATTGGCTTGGTGTCAGCCCCATCCATCCACTCCGGGGATATTTCTCTGAAAGGTGTACTATTTCAAAACGAGACATGTTCAGACTGTGCGCACAGGTGGTTTTGTCAGTCACAGAAGGGAAATCAAAGCAGCCCAAGTGTGATAGATTTGGAGCACTTACAAAATACCAAGTTGCTATTTTCTCTTTAGAAGCAGTCAGGGCATTTGAAAAATCCTGACATTTGCAGACAACTTCTGATTCTGTCTGTCCTCTGGAATTTTGACCTGGAAAATAATTGCAACAGTGAAGAATAAATGGCCCCTGAAAAACAAAATGGCTGCGAGTTTGCAGACATCGTCCTGATAACTTTTACGCTTGTGGTCTAGTTTCTAACAACCGGCATGAAAATCAGCTGTTTCTCCATGTTAATTATTCCTAAACGATATCCATAAAAGTATACTGACCTGTAAGAAAAGTGCTGTAGAATTTCATAGGGATGAAACTGTAAGGTTCTAGAGAATGTTAAAAGTGTCCTAAAAATGAGTCTAAAAAGCAATATAGAAACATTTCCCCTAGATCATGTTAAGCATCTTACAGACGTATGCAGAAGGAATATAATTCTCTATGACATTCTTTAAGGCAATTCTAAAATACCACGAGGCAGGTTCTCATTTTCTTGTGAATTCTATAGGAACTTTAAATAATGTAGAAAGCATCTTAATGGTTGTATGCTATTGTGCTGCAGTTCAAATCAAGTCAAGCAGATGCTATCTGAATCACAGACTTTTCAAGCTTTATTAAGTAACTGGTATTCATTATTTTTACTTAAAAGTAGAAATAGCGATCAATATTCAGTCCAGTAACTTGTGGACATGAAATTATGAAGTGCACACACAAAGGGTTTATATATGGAAAACAATAATTACTGAAAAAAATCACATCCTGTTGTGGTATACCCAGTTAAATGCTTAACTTAAAAAAAAACAAACCCTCAGTCACTTGCAGGTAACCCACATAGCATTCTTGTTAAAATACCCTTCTATTTAAACACAGATTTTAACCTTTCCACCTTCGCCTCTTACATTTTTCTTTCATTCTGTTCAAAGCATTTAGGTAAATTAGGATGAGGTCCCTCCATAAAAATGCAAGGGGATCAGTTAAACTTTCATCTCTAATTTATTCATGAAGGAGAGAGGTCTTTCTTGGTCATGCTGTGCATCATCCTGTCAGAATGACTTTCCTTCTTCTACAGAAGGAATAAAAGGAGATGGAAAAATCAGGGGTTTGGTCTTTCCTACTAATAATCGGTAGAGGAGAGAAAACTCTACCCTGCTTCGTTTCATGCTCTTTGTGCTGGAGTTGGACTAATATCAAATATTGCATCAAGTTTCCACATTAAAAAGGGCTGAAGTCACTCGCTCAGTGCAAATGTAAATTAATGTTATTAGAGAGGGAGATTGCACTTGTATCGCTCCTTTCCTTCAAATTTAACACAGCATTTTACAAATGTCAATGGTTAATTCCCCACACTGACCCTAATAGATACAGTATGTGCACGTAATATGCTTGTGATACACTAAAAGTGTGGTTGGGTGTTTCTGTGTGCATCGTGTTCAGCCTGAAGCATGCACATTGTCCTTGTGCTTGTTTACATATACTGCCCATTTTCGCTCTGCAATGCACACATTCATATCTGACTTAATGCTGGAAATTTCCTACTAATTGAATGAAAGATATAACAATCATTTCTTTGTGAGTAACGTTCCTCATTGCCCCTCTCCTTCCACAAGACTAAAGTTTGTAATTGATTTATTTTGCTTATTGTTGTTATAATAATATCCCATTTCGCATCCTGATCTTTTGAAGAGGCAGAAAGGCTTATAATAAAATGGCCTTTATCCTAGCTGATGAATGAACTCTTCTGAGTTTCCTCAGCATACAAAAATTATCATCTTTTATACATGTTTTAAAAAGAAAAGGGTGGGGGCTAGGGAAGAAAAGCAGGATCTGGTATTAGTCCTTTTAGTCGTCAGGAAATTACAAAATGTACACTTGCGGAGTAAGCAATTTTCGCAGTCTGCCGGCACATCCATCTTTTTAATGAGCCTTGTTTATAACCTGACGCCATGTTTCTAGTCACCTACCCTGTTTACATCTTTTGGCCCCTTTAATTAAGAGAAGAACCAGTTAAAAGAAAGTAAGAAGAAATATTAATATGATCTGATTAATTCAGCTAGCAGGAGGTTATGGGGTACCAAGGTTATTATAACCTATAAAGGCAACATGAGCAAAGCTGTGTTCATTTGTAATTTTATTAGGCGGAGCAAATTAGTGAGCCCGCATGGCAATGACAAAAGACCCCTTCCTATTCTCTCTTACCCCCCACTGAAAGGGCCAGGAGCCTAAAGTTAGGCCCCATATTAGGCAAATGAGAGCTGATAAATCTCAGCCACACAACTAATGAGAATCTCCAGAGTTGGACCTGTGCTAATTTGAAAAGATTAGCTAGGGATTTTTTTTTCTTTATGGATATGCACAAAGTCCAGTGAACTCCAGGCAGATATTCCAAGGAACAGTGTGAGAGAAGGGGAAGGAGGGGCAGGAGTCTACTAAGGGTTAAACGCAAAACACAGCTTAAACATACAGCGTGGGGGAACACAAGGACACATTGATAAGGAGTGGATCATTAGGAGGACAATATCATTAGTTATGGAAAGAAAAAAATATAATCACATATAATTACACTGTACCAGTGGCCCCCATTTGCCCAGATAAGGAAACCCATTCTTTTCCTTGCTTTATTGTCTTAGAGTTTTCAGACAGAAAGCATTGAAATTGTGCCAAAGTCAAGCCACTTTCAAGTGCTGAATCGCCCAGACCACAATTTCATGATGCAGTCCTTGCTCAGGCAAAACTTCCACTGAGAAAGAAAAGCTCTGGGTTAGATTCTGATCTCCTTAAACTGATGTAATCCCATCACAATCACCTGTGCATAATCCGGTGGAAACCAGGATCGCCTAGTATGAATCATACCTGCACTTGCAGTGTGCAGTGCCATAGTCAAACAAGTGGTGAAACCCCAGAGTAGGCTTGGGCTCATTAAGGCAACAGGATCAGATCCCAAATAAAAACTCCCAGGAAGGAACCTTTGTTTTTCTCCTGATCAAAAAAACAGGTGAAATGCAAACAGGGCCCTTTATTTGTGGCACTCACCATCCATCTATCACTTAAAAATAATAGAGTAAGCATTTCAGTTAGTCCAGTGTGTCCTTCCTGTGCCCGTCCAGAATTTTTGGCATGAAATCCATCACCTCCAGCGGCAAAGGTATCCAAGAGCTTTGCAGAGGTGACCGAAGGCTATTCTTACCTCCCAATATATGTGGGGAAACTGAGGTGCAGAAGGGTTAAGGATAATCTTTCAGAAGGCCTTGTTAATGTTGTGTATCTGAATTCCTGAGTGCCTTGCAGACCTCTTCTTGCACACCCCCAAACTGGTGTACATTCGGACAGTCGGGCAGATAGGAACGAGCCCCAACTCTGAGGTAGTGGGTCCATGACAGAAATGAGGAAAAATAAAAAGCAGAGCTTCCATAGCCTCCAAATTTGTGCTCAGTCCAGACCACAACTACTTCACTTCTAAATAGGCCTGGCTATACCTAACACCCTCAGAAGCTACCTGGAATCATTCATATGTTTTATCACAGAAAACTTGGGCGTCACACAATGGCTAGGGACAGATGTTGCACATACACCAGTTGAAGTGATCAAAAAACTGGTTTAAACCTGGAACAGAACAGAAGTTCAGTGCACATAACCCGCCTTCAAAATGTCCCAAACCAGTTTAAGATAAACCTGGATGTATGTAGTATCAGATTTAACTGACTTATGTCAAACTGGTTTATGCAGCTTCTGTCCCAGATCCATTCTTGATTTGAGTTAACTCACAGTTCCCCCAGAATCCCAGGATACTTTGTGGCACTGGGCTGGCCCTACCCGCTGCTATCACAGGGCTGAGGCAGTAAAGCCTCTACCTGTGCCTGTCAGCCCAGTGGGACCATACTGAGGGGTGGGAGGGAGAAATCCCCTCTCTGCACCAGGGTCAGGGCTTGGGGGACTCTGCCAGGGGCAGGGAGCCCCTCTGAGACTGGGGGATCTGGCCAGCCCAGAGCTAGAGGGACCTTTTTCCCCTGGGGGAGATAACAAAGGGCTAGGGGGCTGTGCTCAGCTGCATTCGGGGGCACTCAGAAGTAGCTGGCAGGTTGGGAGGTCTGGTTTAGCACCCCTGGCTACTGATATGGGCTATTGCAGGGGTCTGGCTGCTTTTCTGGCTTCAAAAGCCAATGTCAGCTCACTTTACTGGTGTCCAGTAGTCTCAAATCATGGCCAAGATAAGTCACTATGCCATGTACAGGGGTTAGTAGTCATGCACAGTCCAGCGGCCTAGATCTCAGCATGCCCTTGAAGTATAAAAGATTTTTTAATTGAAAATGACTGCTTTTCTCTGACAATCCTCATTGAAAGCTGCTTAACTTCCCTGGAGCAGACTTGTTGCTCTTTCATTAGTAATAGTAGCAAGAGTGTTAAAATAGCTGCATTGGAAAATCAATGAAAAGGGGAAATATATATATTGCCATTTAAAAAAAATCTGTGCTTTAAATTTTGAAATTAAAGATATATATCTGTATTTAAAGTGAAAGGAATGAAATATGTCCCAAAATATTCCAGAACTGCTCTGAAAGAGAAAAGAAAAAAAGCCTTTTTTTTTTTTAAGACAGAGACCATCTCACTGAAAAATCAATTTTAAGGCTATTATATTTTAACTTTCATTGTTATCTCAGTTTAGGTAGCACACATAATAATACTGAAAAGCATTTTTATGTGCATCTAAATCATTCAATGCTTATTGCTTTTCTTCTTCTATTTCCCAACTAGGCTCATGATGTACAAAAATCTAACATCCAGGTTGGGCCTTGACAAACTGAAAAGTCAAAGTAGCCCATGAGATGAGGTACGGAGAGGGTTCGATTAAAACACTTCTAGGCTTGTTCTTTGGGTTTCAGTTCATAGAATCACATCGTAAGATCAGAATCTCTGCTTTCATTACTTTTAAGTATAGGCCAGATGCTGTTCTACCTCTTAGGCACCTAAATGAACCTTGGCAGTTAAATGCAATCCTACTCCATCCTATTTGAGTCCCTGAAAATCTGTTAAAACGTTTATTTTCATATCATGCTACCATCTTATCTTTAAGCCCAACTCAAAAAAAAGGCAGCAAGGAAGAGGAGGACCCACACATGTCTAACTTTTGAATTAACAGTTGTTCAAGGACTCAAGCAAGGTAGAATAGGATCACATTTAAGCACCTAATGGGTGGAATAGGATCTGGTCCCTATAATCCTAACCCATGTGAAACTTGAATTGAGTTTAACCAATTCGATGATATCTCCTGCATCTGCAGATGGTCTGAATCAACTCAAAGAGAGGTGAACAGTTGCATTAATCTTTATTAATCTGCTGTATCACGGTGATATGGCACTGGGGGAGGGGCAGGGGGCATCCAGGATCCTGGATTTACCTTTGTTTGAGCCTGCATAAACATATTGCTACAGTGCAAGGAAGACAGGAGGAATCATGGCTCTCACCGCCTGATCTTGTAGAAAAGTCATTTTATGTGAACCCTTTTCATGGGTCTGATCCAAAGGAATGATGTTCCTTGCTCCGTGGATGTTGCCACAGAAAAAGGTAGCCACAGAAAATCCAGCAATAATAATGAATTAGATATAAAAAATGGTGACAAACACAGATGGCAGGGCAAGGTGAATTGGTACATCTCATGTTCTTGGTACATCTCATGTTCAAGTCAATGGGAAGATTCCTATGGACTTTACTTGGTGTTGAATCAGGATCTAGGGGTAAGGCTTTTCGACATGATCACGGAAGGTATAAAGCGGGGTGGCTGTGGAAGGAGACTATCCCAGAGTACAGATATACAACATGAACGTGAGCATCTATGATGTCCCATAGCCACATCTTGTGTACAATGTATATAATACAATATTCTTATGAAAGCCACACCAGACATTTTCAGCCTCTAGATCCACACAGTACTTAACAAATCCTTCTCAGCCTTTTGGCTAAAATCAAGGGTCTGGTCGTGCTCTCCAGAGGTGGGGCTGGGGTTTGTTTTAGCATTGCCTACAGCGGAAGAGGGCATGGTGGCAGTGTGATTGAGGTGTCTGGCTATGTGCCCAGAGATGTGAGTTCCAGCTCTGTTTTGTACTGGCCTCAGTTGACACATCTGTAAATGGGCACCTAGTAATTTAGGCCAGCCTGGCTGAATGTGATGCTGGCCAGATTGCTTCCATGTGTGTCATTGGCTAAGACTGCTATCTATGCCTTAACCACAAACCATTAGCCTTGGGTAGGCCTACCTACAAAAGAAATAGTAGCAGAGTCTGCATCTGTTTTCAGCCCAGCTAGGTGCAGTGTTGCTTTTATGAATAATATTCATAACAAATGTAGTTTATTTTTGGTTAGTCAGCTATTCACCAACCAGTCCCAATTCTCTTTGAATGTATTAACATGAAATACCCCAGTGCTAAACCTAGATACTCTATAGTCTTGTGCTGGGGATTTTAACTCATTTTTCATAACTAAATTATTCCTTTGGACAAGATGACCTTGGAATTTGACAGGGAATGGCTTTAGTACAGTGGCTCTCAATCTTTTTTAGACTCAAGCCACCCCTCAAAAAATACCAGCTCTTTGCTTTCATTCACTTATTTTACTAGAAAAATAATAGAACAATTCTTCTGTGGCAAAGAACTCAGAAACATCACAACAGACCAGAATATTTTTAACACTATATATTTCTATTTGAAATCCCTAGGTTTATGTTGTGAATCGTGTTGAAGTGTTTGCATGGTGTATATTGAGTGGCACCTCTGAAAGGCTCTTGCAGCACCCCAGAGGGCTGCAGCAACCCTGGTTGAGAATCATTGCTCTAGCAGCACTGCACTTCCATAGTTCATGGCTTTCTGGAAAATTTCAGGTTCTGAAGGACTTACATTGCATGAAGAAGAAGGTCTTGCATTCAAAAGCTTGGCCATGTTTTCATCAACGACCTGGAAGATGGGATGCAGTGCACCCTCAGTAAGTTTACAGATGGGATGGTCCTGCTTTGAGCAGGGGACTTGATTAGATGATCTTCTAATGCCTCTTCCAAACCTAAATTTTCTCTGTTTATATGCTTTTATGAAAAGCTTGTCTAACTACCTCAACTATGCAGCTTGTCCAATAAAACATGCCACCCTAAGAAATCCTTGCCTCTCACAAGTACAGAAGAAGTCATGACAACTGACAGGCTCAAACTTTTCTTTCAAGGCAGAGCCTATGAATTCAAGACTTCAAGATAGATTTATTGTTCAATTTATATACTCTTTAGCAAGTGTTATTAGGTGCTATGGATTTTCAATCACTCTTCTATTATTGGTGCGCTGAATTATCCAAATTACTTCCTGGTATGGACAGAAGAGCTACTTTGGCAGCAGTAAGATTGTTCTTGCATCCAAAAAAACCCCTCTGCCTCTTGCTTAAAGCAAACACAAGGCCAAAGCCCCAGCTGGGAGACATGACATCATTCTTCCTAAGACTTGAAAGATGTAATTTAATTTGCTGTTTAGTTAATCTGGCTTAGGAGCTCCATCTTTGGAAAGAAAAGGTTGGGAATTCACTGCTATTTTGTTTGCAAAGACCTATGACTATAATGATTCCAGAGAAGACTAGAAAGAGAAGTGCCAAGAATTAAAGGTTTAATTTAAAAACAAACAAACACCAAACCCTTCTGTTTCCTACATAGTTGGACCATATGCCTGAAAACTTGTAAAAAACATTTTTCTTATGAAGTTTTCCAGTCCAGTTTTGTGCCCTTGATATGCCAGTTAGGTTTTCAAAGGCATCTAGAAGAATTAGATATCCAATGGGAAAAGGATCAAATCCCATAGATGGCCTTGGACTTATCAGCTGCAACTTTAATGCAAGGGAAACCACCCCATAGTGTTAACCTCCCTTGCTGCTGCTCTAATTTATTCTGTGGGTGGGTTGGGATCCTAGCTAATACTGCAGCAGAAGAGGCATATTGCTGGCTAGAGCCACTGTCCTTTGTGGCATCGCTAGAGCTGCCCCCACATTTGTTTGGCCCAGCTGAGAACTAAGTTTCCTGATTTCTTGAGTCCTCTTTTTCAACCTGCAGTAAAGAGAGACACTCCTCAGAGGCTTCTGCTATACACAGCTCCAAAAATCTATACACATTGTTGTATCCCTGCCCATAACAAGGTAATTCCTTTCTCACTCACTTTCATTATGCCTCTCAGCAAACTGGAGAATAATCCCGAGCCATAAGAAAAGACCTGCCAAGTGTGAAATTTCATATGGAAATAGGCTAGTGGCTATTAATTTCCTGTTTATATTTGCTAGGCTAAAAAGTTTAATTGATCGTTCAATAAATTATCACTTTACAGATCAGGTTAGTCTCTTAAGCAAACCACCAATCATCATGTTAACATGCAGATATAAATGAGTCCTTCTCAATAGGATAAACACTGTCCCCCATGTACGGTAGGTGTGGCAATTAGATTATTGATTTTAGGTAAATGTCTTGTTAATTATGCAGGAGGCTTCACTTCTCGTGTTAATTAACTTACTGCTCCCTTAAATCAATAAACTATGGCCTCCAGAGACAAAGCTGTTTCCCCATACACACTGGGGCAAGAAGACAACCATTTGGCCTATTCCCTTTTTTGACTGCATTCCCCAAAATAGCTCCCAATTCCATGGGAAAAAAATGGTATGGATAAATACGCTGAATTCGAGGTGACTAAATATCCAAGCAAACCAAAATCCAGTCAGAATTTGCTCAAGGAAAGACAAAAATCAGTGTGGGTCTGACTTTAATGGCAGCGAGATCTTAAGTGGGTGAATCTCCACCAGTTCCTTTTTTTGCAGATCCTTTTCAACAGTTGAGGGCTTCACCCCTTTCATTTTACTCACCCCATTTTTTATTGAGCCCATCCAGTTCAGCTAGCTTTTTCTCCATATAACCCAAAGTGATTCTTTCCAATAGAAGCCTCATTTTTCATTTTCTGATCTCAAGCTCCATTGTCCATATGAGCTGTGTTTGAATGACATCCATTTTCTGTGTGTAAAATTTTACATTTTCTATTCCAGGTTCCAACAGTTACTTTATCCCAGTCCCACTTTCTCTCTCCCTATTATCTTCTCACATGGCCATGTCCTCTTTGACCAATATCCACCATCACAAAGCATCTACATGTGGTTGATATGAAAAGGACAGGTTTTGAAGATCCCAGACTGGATGCGTCTCCCACAGCAATCTGCTTTCTTCCCCTTCCTATTCCTCTCACTTACATTTAAATACAGGGCCAGATTAATCCTTGGAGCTCTGTTCTCCCACTAGCTGTGTATGGGAAAACCCTTTGAAGTCAATGGGATTTACTCATTATATAGGTGTTGTGAACAAAGCCCCCTGGTAATAACTTTACTGACTTCAAGAAAGAGTTACACCAGGGACTTCAGATTCAAGGCATTAATTTAGTCTAAAGAGGAGTTTTTAATTTCTTATTAATGCACAGGATCTGCTTCCAGAAAACCATCAAAATAATTTGTACTCATCTTAATTCAGGAAGGAAAAAAATGATTTTCTCATTTTATGTAAGAGAGTTTCCTTTCTATTAATTAACTCTTATGGCTTTACCTCGTATCATTTAAAGAAGGCCCCAAGCCTGAATGTTCAGTTCAAAACTTCTCCAAAGTTTTGAGATTTGTCTCCGACATTTTGACTAAGTCCAATATGGGTATCAATTACAATTTTAACTTTCTGATTCAAAATTCACAGGATCAGAACATGAATCCCAGTTCAAAGTTGCCTAAAGCTGGGGAACTTTGGATGCGGGGGGATAGGTCAACCAATCACATTTCTTTTTTTTTTAAACAAAAAATAAGTTAAATATACAATTTCCAGACTTTTTGTTGCCTCTCCTTTATTTCTTTTGATGATTCTGTGGTAAAGATTCTATGCAGAATATAGTACTGGAGTCTATTATATTTGCAATTTGTCAGATCAAGAACAAGGACAAGTGATTAGGTCAAAATCCTGCAAATATTTAAGCACACACACAACTTTACTCATAGGAACAGTCCATGTGAAGCCAATAGACTGTGTACATGAGTGAAGTTATTCATGTGCCCTAAGTATCAGTCGAACTAGGACCTTAATCTCGTGCCTTATGCTGTTAGTTGACCTTGGTCATGTACCTGTTTATTACTAGTTAGTTGGAAGGGTACAAAGCAGAGTGAGGGACATTCCTGACATAGGAAAAGTTCTAACTGGAGAAATATAAATTTACGTTAAAAAAAAAATTATCCTAAAACAACTTACCATAAAATCTTTGTAAAAGTTTGCGACTGCCTCGTATGTTTACATGAAGCCTGTTATACATAATTTTCCGAAGCTGTTTTCAATCATGCAAATGATTTTTTCCTTTGCAATATGCTAATGCAATCTGATTTATTTCAGTTGTAAAAGTTAATTACAATGTGTTTGTGAGTCCCTAAAGATGATGTATTAAATGTTTATAACCAGGATTATTAAAATGTCCTGTCTCGATTACAGTGCTTCTCTTTCAAACACTAGAACTAATTGTAGCCTTAAATCACAACAACCTCACCGTTAAAATTAACACAAGGGCAACATTGCATAATTTTAATTAATTTTAATTTGGCCAAAGCAAATTAATTTTTGTTTTCTAGAAGGACAGCTAAACTCTTTCTCAGCCAATCCTGTTACATGTGGAGTTCATAAACTTTTTTTTTCCAACATTTGTATCCCTTTAATGATTCCACGGTTGCATATTTACACTTTAAAATGCACTTTGATTTCTCATGTTCTCTCTATTTTCACTGTAATTAGTGTATTCATGACTGAAGCCCTTATTATTTTGCACCCAAATAAAAGACTGACATAGTGGTGGATGAGTAATATTTCACTGATTTTGCATGCCTATGTGTAGATGTTACTGCCTTCTGGACACGGCTCTTAAACTAAAAGCAGCTTAAGGCTTCCAACTTTCCTTTTTGTAATACCCATGAAGAGCTGCTGATACCTTATGCCAAAAAAGTGGGAGGGAGGGAGATTTTTTTTCATGAAGAAATAATTAATTCACGTGATATTTTCTGCATTTCTCTTTCCCTTGATCTTTGCACTCACAATTTTTGCAGGGGAAACCAAATCTCTGTTCAAGATAGTGTGAGGGATCTTGCGTGCAGATTTCTCGAGTGAACTGAGAAACTTCCATGCCGTGTGACATCACACTTAGTGGTTGTGGACATCACGCTGACATCACAGAATGGATTGCTCTGAGCTGCGAGGGGAAATGAGAATAAGCGGCAGGAGAAAATTAACTCTTGGGAGACAAAACTCTTGCACGCAATCCAGTAATTTCCACAGCAGTATTAACAGTACTTGCAGAAGTCCCTATTACAGTTTCAGCACCCTAGTTTTTCCCTAGTTTTAAAATATGAATTTTCTCTGGCTGAGACTGTGGATGCAGAAATAATTTGTTATGGAGGAAAGGAAACTGAGGTTCAGTCTTCTCTGACCTTTTTCTCCAGGGACATGTGTTTGCTGCCCTTCCCCCGTAACAACAGGGAGAGGTAAGAATCAACAGCTTGGCTTATGGATCCCCAAATGCACAGATCCACAAACTTAAACCCTGCATAAGACCTACAGGAGGTACTTTTGCAGGCCATAGTCTCCAGTAGTGGCTGCCTTCCTTCATGTCCTGTTGGGGGAAAGAAAAGTCTCCAGAAGCTCGAGACCTCTGTGATTCTGGCTTTGCACAAAGATTCACCTGCACAAAGGAACCGAGAGTGGATCCAGATTCACTTTTCACAGGCGAAAGGAGCTGGAGCTGCAGGATGTGTGTAGATGTCATCCTGGCCTTGCTGAATGTGCTACTTCCTGATGCCAATAAGCTGCCATTTCTTTAGTATGAAATCTGTGCCCAGTCCCTCCCTCGCGCTCACTCTCTTCCTTGAAAAGAGGACAGGTAAGAGGAATGAAGCAGCACTTGGTTCAGCCTCCCACTGAGTGGAGGTATAAATCTCACTTTGGCTGAACATGTCAAATAGTGAAACGGCTGCCTTTAAGCACTGTCAGTCTGCTGCCTGCCATGCTCATTCTTCTGGTGGACTAATGGATTTAGGCTGCATTAGTTTCACAGTTCAGAAAAAGAGATATTTCTCACTGGGCCATCTCCTGGGTACCAAGAAGGTAGATTTTCTTTACCCGCTTGACTTACATGCCACGGAGTTTCATCAGACATATCTGATTTAGTTAGTCTATAAGGTGCATCTGTACCCTGCCTTCTACCTGAACATCATCATCGTGACAGTCAGTTCCCATAGCATAGACACCCACAGTTAAAATAAAACCACCATCGGGCCATAAGGAAGCATCAGCTCAAACCGACCATCACACCCAATGAAAGGTGTGTGGAACCTGCCCAGGCAAAGGCCTGATCTGCTTGGAGATATCCTGATTCAGTTCTTGTCCTGGGACAGCTAACGGATACAAAGGTAGCACCTACTGTTCTTTCTTTCTGGTCTGGCTCAGCTACTTCTGTGGATTCAAATGATTCTCCTCACACTTGTATTCTGCACTGGTCTGGTCCTGCAGGGAGCAAACCAGGAAAGCTAAGGCTGCAACTGAACTCCAACTAGCTTTGAGCATCAAGGACAATAAAAAGTCCTTTTTCAGATATGTGGGGAGCCGGAGGAAAAGCAAGGGCAACATTGGACCCCTGCTGAACCAGATGGTGCAACTGACAACTGAGGCCCAGGAAAAAGCCAAACTATTAAATGAGTACTTTGCGTCAGTCTTTCATCAGTCCCATGGGA
>NW_017728996.1:12310965-12311388 GCF_001723915.1 Gavialis gangeticus | reverse complement strand
GGGACAGGGAGGTCCAGGGGAGGGAGATCCCCTGCCCTCCATCAATGCTGACCTCGTGAAGGAACACCTTGAGAGACTGGATACCTTCAAGTCAGTCGGCCCTGACAATCTACACCCCAGGGTACTCAAGGAGCTGGCGAGCATCATAGCCCAGCCCCTGGCACAGATCTTTGAAAACTCCTGGTGCTCTGGTGTCATGCCCAAAGGCTGGAAGAAGGCCAATGTTGTGCTGATCTTCAGGAAAGGGAGGAAAGTGGATCCGATTAACTAAAGACCCATCAGCCTGACTTCTATCCTAGGGAAGAACTTAGAAAAGTTTATTAAAGAGGTCATCCTTAATGGACTGGCCAGTGCCAACATCCTGAGGGATAGCCAGCACAGGTTTGTTGTGGGTAGGTCTTGCTTGACCAATCTCATTTCCTT
>NW_017728996.1:12286494-12310866 GCF_001723915.1 Gavialis gangeticus | reverse complement strand
ATGGGGCTCTTTGGCCTGGAAAAGTGCAGGCTCAGGGGTGACCTGGTGGCCACCTATAAGTTTATCAGGGGTGACCACCAGGATCTGGGGGAACGTTTGTTCACCAGAGCACCCCAAGGGATGACAAGGTTGAATGGTTATAAACTACTGGGAGACCGTTTCAGACTGGACATAAGGAAGAATTTCTTTATTGTCCGAGCCCCAAGGTCTGGAACCGCCTGCCATCGGAGGTGGTTCAAGCACCTACATTGAACACCTTCAAGAGTAAATTGGATGCTTATCTTGCTGGGATCCTAAGATCTCAGCTGACTTCTTGCCCTTTGGGCAGGGGGCTGGACTCGATGATCTTCCGAGGTCCCTTCCAGGCCTAATGTCTATGAAATCTATGAAATAATGAGAGAATCTGCTCTAAAAGTTCATTTTTCCTCTTTTTATAAAACTGGATACATAACAGGGATGTGACGGCTCAAAAGACTTCAAAAGCAGGCAGACTAGGTTCTTTGGGAGAATCTGATATATTTACTAGGCCAACTTAATTAGCTATCTGATTCACCCAAAGAACCTTGTCTGCCTATGTCCTTAGACCAACACAGCTACAACCTACACCCCTCCAAAAGGAAGCAACTGTCATGTCTTTGTCAATCATTCAGCTGGATCAGAGACTATTTGGATCTGATTTTCAGATATGCTCACCTCCTATAGATACTTTGGAGCTCTGGCTGCTGAACAACTGAAGCCCTTAGTGACTGAAAACCTTCCCCATCTAACGGCTGCTCAATGACTTCCGTAAAATGGAGTGTGGCAAAGGTGGGCCAAGGTGGGCTTGTCTGGCTTGAAAAGCCAAAAATGCGATGGAACCCAAAGATTGAATTTTGCCCTCTCCTCACTTCAGGACACGAATAAGACAGTGTTGTCAAAGGAACTTACACCGCTGCTGTCTGTTCTGTTCTGGGGACAAACACACCTGCACAGTGCCAAGATCAGGAATGTGTCACTAGTGCTAAACCTACATACAAAAGACCAGATTACCAGGGCGTGTGTAGACAAAATGGGGGTCCTAAACTGAAACGGTGGGTTTTAAAAAACACTGCTTCAATTTAGGGTTGATTAACCCCCCATGTTGTACACGCACCCCACTGACTTACCTGCCTCTCTGGAGAGGATGGGAGGGCGAGTTGCCGGCAAGTAGAGCAGTTCTTGGGCCGTAGGGGAAGATGGGGGCTGGTGCTTCCCTCCGTGGCAGCAGTGCCACCCACCCCAGGTGGCACCCAGCTGCAGTCACCCGGCTTGGATGGTCCCAGGGGGCACCACTGCTGCAGAAGGAAGCACTGCACCCCCATACAGGCAGGCAGGCTCCAGGGGTGGAGGAGGAAAGATCAGGCTCTCCGCTTATCTTGGGTGGAGCCTGCTTTCCTGGGCGGCTGCCTGCAGGGCTTCCTGCAGAGCCATGGAGCTGCGCGGAGCTGGGACAGCAAACTAAAACTCCTTGAAGGAGTTTTAGCTTGCTGTGTCCCAAGTAATTTAAGGCGCATTACACTGATGAATTTCCTGAAGTGGCTGGAATTAATGGGCAATACGTTGCCGAGGCATGCAAACACTGACACCATTAAAGTGATGTAAAAGCATTTAGCCCACTTTAAAGTGTTGTGCACACATGCCTTTTGTTTCGTCTACACATGGCCCCAGGTACTGCAAGTTAAAGTAGCTCAGTAAAGTCAATGAAACTATATCAGCTGACACCAGGTAAGGGCCTCACCCCCCCAAAAAAACTGTAAAATCATACAACTGCATTTGATACATATTTTGCTTTCAATAAATCAAAATGTTTTGTATAATGTTTTCAGTTTCATAAAGTATGTTGCAATTAATGAGTGCCAAATATCATGAAATAGCTGATGCTATTTAAGCAACAAATGTGTGTGGCACAGGAGTAAAGTTTTGAACAAATCTTGCTTGATAACTGCTGTGATGTTTTTGGTGTTTTTCTTTTCTTTCCTTTCCAGGGGCCAAACTCAGGGTGACAAGCACTGTCTGCAAGAACTAAAAGCCTATCCTCAAACTCTTTGAGTGAATACATTCTCATAGTTATCTAAACTTGTGCTTGCTTGTCCACACGTATCACTATATTTAATAGCCCCCATGAAAATTGGGCATTATATCTCTTCCCAAAATTGCAGCATTCTAATAAAAAAAGGCCAAGAGGCAAAGGAAACCCATGATCTTGCTAACTGGATTTTGCTTAGCACATATGATTTCAGGAATACCATTGACTTTTATGAATCGAGCCATTGGAAAGAAGGAACATCGTAAAAGAACTGATACAAGATGTCACCACTCTTCATTCAGCTCTAAACCCAGTCGGGTCTGCACTACAGGCTTCAAGCCCATTTGTACCAGCGTTATGTTGATTTTCCTTTTGATCACAAATGGTTTCTTTTTCCACTCCATGGGCAATGAACCTTTCAACATTTACCCCCCTCCCCCCAGTTGCAACAGCTTCATTTATCTTAATCTTTGAAAGCAAGTGTATAATTATATTCTGCATTGTTCTCTAAAAGCCACTTTCCAGTTAAGAAAAATATGCAATCAGCAGCCTTCCTTTCTAGTCAAAGGTACGTGTGACCAGGGAGACCTTTCCAAAATAAGGTTGTAAAAGTACTTAGATATTAGATAAGGCTATTCTCCAAAAAAAAGGGAATATATGCAAAAAGGAGAAGATAGACATCTTGCCAGAGACTAAAGTTTCTAGACAAACACTTCTGGTTATAGATGATTTTAGATCACATATCTGCTTTCCTGTGTTTCTTTGATTATTTTTATTATTATTATTATTGCTGCTGTCACTGACACTAAAATTGGAATTCGTGGCAGAGAGCTGACCCTCTTTTCTTATTGGCAGATGACCCCAACAGGGTTATCAAGGCCTTAAGACCCAGTTTTTCCTTTTCCATTGGCTTTAATTGTACTAGTAATCTTATACTGCTTGCTCTGAATTGTGAGAAGACAGGGGAAAAAAAAGTTGCAGGGAAACTTGGGGTGAAAACGGTGGAATTATGTCATGAATGCAAAGTTTCTCATAGGAAAATCTCATTCCCAGCTATGCAGGACCGGAGGGTGGGAGGGAGGAAACATTGCTTAAGGAAGTCAAAAAAGCAATAAGCTTCTCTCTTCTCTCATGTTTTCGCCAAGTAAAAGCTTGGCATTAAAGCCGCCATGGTCTCCCATGTCAGAATGAATCACCCCTTTGGAATCTGCACAAAGCATAGGACGAAGAGGCAGCATATTGCAAGATGCCAAATGCATGTGCAGGAATTATAGCTCGCTGCTTCCAGAACAGCCCCTCGCAGTCAGATCCTCCTTACACTCTTCCTTTCCTTCCCATTTCTGGTTTGTGTCTTGTCACCTAAAATATAAACAAAGCAGAGGAGCGCACGGAGAGAAATGAGGGGGTGTACAAATTGGGTGGGGGGAGGATAAGGCGAGGCGTCCAACAGGATCCTGATCTTCCTTTTGCTTCCCACAAAGAATGGGAACGTTCCCCTCGCTCAGCCGGCTCTACAGACAGCTTCCACCTCCCTCGTGATTAACAGAGACATGCTGCTGTAGGCACTGTTTCTGGGATGCTCCTGGGTATATTTTCCCAGAAACATTAGTTCAGTTTGTGCTGTATTGAGTTGGTGGGGCCAACAGCTCACAAGTGAGGCAACAATTCAAACATGCGTAGAAATAAGAGAAGAGTCTCATGGTTGCTGGCATGGACTATTGTAGCTGTCCAAACTAGCCAGCGTATTTCAAATAATGCACAGCATAAATCTAACTTACGTTTGAATGCTGAAGTGCAAAAAAAAAAAAAGAAAGAAAGAAAGTGCATATCAGCTTTAAAATTTGACTTCTTTGCCATGCGCTGTAATACACTCTGGTTGTTACTGGATGGGAAATGATTGGTAATGAGGATGAGGACCTTGAAAAAGTAACACTGGATATGCATGTAGCAGACACAGAGGTATTTCCGATTCATTTTTCGATTAAGATTACTATATGCACAACTCTCAGAGATTTTCCTCCTTTAGGCATTAGTTTTCATGGGCTGTTTACCTGTAGGATTAGGGGAAAAGACCACAAATTAATAGTAACACAACAGGAGTTAGTTGGTGCTACAGTGAAGTACCACCTCCCCCCTGCTCTCCATTTAAAGACAGTAATCACTGCTTCTTTCCACTGATGCCATATAGTTAACAAAACAAAACACATCATTAACAAGGAAAAAGGAAGCATAAAGTGCTAAAAATAACGCAACATAAAGATATATAAAAAAACCCTCTTGTGTTTGTACTTAAATATTTAGCTTTTCTTAGGGCAATCTCCACATTTATGTATGAGTTTGAAGGAAAGTATGGGCTTTTGCTCACAAACGGCTGTCTTGATTTCACCAATGCAATCAGTCCCATTTACTTCCTAGAGCTGAACTCAGCGGCAGTAAACCATCACTGATTTCAATTGGGGTTATATGGGGACTTGTGTGTGGATTGATTTGGATGAGGTAGGCTTGGAGGTATAGCCTAATTATTTGAACTCCATAACAATTTGGACCTAGCCATCTCAGACACTTGGGCATGACAAAAGGGTCTCAGAAAAAGATCTACACATTGGCCCCTCCCTTGGGTACAATCACCCTCTTGTTTCCAAGGATTCATGGAATGGCACCATTCTTGCAGTTAATCTTCCATGGGTTATTGCAGAGTAGTGCCCCATATGGAGGGTACTGGACATAAAGTCATTTTATATCTACTTTAGTAATGTATGTAAAAAACCCCCGACTACCAGGTGGGACAAGCTCCTGGGGCTAACCTGATAGAACTGCTGTACATGAGCCAGAAGGGCCCTGATTCATACCACAGCTGCAAAAAATGTGCAAGGCACACACACATACACTGAACACGTCCAGCCACCGGATGGGAGGACTCTACTAATTGGTTGAGTTGGCTCTAATACTTGGCCACCAGCTGGCTCATACAGCCGCTTCCAGCCCTAGGGACTTAAAAATTCCTCCCAGGAATCAAACCTGGGTCTCTTAAGTGGCAGAGCAGAGCAATAACCTTTGGTGCCACATGGCCCAGGCTATTTTTTAATTATGATTATTACTTTTGAAATGTATACGAAATAGTATAAGCCCTTTCTAAAATTCACTTTGCATTAAAAATAACAGAAAAGAAAAGAATGAAAGCATATGGTATCAATCATATTTTACAATACTTGTAACTGCAGTTCGGAAACATGTGTTACCTAAGTGCTCATTCAGCAGTATCTGTATAATTTTTTTTTTTAAGCAAAAAACAACCCTCTAAACAAAACATTTAAACTAACCAGCATTGCATGATTATTGTACTTAGCTGAAATGAACCATTTTATTTGGGTGTAAGCTGAATTGAACCAGTGGTTACTGTTGTTCTGTTACTATTCCAGAAACCTTCTTTCAACTTTAAATTAGATTCAGAGAGAGAGGAAGAAAAATACCATCCCCCCAAATATCACTGCAATTGCTAATCTGGTAATGCTAAAAGCAGAGAATGCAGTATATCTCCTTCATGATGTTATTACAGAAATGTATTTAACAATGTAGACTTTGCCATAATGGAACAAAGCTATGGCCCATCAAGCCAGGTGCCCTGTCTCTCTAGTGGCTTCTATGTGACGCTTCCAAGAAGGGCAAAAAATCTGCCATAATTTATCTACTCAATTAATGCTGTGGAGACTTTTTTTCCTCCCTTATTCCTGTTATGAACAACAGGATCTTTGATACATGAGTTTAGATTACCCCTATCACATCAATCATTAAATACTGCAGGAAAAATGGTATCCATTTTGGGGTATGTGATTTCCTCATTCTTGGGTTCTTCAAGGTTTTCACTGCACATGAATGGCATTTTGCCAACACAGGTCATATTTGTAATAATCCCTCATGTGTGGAAATGCTAATCCATGTGAAACAAGGCAAAGCATTGCCCTCAAAGTCATCTATATCTCAAACCAACACCCAGCCTGAGTTGCTCCTGATATGTATCCCATTTCCCACAAGCCAACACCGCTCTACTGCCAAACCCCTCCCTTGTCTTTGCTGAAAGCCAAGTCTCTGCTATCTTTTAAATCCAGCCCACCCCAGTTCTGTCTCTTTGCTCTGCTGCCTAACTTGTGGTAAATGTAGTTCTTGCCTAAATAGGTTGACCAGAAGGAAATCTGGGACATCCAGGACACTGCCCCCACACCAGGCAGCAGCACCACTGCAGGCAGTGCCAAAGGCCAGTGGGCAGGGGTGTAGGCACAGTCCAGTGGGGAGGTGAAGCTGCGTAGCACACCATGCTTCTCCTCCTCCCCTCTGGACCGTGCCCAGTAACCCTGTGATTCTATGATTCTCATTTTAATTTTTGCCTTTAATTTTGAAATCCAGGACAGTCCTGGCCAAACCAGGCTGTATGGTCATCCTGTGCCTGAAAGACATATACAGGCATTCTCCTTCTCACCGTCCTTTCCCCATTTGTTTTGCACCACGGTAGCTTCATGGACTTTACCGTAGTTGCTTCTCGTTAGCTTGCAGAGGAGCTGGCTTTATTTCTGTTTTCATTTTCTCTTTGGAGCTGATATGTTTGAGACTTAGCAGCCTCCCAATGTTTACTGTGTAACTTGATAGAAACCCACCCTTCTATCTGAAGACAAAACAAGGGATTATCAACAAGAAATTAGCAAAGCAATCAACATGCAAGAAGATCCTCATTTAATAAGTGCTAACTTTTATTTTTCTAATAGGCGTGAAAAACAATAACACCATGTCCGTGATACAATTTGATTAAATTGGTTTGGATGGCTTTGGGAGCAGTAATATGATTAAATGGCTAACATAGAGCTTGTTCTTGGTGGCTGATCGGCAGATTGTTTTGCTTTTATTCCTCCCAGAGACTGCAATTTTCAGTGATGACGACATTAACTGTTTCATTGTCACTCCATACAGAAAATCAAAGCCCATTGAACAGCGAGAGAAGTGATTTTTGGACGAGAATGGAGGGGTTGTACAAGCACAAATGGGAGAGCTAGTATTAAGCATATAGGAGCGACTTCCCTTCCTCCTCTCTGCCCACCCTTCGTTCTTGTCCTCCATTGACAAAAAGGGTGATTGACAGAGCTTCCTGGCATGAAATCTTTTCCTGGCACCAAGGAAAAAAATCTCTCCAAAAATCTTACACCCAACTGGCCTCTGTGCCTGCACAGAAATGACTGAAGTCATTGCCAGCACAAACACCATCCTCTGTTGAAGGTTTACAACCTAATGGACACTCTTGTATCTAGAATTGAACTCTCCCTTACTGGTCTCTTTCATGGATAAAATAACTGAACACAAGTTCAACCCCCATAAAATATGGCACATCTCCATCTTACGGGATGGATTGTGAGTTATGGTCTCTAAAACACTTCACTGCTGAGTAAGTCCTCAGCCCACCTGTGCACTTCAAGCACATGGGCTAGCAACAGAAGTTATACATAAACCAGCATAAGTGATCAGAAACTGGCTCAAATCTATAACACAGCAGAAGTTCAGTGCACATAAACTACTTTCAAAATGGCCAAGACTGCTTTAAGATAAACCTGGATGGATGCAATATCAGTATTAACTGATTATGTTAAATTCATTAAGTGAACTTCTGTCCAGATCCCCTCTAGTTTCAAGTTAACTCACAGTCCCCCAGTATCCCAGGTGCTTTGCAGGGTGGGTGGGCTAGCCTGGGCCCAAGCTGTCTGCTCCAGTGGAGTAGGGAGGCTTGCTCTAGCACCCCCCGTCCCCCGGCTTCTGGCCTGAGCCACTGCAGGCATGTGGCTGCATTTCTGGAATCAAAAGTGAATGTCTGTTCACTTACTTATCGGTTCAATCTACGTAGTTTAGATTAACCTGCAAAGACTGAATGGGTCTATCCTCAGGCTTTTTTACTTCAGTACTTAGCCATAGTGAACCTTAAACTCTTTTAAGTACTCCTACTGAATTCTGGTAGGGGGAAGTCTACAGGACTTCTCACGTCGTTTAAGGCCGAGATGGCCAACCTGCAGCATGTATGCCACAAGTGGTATGGGCAGCCTGTGTGTGTGGACATGCGGCACTGATGGCAGATAGGGCAGGGAGCAGAAAGTAGAGCAGCAGACCAGCCAGGGATCCCGGGGCAGAAAGCAGAAGAGGAGTAGCAGATTTTTTTTTTAAGGGAAATTTTTCATGTTCCAAGTCAAATCAGCCAAATCAATTCTAAAGTTGAGAGTCATTCAAGACCCAAATGTGGCCATACTACCTTCAAACATCCTCCAGCCTCGCCAGGGGCTTCAGATGCTTCCAAATCCTTTGGTGGGCATCCTATGTGCAGGCTGAATACTGGAGACGTAGAGCTTCAATGCCTCTGAATTTCACTCGCCTTCAGTCATAGGGCCACAGGAGCAAGATAGGGAGGACTCTCATATTTCCATAAAGTTGACGTGTAACATAGATCCTCCCTCTGTAAGCTGGCTAGTGGGAAGCTAATTATGAGGATCTCGTAGGGAGTCCTGTCCACAAGCAGAGAAGGGTGCAAACCTCCACTACACAGTGCCATTTTAATTGTATTACCTCAGTCAGGGTACTTCCCCTGCCACCATCATGGTCATGGTATTAGGGAAGGGGACTGGAGTGGCATTTGGGGAGGGTGGAGGGCTAATTTGCAGCATGTCTGCCACTGAAGTTGGCTCCCAGTGGGTTAAGGTAAGCAGACACTTAAGCATTTGGTTGGATCAAAGCCTTTCAAGCTGGGTAAAATGAGCTAACTGCACCATTCACAATGCAAGAGGTACGCTCCCTTCCATTCTGATAATAAGAGAGAACTGCGACACCCCTGGCAGCATAAATAATTGGAGTGAAGGATTTAGAAACAATTAAAAGTCATTGAATTGACCTGATCACTCAGAGAACTAACTCCTGCTGCACTTGAATGACGAGGTAGCCATATAACCCAATGCTTTTCATTTCATGCCAACAGTAACAGTCATTTAAATATTATTCTGCTTGTATCTATAAGTATTCACAAGGCAATCCCTAGCTCCCAATATTCTTGAAAAGAAATAATAAAACAGTCTCATCATGATTTTTATGAGATGGGCAATTTGAAGAGATGTATAACCCACCAAGCTAATCTATATACATTGTTATTGCAAATCATCTTTTCTCCTCTAGGTCACCTGTTGTAAAAGCCACATGGAAACATGACACACGGAAATAACAGTGTCACATTGAAGAGGCAAAATTCCAGAAGGGAATTATGTTCCTCTGATTCCCCATTAAATTCTGTAAGATGGTTAATAGAGAACTTTAGAAAGCCTTTAATTCCTTGTCTTCAGCTAGAAGATCAAAATACATTCAAAGATAATGAAAAAGGAATGATTCCTTCAAGTTGAATGGACATGCATACCTATACTGGGCAGCGTAGGTATTCTAAAACCTTCAGGATAGAATGGTGCATTTTGGTAGAGCTAAAATATAGTTACGATGCAAGAGGTGTTGGTTTGGGAAATGATTTTTAAGAGGCAAAGCAAGAAAGCTTTTTCACTCTTATTTGACAAGGGATCTTCTTTTTGTGAGTGCAATGCAATGCCAAATCCATTGGTATCTGCAGTAATTCCAGGTACAAATTTTAGTCAGTTATATATAAAAATATTCTGTGATGCGGTTCTCGTGAACAGATCTCTGGCCCTATAGATAGTCCCATGACCCTTATTATTTAGTGCCACCTAGACAAGATCATGGCTTTATTATGCTAGGCAGGCTCTGTACAAACAGAGGTCCCAAGCAGAGCGTAATTTAAATCAGGGTGGTCATTCTGTGATGCATGTGTCACAAGTGGCACAGATAGCCTCTCCATGTGGCATGTGGCACATCCAGGCAGGAGCAGGGAGCAGTGGCAGGTAGGTTAGGGAGTAGAAAACAGAGCAGCACATTGGACAGAGGAAGGAGATAAGAGAGGGTACAGGACTCGGTTTGTCACACTTGCCAAAATGTTTGGCCCCCACTGATCTAAATAGACCAAAAAAGACAAAGAATGGGTCAGATTATCAAACTCATTTTACAAAAGGGGAGTGGTGGCACACAGAGAGTTTATGTGGCTCCCCCAAAATTACATAGCAAGTTGGAAATAAAGCCAAGAATGGCATGCTGATTTCCTGAACACCAGTCTAGTGCCTAATAACAATGAAAAGTTAAAGCCAGAGAATTGCCCTTCTTCCTCATCTGTATGGTCGAGGCTAAACGTATGTGATTGGTAACTTGCTCCTATTATACTCACACAATGGGCAAAATTGCACCACCAGGACAAAGACTTGTCTTTAAAATCAGAAACGATCATCTTGCAACTTTAATGGACAAGCAGAAGTGAGTCTGAGGCTGTGGCATTTGTTAAGGGAGAAAAAAAATCTAGGTTTCCCTCTTCTCATTTTTTGGAAAAAAAACAAAAATGATGCCCAGCCACATGAAATGCAATGCTCTGTGCAGAGCAAGGCTCCCCTTTATCCTGCCACCCATGAATACTAGCAGATGATCCTTTTGGTGCCCTAGCTATTTTCTCCTGATGGCCTCGTGCACCATAACATCTTGTTCTACTCAGGATGGGAATATCCACAGTGACTTACACTGCTACTATTTTTTTTTGTTTTGGTCTTTATGTATGTAAAGGCTCAGACAACCAGAGGAAAGCTCATTTGCAAAAGGGGAATAATGGATTGAGAAGCCTGCTGGTCCTCGTTCATGGTCCTTTCCAGGAGAACTCATTGCCAAAACTAATTAAGACTGAAACTTGACGGGGTTCTCTCCCACATCGAATTTACAGGATTAAGAACAATACTAGTTAGCTGTAAACACACTCTCTTAAAAACTACAGATTCTCTTTGCCGAGGGCTTATAGGGGCGGGTATCAGAAGCTTTTTGATATGTAAGTATAACCAGCAGTAATAAAAGTCTTACACCAGGTTAACTACACAATTTGCTAATAACATTTGCTGACACAATCCATGAAAATCACTCTGGCAGCCCAATTTCTGGCAAGTGTACAAACGTTTTATTGAACACATGCTGCCTATGAAACATGGCCTATGAAAACATGGCCCCTCACCCTCAAATGGGCAGCTGAGTAACATGTGAATAAATACCTGCTCTGATTTCTCTTTGTATTTAAAGAGCAAGAATTCTCTTATTCTTCTGCATTTTTTTCTGAGCAAGAGCAAACACTTTCCAAACTAACTTTTTGTCTGTTACAAAAGACATAGTTAGGTTTTTTTTTTCTCTGATAAAGTGTGTCCTTATATAAAATGAAAATCCTTATAGCTGGGATTGATTTTTTTACACTTACGTCTATTGATGCAACAAGAGAAGTTTATGCTGCCTCTCTCTCTAAATGGAGCTTCTGCTGAATTCAGTGATGCATTGTATGAGCCAAGTTTTTACATGTGCATGACTCTTGCAAACTTCAGTGGGTGTTGCATGTATGGATTTGAGAGCGGAGTTTTGTTCTGGAAGCAGATTCAGCTATGTAGGAGGTCCTGGTGGTTTTGTGTAGCTAGTACTTTGAAATTTGTCTACAGCATAGCCTTCCCAATGGTCAATAGACCTTTTGAAAGGCAGACCTGTCATTAAACATAGTCTGATCACTACTGCCATAAGTATGTAGTACCATAGAGAGACTGATCAATGTGTTAATAATAAGCCAAAATATAAGAAGAAAAAGAAAACAAAATATATGTCGATGGGTCATGAGAAATATTGCCGTCTTCCCACCCCCCAACACCATCCGTGAAATTGAAACCTGTACCTCATGACACACATGGGTTATGCATATCTACTCAGGTGGAATAGGCGTGGATGAATATATATTCTTTGGGGCGAAAACTATGATATTGCATTGTTCCAGCAAAATGCCTGCCACACTTTAAGGGGCCATAAAACACAAAATAATGGTAATAATCGATAATACAATCTCTTTCTTTTTTCTGCCTGTCAAACCTTTTTGCTGTGAAACTGAGATTTTTCCAATAATAATATCTTCTTATTTATCATTCCTATTGTGGTAGCACTTTGAAGACTTGATCACAGACCAAGATTATGTTCTCTACAAATGTGAAACAAAGCTACAGCAAGATTTTGCCATTAGTGTCACAAACACATACCAAAATACGATAAAATCCCACCAAAAAAGTAAATATAGTTGTGTTGAAAATGTCTTTTACTGTGTATTAGTGTACATGTATATTATAGTTTAAGCAGCATATTTTATTTCTACACACATAAAAGTGCGTGTGTGTGTGGACGTGTGTATGGTTGTATATATGTATAAATGTGCATGTGTGTGCACATTCTTTGAGGTAGAACAGGTAAGAGTTGTGTTTTTTATTAAGGAAAAGAATTGACATACAGAAAAGGTAGATTTATTTTCTCCCTTCCCTCCCCCCATCTCCGCCTTTAGTTTTAGGCAATACATCATTGCATTTTTGAGTATAATATACCCTGAATTAATGCATAAATCAAACCAAATTCACAATAAAGTTTGCAAAACTTTCAGTAAATCTGGGACAAGTTTGGGGAGAGTCTTGTCTAATTTATGGCTTCATGTGGAAAGTGTGCAAAACAAGGTGGTTTTGTTTGAGTGTTGGTGGATCTGACTGAACCAAAAGTTGCAAACCCATTCATAAATGCTCATTATACAAACCTTGAGCAAACATTTATCCATGAGATCTAAGGCTACCAGCCTCCCCACAGTTCTGCTTCTCAAGCATCAGGTATTAGCTGCTGCTATTATCGGGCTACTTCCTACAGGGGTTCCAGATATTGTACAACAATTGTCGGTTCTATATAATCTATATGCATTAAAAACATAAGTCATAATACCAGGGGTACTATCACATCAGTGAAGGGACTATCTGGGGTACTACTACTACCAGGGGTACTATCAAATTTGTTTAGGGACTATCAGTATTAATTAAACCACTGATTTTAGGTCATGGGTTGCTGGAAAGACACCCAGGATTTGTCACTGATAATGCAAGAGGAGTTGGAGCATGAGGCGTTTCACCAATGCCGCACTGTCTCACATCTTACCTCGGATGAATTCAGTACTATAGTGGGAATCAATTCTGACTTCACTACAGTTCGAGAAGCTGGCCTGTGTCATTCTAGTACACTGAGTTAATTGTTTCTTATTTTTACAATTGTCTTAGTAGTTATACTCCCTGACACACAGTGCAAGTTGGGTAGCCTCAGTCACACTGAAGTTAATTAACCATACAACTTTGATGTATATAAAAAAAAAGATGACGCATCGGAAATTTTAAGCAGCTACCAGTAATAAATTGGAAAACAAAGCAACACAAGATTCCTCAAGAACTACAAAAATAATGTCATGGTAAATTAATCTTTCTAGTCATTATATCCATAAGTGTGAAGCAGCTTGAGAGATGCCAACTTTTTCCCTAAAAGAAATGTTGGATTTTGATAACTGCAGAATGATCCCTCGTTTCTTCGATGTGCAAAGCTGTGAAACCCCAAGGGTTATTTTCTTCCCTTTCATTTCTTCGCCGACAAGTGGCATGGGAAGTGTAGAAAGAGTTTAAAAATTTAGCTTTGAGAAAACATATTCCCAGCGGGACATACTTTATACACTGATTTCAGTGGAAAACTATTTTCCTGAAAGGTTTTTTTTTTTTCCTCCCCTCCCCAGCTTGCTTCATGAAACCAAATGTTTTACATAATATTGGAAATTCACCCACAACCCATACTTTCGCTCCCTCCCTCCTTCTCTCTGTGGAATAAGCAAATCAATGGAGAAGTGTTCAAGCTTTTGTTAAAATGAAAGAATGGAAAATTAAAGGAGGTTGCTCAGAGTAACAGTCACATAAAACTGTGACTCTCTTTGACTGCAGAACTGTTGCTCGTTTCTCTCCAGCTGCCTGCGATAAAGGTACATATGTGGTCTGTATATAATTATAGGAGGGTGTGCAGGCAACCCTCTGCACAGCCAGGATGATGTGAGGTTTCTCTGTACACTCATTATGTTCCTGGACTTTCAAATTTTGTAGACAAAATACGATTTCTTTCATTAAAATGGGATTTATTTGTGGTTCAATGGCCTGGGGCTGTAGAAAACAGGGCATTTCACCATTGTGTCATTTGGAACATTGAACCTTTGCCTCTTAATTATATAGGTTTTTGACACCCATCCAGACTTCTTTCCCCCCCTCCTTTAAGGGAGATGATGCAATGGTGACATAGCCAGGCCCCACATAAGAAATTCCTAACCCAGATGGACGCAGTATAAACAGTCAAATGCAAAGGGACTTGGATTAGTATTGTGGCTGAACCCAGTTGATTTGAACCACACTTTTCACAGGGCCTTGTGGGCTCCCCAGTGAGGAATTATTGGTCCAAATGGAGGAGAATAAGGATTCTGTCGTGAAGAGAAACCTGCAAGAAGATTTGTGTCAAATAGATGCATCAAGTATATGGATGTCTGCCTTCTCTGATGGGATGAAACCAGACCAGGTTTCCCTTCGCTTTGTGCTTCACATGGATTCTTATCTAGACGTCGCCAAAGCGAGACATTTCTTACACCAGTGTTGGGAAACTAAACATTGACCTTCATATGCAGAGGCAAAATTAAACAGAAAAGTCACACACACACACGCACGCAAGTGGTCTAGCTGCACGTAGGAGTAGAAAATCCCATTTTCCATAGCTCAAGAAAATCCCAGCCCCAATTTCCATTAAAATCAATTTTGAGGTTCACCTGTTCTATAAATTAGGACATTTAGACCGACACCTAGGTTTCCTAATGGTCAAATTAAAGCTAGTCGCACAAGCCAAGCTAACAAGTCATAGTCTATGACCCGAGTAGAGCCCCAGAAAAGGGTAGAGACCCTGGTGAAGTCAATTCTTATTTAAAAACTGAGCAAGACTCTCTGGAGGAATCTAGTTTTAAATTTAGATGCACTGTGTCGACAAACACTTCCTGATGAAGTAGGGAGGGTCACCGTTTCATACAATTTAAGGCCAGATGGCACCATTAGGCCATCTGGCATGACCACCCATCTATAAAGGTATTTAGGTTTCACTCAGATGCCCCATATTAAGCCTTTTGTTTTGACTCAAGTCCCATAAGGTCATGCCCAGCTGGGTGTGGCCATGTGGTGTATGGGGCTGCAGACCCATCTGCGCTGCCACACACTGCACATTCAGCTGTTCTCTGTGCTGCAAGGTAGCAGTGTGGGTTGCTTTTCTTTTACCCTGGGATCTCTGTGCAAGAAAGAAGTGGGGCAACGCACTGGGGGGCAACATACGCCACCCAAACTGGACCTAGACAGCCAGAGCCACACTCTGGCTGCCGGCCAGGCTCTGAGCAGCTGGATCGTTGTGGCTGCAACTCCCTGGACCCTCCAGACCCCCAGGTAAGGGTGCTGGGCCAGTATAGTTGTTGGCCTCAGCCTCCCCTACCCCACCCGGGGTAACCCACCACAGGGCACATGGCACGGACATTCCCTGGGGACAAGCACCAGAGGCACAATGTGCGTTTCCCCAGGGAAACAAACATCCACGCTCATGTGGACGCCTCCTAAAAGGCTAAACTGTGTACTGTAGGTAGAGAACAGGATATGCAAAGATGTGACCTGTGCACAAGGCAGGGATCTGACCAGGTAAAACAAAGCCAGATAATCCCGGTGACCGCACTACATCAGATGCTGTGCGGGAAGGCGAAAGAAACCTAAGGTTCATACCAATCTGGATCTACTCCAAATCTAGGGGACTTTCCAAGTACCTGAAAAACCAAAATAATTAAGTCATGATAGTGTTTGTTATCTATTATGATACAACCTCTAACCAGATACTATAGCAGCTTCCTAATTTAGAATAAGGTACACTTGAATTTTAGATCCTCTGATCTGGCTGTCAGCAAGTTGGCAAGTTGCAGCTTCCTGAAGACTGTGGTAAGGAATTATATTATGCATTTTTTACATGAATTAATTATACTGCACTTTTCTGGGATCTCTCCTTTTTTTTTTTTTAATTTAAATTTTGCAGATTTCTTAATTGTCGGCCAAAATTGGTAATCTACTTTTTCTAAAAGCTAGCAAACAGATTAGTTATGTATTTATTTAGTTGGGGAAAAAAGTTGTTTGGTAATGTTTCTGGGACTTTTTTCTTCTCTTTTTGATACAATTTATACTTCATTGAAAGCGTTTCTTGATTTCAGGAGTTTTCACAAGCGGGAAAAAACCCCATATGCAAGTGAAAAATTGGCATAAATGGGTGAGATTTGCCTTTCAAGTTAATAATGCACCAATGTTGCATGTTTACATACAAAAACCAGACATTTTGTTGATCTTACATTTCTAGGAGGCTTGAGGGTTGTTCCATAATAAAATATCAATGATTTGCATGCACAAACTCACAGAAATTATTTTGCCAGTTTCAAACATCTCTAAGGCCAATACTAAATATCAGCGTTTTCTACTCTTGGATCCATAGCATTATCTGCTTGGAAGACTGAAATTTGAAAAAGCAGGAGACGGATGGATTTGGACAAGTCGTCTCCAGTCAGAAACTTTCCACGAACCGCCATTTTCATGACTTTTTGTCAAATTTGTCTTTTCTGGGAACAGTCTTGTGAGCACAAAAGTTGTAGGAAAATGAACAACCAACCTGCAAAACTAATTATCCAAGCATTTGTGAATAAAAACCATGCAGTGCTCATCAATCCTTGGTGAGGACTTTTCTCTTCCAAAAAGTGGACTTTCTTCCAGTAGCACTTTGCTCTTAACACCATCCTGGTACAATGGTTGTGTATTGACTCAGAAGGAAGAGCATTGCTATTGAATGAGCCAAACTACCTAGCCTGGTTCGACCATATGAACCCAGACTTTTTGTCTGTAGTTAGCTGGTAGAGTCTGATGACATCACAGCCCAACACATTACACATGTGGACCCAATGAAAGCTGTACGTCTTAAGGAAGAATTCAGCTTGCATTATGCAGGGGGTCAAATTAGACAGTTAAAATGTTCCTACAAATCCATGAAAATTAGGCTTGCATTACTTCTGATGTAAACAGAAACAAGGATAGAAGAGGGGAATGGGGGGGATGAGACCTAACACAATTTCTCTCTACAGGTAACTTGCATGCATCTCTGTGCGGTAGGGGGTGGGTTGGAAATACAACACGGGCTGTATAATGAGCACTGATCAAAGCTCACTGCTCTATCAAATTGGGGGAAAATGAACGGGGTGTTTAAGTTTCTGCAGGTGACTTTGAGATTATTCTACAGAGGAACTGCAAATGCAAAGCCTAGGACACCTTAGTGATAATGAGGTCTGAGCACTCTACCATGGTCCTTTCCACTTTGTAAGGGAGGAGTCTAAAGCCTCTCCTACCTGCAAGCCAGTGACTTTTTTCCCCCCCAGCATCCTTCCATGTTGCTGTAAATACCAGCAGCAGCAATTGAGTTAAAGCCTGGCTGAATATCCCTTTATAAGTCTGTTCCTACTTTTTTTTTTGAGTAAAGGTTTCCCTTATTAATTTTACCCAGCTAGCATTCACTTAGCATTTGCTTTGAGGGATAATTGACAGGCAAGGTGACACCCGGCAGAAAGAAAGCCATAAATCAGAAATAATTTCCAAAATTGGCTGAGGGGCTGATGTGTTGAATAGGCAAATACAGGTAAAAATCTCTTTATTAGGCCTGACAGAAACAGCAAATGTCAAGCAAGTGTTTCCTCATGCACTGGATGAGATTAATTTTGTGGGCCATTCTTTGGGCAATTTTGTCTTTGGTGTGTTACTGTTCTCTAACAAGTCCATCTGTGCTGCTCCTGCAGTGACAGAGAAGTACCGGTTTGTTCTTAATTGATGAGTGGCCTAGGCTACTTTATGAAAAGGCTGGTGACTTTATTTTCTATAGCCTTCCTATACATCTGGGGCTATAAAAGGCAGCTATTTTTTAGTCATATTTCTATTTGCTGAACACAAAGCTTTTATCATGGTCAAACAGGGACTATGCAAGTTACTGAGAAAAAAAACTTTGTGTCTGGATTCTGCTTCCATAAAAGTCAGTGGTGAAACTATAATGTGATCACTTAAGGGGTGTGTGATGCTTGTGAGAAGAAACAGGTATGCAGAAACTATTTCTGCACACTTGGAGAGCACCTGCCTTGAACAGACTCGACAAAAAGAGATGAGCGTAGCTTTTGTAAAGCAGAGAGCTCTTTAAGATTTAACAATTCTCTATCTGAGAATTCTTTATATATCTACTCTTGATTTGAGAAACAGGAGATTGATGCACAGGAAATGTAGGGACTGATCTTACTATTGTTTTAGCCTAGAAGAAGATGAGCTTTTTGACAGGCATGCTATAAATTATCCCTGCACCTTCCCCAAGCATTGCACCAGTCCTCTTCCACTGCCTGCTCTGCTGCTCTGCTTTCTGCTTCCTTTCCTGTGCTCCCTGCAACATTTCCTGTGTTTTGTTCCACTTTCGCCTTATCTGCTGCTCTGCTTCTTGTCTCCTCCCTGTCTGCTGCATGGCACATACAGAGACTGCCCCTAGCAGAGGTTAGCCACCCCTGTTCTAGTCAATGGGATTTCACCTAGGACAAGCTGAATACTTTTCACAAAGAGCACCATGACCACTGTCTCTGCTGGATGTGGAGAGGAGTGAATCAGCTCCTAAGGGTAGCTATAAATACAGTGTACAGCACTCTATGGAAAATCAAGGGCAAAGCTGAGAATAAAAACGAAGGCGAGGTACAGACATTACATTTTAGCCGGTGTAAGTGATAAGAAACTGGTCTGTATCCATAACAGAGCAGAAGTTCAGCAACAGACGAGTTTAAAAATGGTGGACCGTGGTCTAAGATTTGGCCACCTCCCCACCCCGCAAGGGCAAACGTGTTCTGCTCACTACTGATCTAAACTACACCATTTACAGAAAACTGGTTAACTTAGATTGATTTCTTCTCAGTTTTTTTTTTAATGTCTGCTCCTTGCCTTAGGGAACATAAGCCTTGTGCCCTGACAATCAGATTCAAAATCATCGCCGTTTTATGGAAAACGTGAAATGCTTCTGCTTGCCTTCCTAAAACCTTTCTGTTATCTTTTCCCAAATAAAAAGCCATGTTCTTACAGGCCATTTCAATCCAAACACACACACACACACACACACACACACACACACACACGCCTGCTTTGCTGCAAAAATGCCCAAAATTCAGTCCCAGAATAAAACTGTGAAAATTCACAGTTTCTTCCACCGAGTAATTATTTCAGTTTTCACCAACAGAAATGATGAGATTTTGACATCAGGATTTTTGCATGTAACATAAATACTTGCAAAGCAAAACCTGATCGCTTTGCAAACTTTAGAGATATTTAAGGGTTTTTTTTAAAAGATATGACAAGTGGTGAGGTAAAGAAAAAATGAAGAACTGTAGCAATGTGAGACCATGCAGGGGAGTCATGATCTGTCCAGTAGTTCATGCCAACCCTTTGAAGCACCTTGAACACTGCAAAGACCAAGAACTCAAACTCATTCAATAAAAAGCTATCGCAGAGTGTGTACACATTGGGGGGTGAGTTCATGGTGTCTGGTGATCTTTGTAGATAGCATGCACCATTTTATGTTGGTAGACAGCAGTGTTCAATATATGTTGTATTTCTAGGGCTGACACTGAGATTCTCATGTTACCCCCCCCAAAAAAATATTCCTCAGTGATTTAACCCTTTCCTTTACATCTGGTATCATGATTGATCTCCCAGATAAAAATTCAAGATACGGGAAGATATCTTGAATATCTTCTTCTCTTCCCTGTCTGTACCTCGGCAGGGACCACAGTCATCCCAGCATGGCACCATTAAGACTAAGGGGGCAAGGTGGCTGTTAATTCCCCCCCCTCCCTGACCCTACTGGGGGACTACAACCTAGGCAGAGCCCTCCATGATGGTTTGGATTCTCACTGTTTTCTCTGAAAAAGCAACAGCAAACCCTTCCACCCAACTCTCTGCCCCACTGGACATACAGGCCTCCTGTTATTGCCCTGTAGTCCCACCAGCTCTTGAGTTGTCCTTGAAGAAAAACTGCTTCCTTGAAATCACAACCTGGATAGCTCTGCACTGTTTCTGCTTCACCATTTCCCATTTACCTTCTTTTCTGTTCATGAATTTGGGATAGAGCTCTATACTGGGGCTACACCTCTATTCAGAATGAAGCCTACACCTGTGTTCATGTTGCTAATTTTTTGTTTTAATTGACAACTTATGCCCCATTTCCAGAGTTGACAAAAGCATTTGCTTTAACATTAGGGACACATTTTCAAAAAGCCCAAGCCTGAATTGATTCAATCTTTGCACATTAATTTAACCTGCAGAGAGGGAACCAATTTGCAAGTGGACAGACATTAACATTTTGTGCCGCATATGCAGGCACATGCCTGCAGTGGCTCAGGCCAGAAGCCGGGGGGCACGAGACCATGCCCTCCTTTCCTTTCTGCAAGGAATCTGAGCTGAGAGGGGGGTTGTGGCCAGGTCCCAGCAGGCCTAATTATAACTAAGGAGGGATTTAAACCCCTACCTTGGCCTGCAGGGTTCAGAAGGGTGGGAGAAGAGGGAGTGTGGCAAGACAGTGGTGGGGGAGGAGGAAGAGGGACAGAGCACTACCCATTGCAGTGGTTCCGTAATCACTGGAAGTAATCTGGGCATACAGTCCTACTGCCTGGCCCCAGAGGAGGACTCTTCCCCCTTCTCCTCTCTCTCCCTCCCATATTGCTGCGGGGCAGGGAGGGAGGCTCTCTTTGGTGTTGGAGGGGTACCCTTTCCTCTCCTCCTTCTCCCCTGCCACTACAGGGTGGGGAGGGGGGCTCCGTGTGGTGCTGCCTGGATTGGCCAAGGCTGGGCATGGGGAGAGGCTGTCACTGAGCTACAGCCACTGGAAAAGGCCTTGCCCCCACAGCTGCATAGTGGGCCCAGCCCAGACCAGGCTGCAGGGGTGGGTCCCTCCACAGTGGCTGCAGCTCAGTGACAAGGAAGCTGAGACCTGTCAGTGAAAGCATCCTGGCTTAATTCGCATGGGTAGCAGCTAGTTGAGCTGTGGGCTACCCAGGCCAGCTTGGAGGTACCACCCCTGGGCCCTGCAGGCCCAGTCTAGGCTGGCCTCACCATGCAGCTGCATTAGCCAGAGGTGAGGCCTGCCTGGGATGTGGGGCTGGGAGCCCTTTCCAGTGGCTGTGGTTCAGAGACAGCTGCTCCCTGCACCCCGGCTGGGCTGGGCTGGGCCAATCTGGGCAGTGTCACCAAGAGCCCCTATTCCCACCCCACAGTGGTAGGGGTGGGGAAGGAAGATGAAAAAGAGTCCCCCTCCAGCACTGCACAGAGCCTCCCTCCCACCATGCAGGGAGCAGGAAGAAGGGGAGGAGTCTCCCTCTGGGGCTCGGCAGTGCTGCACAGAGCCCACCTCCCCACCCCATGGTGGTGGGGGATGGAGAGGGGCTTTTCTGCCCATACTGCAGTCCCCTAATGGGTGAGATTACTCCCTACCTTGCCCCCTTAGTCTTAATGAGGCCATGCTGGGATGATTGTGGTCCCTGCCCGTGGGACAAAGAAGAGAGGGAGGAATAAACCCGCTCTGTGGTTGCGCTCCCTGGGTGACCCTGACAAAGGCTGCTGCTCCCGCTGCTGCAGTGGCAGGGGTGGTGGTGTGGCCAGACAGCATCTTGGGTTAGGCAGGAAAGGAAGGGGTTAATTCCTTCTTCCATCCCTTCTGCCCCTCAGACCACAGCTAGGTCTGCCAGCCCTGGTTGCTGCCTCCACCTTTGTTGCTCGTCCGCTGACAGGCAGACCCTAGCTGTGGGGGCTGGGAAGAAGGGAAGAATTAGCCCCCTCCCTGCCCACGTTACCTTAACAGGGCCATGCCGAGATGCGTCTGGACACTTCCCCACCTCTTCTCATGCTAAAGAGCAGAGGGATGAGTCCAGTCCTG
The DNA here is from genome assembly GCF_001723915.1 of Gavialis gangeticus. NCBI lineage: Eukaryota > Metazoa > Chordata > Crocodylia > Gavialidae > Gavialis > Gavialis gangeticus. The sequence continues at coordinate 12,288,809 of NW_017728996.1, read as the reverse complement.
TTCTCTGAAGCATAGAGCACAGCCCAGCCCAGGGCTATTGAGCATGCTGGGAAGCTGGAGGATTCAGGTTAAACTTAAACCATGGAGGGGTCTGGGACAGAAGTTGCATAAACTGGTTTGACACAAATTAGTTAAATCTGATACTGTGTTCAACCAGGTTTATCTTAAACCAGTTTCATTCATTTTGAAACCAGTTTATGTCCACTGAACTTATGTTCTGTTACAGGTTTAAACCAGTTTCTGATCACCTAAACCGGTTTGTGTGTAACTTCTGTCCCTAGCCTAAAAGGCTGCCTGTGAGCACGCTTCTCTATCAGAGCTTTTCTCTCCTTACAAAGGAGGTAACCTTAGCAGCCACCCACCAGTCTGTCCTTTCCAAGACTGTCCACTATGGTTCTGCTCTTGTAGAGGCCTAGGATGCTATAGAACCTCTCCTTTCCTTAAGCACTGGTGGGATAGGCCTATCTAGGACTAGTTCAACTGGGACAAAAACAGCAACAGACTCAGATTAATATTTCTTATTACGGATACCCTGGTGTTCAATTTTCAGCCCTTTTCCCCCAGAAAAATTCTGATGGGCTACAGACATGTCTATTGCTCTCCACATCTCTCAAATCCAGATGAGGTTCTAGACATCATGGATATAGGACAGGATCATCCAACTGGGAACACTGTGGGTGGGGAAAGCCCCCACCGGAAAACTTTGTGGGGGCTCAGTAATTAGAGTTTCTTTTCCTGTCTCCTCTAATGGGAGAAGGACTTTGAATAGTGCAGTAGCCATTGCCATTTGATTTTGGTCCACACCAGTCTGAACACCCACCGTGTCTATTTCTAAACCATTTGCCCTTCCCTAATTCTTACAAACCACTTTACAACTCGAGTCTAATTAATAACAACTGTGTGAAATAGCAGTCAGACAGTAAAGAAGTTGGAATTCCCCTTAATAGCCCTTTAAAGGAGTTTTAATTAATTCCATGCGCTTCTGTAGGATTATCAACTTTACAGTATGGCTGCATGTGAAAGCTTTAAGACATTTCACTTATGTCTACAGGATGTTATGTTACAAAAACTGTTTTTCATGGCTTGTCACCGCTTCCCATTAGCCTCTTGATTAATCCTAAAATCCCACTTCCCTTCTCTTTTTAAACCAGCACTCTCAGCACTCTCTTTTACCCCCTCTCAGTTCCCGTACAGCCTAATCAAGGCAAGTGAATGGAAAGATTCCCATTAATGACAGAGGTAGTTTGGCTAGGCTATTAATTTATTTTGTTCACCACTAAATTGGGATTTTTAGCTAAGGCTACAGTCATAGATAATACATAAATATTGACAGCAGGGGGGGCACAACTCCATGCCGCTGTCCCCATTACTGCCAGATGCTAGCTTCAGCGGGGATGCAGCCTTGAGGGGCATGTACCCCCCCCATTGATGCCCCTAGGTACCCTACCTCACCACACATCACCTACGGCTATAGTAGCAAATAAATTGCAGAGTCTGATAAGAACTCAGCTGCTCCTGGCTCTTACTCTCCTGCCCTGTCCATTAGGTTCATGCTGCCTTGCTTTTCATTTCCCAACTTCATTTTCCACCCCTATATTTCTTTTTAGTGACCATCCCCAAACCTTCTCCAGTATCATTTTCTAACCATTGTTCTATTTTCTCCTTCTTTTCACTTATTCTACTTTTGAATATATGTCCTTTCTCTAACCACTCATGGCTCCTAACCTCCCATATATTTTTTACCCCTTATACTACTGACCCTTGCTTCCTTCTAGATCTTAATGCATTTAAGAAATTTGTCTCATCTCCATTAATCACATGCAAGGTTTAGCTAATTATTGCTAGGAAACAAGAACCTAATTAATATGGTGATCCAGCTAGCTAGCTAACTATGCATACATAAGCAAGCACATGCACATACCCACATATTTAGTTTTTAAACTTTTCTTATATCAATGTTAAAAACAAAAGGTAAAAGCACCAATGTTCAAATCCCCATCCCCAAAAGGGGCTAGGCATGGAATCATTCTTCAGTAGCAAACTTCCATTTTCCTTGGAGATTAAGGGCGCAAACAGAAGTGACAATTTCTGGCCAATCTGGCCACAGAAAGTGGTTTATAGCTGTGACCAAACACAAGTGCACAGCTGCAGACAACCTCAAAAATGGCTCCTCATTGCATGAGGAGGCAGATGAAGACATTTCAAAACACAGCATCTTCTGTAACTTCTGTCTGTGTTGCCTGCAAGCCTCAAACTGCTTTCAGAATGGGAGGGGGGAAAGGAAGTAGAAGGAGTTCAATCGGGGGGGGGGGGGG
>NW_017728996.1:12280156-12286256 GCF_001723915.1 Gavialis gangeticus | reverse complement strand
GGGGGGGGGGGGGGGGTTCAGCCGCAAGGTGAGAGGCATCCAATATACCAACCCCACCCTCCAGTGACAACTGGGGAACCTATAGGAAAATCTCCCTCTACTCATCTTTCTTCCCTCCCATTCTGAAACCAGGACAGGCTAGGAGGGAGGATGGGCCATTGCTAGAGGAAACTGTCTACAAGTTAGAAGCCATCAGCTAGATTCATGACCCCCTTGGAACCAACAGTGAACTTCTGTTTGGTCTGGGATATCATTGTAACTCAGACCACTTCCTGAAAAGCATTCTCAGTTAGAGCAGGGAGCTGCACTTCTGTCTGCACCCTAGAACTACTTCTCCCCTGCCCAGCCCCCTTCATGAAGTCATAAATTTAGGACTAGCTGGCCATCTTCCAGAGTGCAGAGCTTCCTCTCAGTGACCCAGTTCAACACAAACAGAGCCATGTTCTGTTGCAGGGTGAAGTGTCTGAACTCACAGGCTAGGGACAGAAATCTTTAACACAACAGAAGTTCAGTGCACATAAAGCACGTTCAAAATGGCTCAAACTGGCTTAAAAAAAAACTGGATGGATGTAATATCAGACTTAACTTATTTAGATTAAATCAGCTTACTGAACTTCTGTCCCAGATCCCCTCCAGATTCAAGTTAACTCTTGGTTCCCCAGCATCCCAGGATGCTTTGCACCTCTTCCACAAACTGCCCCTCACAGGGTGGGTGGGCTAGCGTTGGTCCAAGTTGTCTGCTCTAGCCAAGGAGGTATGCTCTAGCCCTCCCACCCCCACCCCGGCTTCTGGCCTGGGCCACTGCAGGCATGTGGCTGCATTTCCGGAATCAAAAGTGAATGTCTGTTCACTTGCTTATTGGTTCAATCTACACAGATTAGACTAACCTGCAAAGATTGCATCAATTCACCCTTGAGATTTTTGATTTAGCCAAAGGAGACATATGCCTGGGCCAGAAGCTGACATGGAGGGTGTCATCAGAGAGTGCCCCTGCAAATCATATCCTGCAGCTCTTCAGGGTTGTTATCTCAGCCTGGTCCAGCAGGAAATTGGCCAGGTAGGTCACACTCTTGAGGGCCACTTGGCTAAGTGGAAAATACATATTGCCTTATAAAAGTCCAAGCCCAGCATGCCAAAGAGTGCACTGAGGGTGGCAAAGGGTGGCTGCAGCTGGGTGCAGTCCAGGAAGGCATGGGTGAACATAGTCTCCCCTCCATACAGAAGGGACAAGTTTCTAACATCTCCAACTCTTAAGTGGTGGATGGAAATGTCATTGTCCTGGGCCCAATGCACCACTGAATGTTGCTGATCTTCTCGGCAATAGACAGTTTGTACAAGATATGCCAGGTAAAGGGGGCTTGTTCTGGCATTGCTGTCACTAGATGCTGTCTCCATATTATATTGCAGTGGGTAGTTAGGATGATGGAAAGATGTACCATGATTATTCATGTATAAAGTGCCTTCCTAGGCAGAGCCAGCTGCTGTTGTCATTGGGAATGGGAAGAGACAGCAAGGCCCATCACTCCTATTGCTGCCCATGGCTGGAGAGATAGATAGATAGATAGATAGATAGATAGATAGATAGATAGATGGTGCCCATCACAATTATAGCAAGACACTTTTCTTAATGAACTGATGCAAGGAAGGCAAGCAATGATAGTTCAGAAAAGCCAGAGCATAGTAAGAGGCTAGAGTTCATGAGCTGTCCAGAGCATGTTTTATCAGGTCACAGAGTCAGACGAACTATAGGGCAATTTCTCTTTCTCAGCATTAACCCTCAACTCAGAGTCACTGCTGGAAATGCCTCCCCCTTCACAAACACTCCAGGATAAGATGATAAGAAGATTACAACTAAAGCCTCTCTTTAGCAATTCCACATCTCCTGTCAGACACAGCAAGTTAAATTACAGTGCAGCCTGCAAATGCATTGATCATCCACTCAGCTCCTACAACCCAGGGGTGAAAAGATCTATGCTGAGGATAAGTGAAGTAATCTCAGGAAAGTTTATTTTAGCTGGGAGGGGTTAAACAAGTTCAATGAGGCAAGGCTCCAAGAGAGCACTGGAGCCAAGTTCAGCAGTGTCTTGTTTGTGCAGGTATAGGCTGCAGTTATACATGCCACAGCTGTTCAGTTCTTCTCCTCAGATCTCTGACTGTGGCATACCAGAAGCAGCCAAACAGTCAGCAATGGAGAAATGCCATGGCTGCTACTCCAAATAAAAGCTGAGGCATATTTATGAAGCCTAGAGGATCACTGCCTTATGGTGCTAAGTTTCTTCTGCTGATTCCTGCCTATCATAAGTGTATTTTTTTGTTTTAATTGACAATGTGTTCCCCTTTCCAGAGTTGGCAAAAACATTCACTTTACCTATAAAATCTATACTGTATTTTATGATGTAAGAAATAAGCCATTTTGATAGAGAAGCAATATCATCCATTTTAAGAATAACAAAAAAAAACCCCACTTATGAATTCTACTCATGGGCCGTTCTTTATTAAAAAGGCCCATTGTAAAATGGAAAGTTCAGAAGGCTTGATCAGGACAGAAAATGAATTATGATGACATCACTGGGTCATGAACTAGGCCCATTGGCTACTTTCCAGAATGAAATTGACTAGGAGGGATCAGATGGGCCCATTTGTAGTGCAAGACATCTGGGTGGCAGCCAGGGAATGTGGGTTCAAGCTCCCTATTTACAGGGCATGCTTCCTTTTCCCCTTCCATTAGCAAGAATCTGAATTTCCCAGGCAAATGTGTGGGATAACAGCGTGCTTCAATTTAAATTCCAAAAGAACCTCCCAGAAAAGTTCTTTGTACTTTCTGCTCAGTGAAGAACCTAGCGAAAAATATTAACATGTCAACATCCGGCTGACACTTACAGTACATTCTCATCATGCTCCTGATGGGAAGCATTTTACCTTCAAATAAGCATAATTTGCCACTCTTTTCCATCATTTTTTCCCTTCATCTCTTTTCCAGCTTAATAAATGGTGTCTGAAGCCCAAGAGAAACTCATTTCTGTTAACAGATCATTTGTAAACCTTTAAGGGCATCTGGTGAAAAAAAAGGGGGTATTTTTCCTTTCTCTCTTTTCTGCCTTAACTTTTCTAGTTGTCTTTGTAAATGCAAAATGACACCTCATTCAAAGCTCTCTGGTGTCATCTTAATCTCTCTTATTTTACACTTTATACCTTTTTGATATTGCTTGAGACGGCACAGAGGCTTTTACCTAATACTGTAATACCTATTATCGAAAGCATTTAGGTGAGTATACACTTGCCAGCCAGCAATAATGCAGATCAATTGGATGTCAGCAGTCCAATAAGGTTGGATAGTATATTTTCTGGGGGGAAAAGACGTCTAACAGTCTGACCTTAACTCCAGCACCATCTCAATATTAATATATTTTATGCATGCATGTGATAACGTTTTACCTTCCTTATGGTCCTGCAGGGAAGTTTCTCCTCTCCCTGCTGAGGATTATTGCCTATTCACAGGCGGTTATGATTACAGATACTTACTAAGACAAGAATAATTGACCATAAAAAACCTTTTATAGTCCCACAATTATTTTTGCATTGACTAAAAGTGTCAAGAAAATCTGATTTTATTAGCAGGTCCCTAATTTTGCCTTCATGTAACTTTTATCTACCTTTCCCCCACAAGTGTGTTTTCACTCTGAGAGGTTTGGCAGTGATACAAAAGAATAATTTGTTACAAGATCCCTAAAAAATGGAAGTGGCATGATCCAAGCACAGGATCAAATACCAAAGGCATGGGATCAGCTTGCAGAGTCTTTGGAGAAGGTGAAGAGGCAATATGCGTGTTCATGGTGGGGGATATCATAAGAGGCCTCCATCAAAATTCCACTATTCATAAACAAGTTCACATAAACAGTGGATCCACAGTAATCAAACTGAGCTAGAGACTGATCTAAAATGCCATTTCATAGCACCTTACCAAGAGGACGGAACTAAAAAATCCTGATCTGGATCTGAACCCAGGAATTCAAACCAAACTTCAGAAGAATCAAAACATCAGAACCATATGAGATTGCTCAGGAAGAGTCATTCACATCTAAACAAAATTAATAGGAGCCATGTGCGATACACTACATTTTAATGAACAGGGATAAATGCAGCTAGCAGAGTACATAGACTATAATCCTGTTAATGCACTTACATTCCTCGTTTATCCCATTATGTCTTTTGTGTTCATAAAAATATTTTAAAACAGATATTATTCTGCTGTTTAACAAGAGAAACTGCTATAATTAAGAGACCACACAAAGGAGTTTTATCTTACTCTGCTAAAACAGGAAAGGTTTTCATGGACCGGAGGGCTGGGCCCTTCAGAAACTTTCTTCTCGTCTTGAATGTTTCATCTGAAAAGTCGATTCTAAAAAGCACCAAAGTCACTTAAGAGCACAAGTCCCACTGGGTGTGTCTACATGAGATACTAGATGTGCAGTAAACTAATTCTACTGCGCATTACTGCATCATGGCAAAAGCCATGCTATTGCGCTAATGTGCAGTAGATTTAGTCTGCTCAACATTAGCAACACTATAAAGGTGTGAGCCAGCGCTACTGTTGGTTACTGTAGAGTTAGTACCTGTTATTGCAGGTACTAAACATAATGCACAGTAACAACAGTGCATTAATGCATGTGTAGACGTGGTCACTGAAAATTACTTAAGTCACTTCGGTGCTTTTGAAAAAGCCATCCATAGATACATTGGGCATCATCTTGCAAGGTACTGAGCACATTATGTGCAATTCTTCAGGGAATTAATACTCCCAGCAAAGAAAATGAGAATTAAAAAAATTCAGATTTTTGAAGAAGGCTATTAGATAAAGTTATGTAGGGACCAAAACATCCAGTTTTCAGGAAATGCCATAATATCAACATTTATTTTTGATTTTGAATTCAAAAGAAATGCTAATTTGCAGTCTCACAAAACAAAATTACTTTTAGATCAATCAGAATATTTTATTTCAATTAAATTTTTTTTGTTATAAGAGATAAGATAGCATAAAATGTTCCATTCCAACCTTGTCAAAATACTTCATTTCAATTTTTTTTTAAAGAAATTGTCAAAATTGACATGCTCAGGAGAAAAAAAAAGTTTTGATTTTAGCGAAATAGCATCCTTTCTCTTCTAACTGAGAATTTTCCACTGGAATGATTCAAAGACAGTTCTATTCTTTATATTCTGATTCCTTTTCTTTTCTCTTTTGTTGCATATTTTTTGCTCTTTACACAACAAAAATACTGTTAAAAAAACATAGTGGGATAAATGGATTCCACAAAACGGTTTGCTGAACATACAACAACATACAACTTACTGCGGCTCTTGCTAATTTCTGACAAGTCCCAAAAATATGCATTGGACTCAGCTAAGGAGGCTGAAATCTATTTAAGATATACCTCCTTAATCCCATATCCTACACGGTTGATTCTAACCAACTTAGTCAGTTAACACCTAGAAACATAATAGCTTTTGACCTTCTATGTCTATGTAGCAAATGTTCCTGGCCGGCAGTGGTACCCTTGAGTATGTTACAGTGCTCTGGGTGTGCTCTGGACAGGAAGCAGTGTAGCTAAGTTCAGGGAGGTGAATTAGCATGGCTGAATAATGGGCACTTGCTTACCCCACACTAATTAGCTTGTCCATGATGCTATGCAGACACAGTACTGGTTCAGGAAACTGCCTGCCCTGAATGTTACATAGTGTTTGAAGGCACCACTGCCAGGCATAGCAAGCTTACTCTGTATACATGGTCTAAAAGGAAACCAGTAGTGGGGCATTCTCTTAGAACATGGGAAGCTTGTGTCCAATTCTGTGCGCTTCTGCCACAGATGCTCTGCATGACTTCATTTCTGTGCCTCGATTCCCATGTGACAGAGAGATAGAATATCATTTTCCTACCTCAAAGGGGTTTATACTTTAAAAGTGGGAGGCTTTTAGACATTCAGCACTAGGACTGTCTAGTAATGGTAAGCCCAAACTGAAACCTACCCTTTACCATGGACTATGGATCCATTCCTACATCCTCACAAAAATAGAATCATAGAATCAATGAGTCGGAAGGGACCTA
>NW_017728996.1:12254804-12279694 GCF_001723915.1 Gavialis gangeticus | reverse complement strand
CTGGACACAGTACTCCAGCTGTGGCCTGACCAGCGCCACTTAGAAGGGGAGCCAGACCTCTCGGGACCTGAGAAAAAAATAGGAAAAAATAGGAAAAAATTAATTTGTTAGAGGGCAGAATAAAAACAGATGTTGAAGTCTTGAAAATTGTCACAAAACAGACTTGCCATCTTCGACTTGGGTCTCCTTAATAAACCTATTTATATTAGCGCTGTGCGAAGCTTCAGTCCCTGATGCAATTCAGTGGAGATTTGGCCCAATTCAATGGTCGAATCTCCAAATCCAAATCGAATCAGGACCCTTTAATCTCTCTGAATCAAATCAGAGCCCTCTTAATTGATTCAAAGAGATTCAGAAAAAATTAGCAATTTGGACATAGACACAGCTTTAAATGTTTTTTCTACATACCTCAAGGTAACAGGTAGCTCATAAACTCTGGGATGCTGGGGTGGATGGAGCATCCAACAGGAGTGCAGGAGGCTCCCCAGTGTGCTTTGCAGCAAATAGCCTCCCCCCTCCTCCTGCCTTTCCCTAGCTGCTTTTAGAATTGTGTATCCCCAAAGGGGTAAAGAGTAGGGATGTGCAAAGCTTCAGTCCCTGATTTGATTCGGTGGAGATTTGGCCTGTTTTGGTGGTTGAATCTCTGAATCCAATCAGGAAACCCTTTAATCTTTCTGCATTGAATTGGAACCCTCCAAATTGATTTGGAGAGATTTGGAAAGATTCAGCGATTTGGACATAGAGACAGATTTAAATGTTTTTTCTACCTCTAGGTAGCAGGTGACTCGTGAGTGCTGCAGTGCTGGGGCACATGAAGTGTCCCACAGGACAGCGGGGGGCTCCCCAGCACACTTGGCAGTAGGCCCGAAAGTGGAACAGAAGCACTTCCAGTCCAACTCTGGGTCCACTGGGGAGTGAGCTAGGGGCCCTCCCCCTGTGCCCTCCTGGCTTAGTGACTGGTGCCTCCTGGGTCTGGGGAGGCACTCAGGGTCACCCCGCAGCCTATTGCTGAGCCAGGGGGGCCTGGGGTGACCACCCAGTGCGCTCTCCAGCAGACCTGGAAGTGGACTGGAAGTACTTCTGGTCTGCTTGTGGGTTCACAGCCAAGCACACAGGGGGCCCCATCCACCCCAGCATCACAGCATTCACGAGCCATGCCTGGTACCTTGAGGAATGTAGAAAAAATTTTTGAAACTGTGTCTATGGCTGAATCGCTGATTCTCTGAATCAGCATTGAATCTTCAGATTCAGATTTGGCCAAATCAAATCAGGGACAGTGATCTGAATCAATGAATTGAATCACTGTCCCCGATTCAGGCCGAATCTGAATCCAGATCAAATATGGCCCATTTCGCACACCCCTAATATATACCATTGACTCTTTTTCAGAGCTAACAGGCCACAAGATCCAGCTTTCTTAAAAGGTTTAAAAAGCAATCTTTAAATATTTCCTTGATCATACGAGATAAAAATAACGTGACAAAAAAAGTCCTTCCTCTTAGATTATATTCATGAATGAAAGTGCAATTGTTTAAGCTTAAAACTGCTTAAGGAAACGTGCAAATGAATAGGAAGCCAGGCTTTTAAGAAACTTGGTCATAAACAGAAACAAAAACCTGAAGCCAAGCAGCAATTAGTGCTTTGTTCTCTTTTTGAATGCCAGTGTAGCTTATCCTCATCTTCTTCCAGCCCTGACTAGCTACACCCTGTATAAAAACTACTGAAAATCCACAACATTACCCTTTTGTTTTAGGAAACTTTGGTTTTTGTTATCCATGGTGCTTAGTTTTCTCTTCATCTTTCTAGACATAAAGATTCCCTCTTCCTTAAATTCATTCCATTTGGGTTTACTATTTAAAACAAGTTTATTTGGAAATAGCTTTCACGATCGGATGTGTTCACCAGTGGAAGGACTAACATCGATTGACTGATAGTATGTTATAACCAACAGAGCATCTAAACTCTGCTCAGGGCAGTTCTAGATGGCGCACAGGTTCAGAAAGCTTATATCTGCTACCTGACCTGTCCATACCATTCATTCAATCCACTGATGGTACATTTTGAATAAAAGTCCATTTCTGTACCTTGAGTTGCCTGTCTAAGCTCTTAGGTCATGTGACACACCGATATATCAAAATGGGTTAGGCATTTTGGTACCAGCACCACCTTTGGATGAGACTGCCAACATATTTTGGCCTTTTGTCTAACACTGACTGGCTTCTAAGATGAAAGACCAGCAAGTTCTTTGAGGTCTTGTTATTTTAAGAATAGGCCAGGACCTCTAGCAAATTTGCTTACTGGTGGCAGGGGAAGGAGAAATATTGGGTCTTAAGTGTTGTTCAATAGCATGGCTTGGTTTTCTTTGGATGGTAGCCAGGGCTGATATTTAATAGGTGTTTCACTGATGGACTATACTGCCTCAGAGTAGAATTAGGTGGCAGCAGACCATCTATCTAAGAGTACATTTATAAAATTATGAGAATCAGCAGAAGCTTCAAAAACATAACTCCCCATTGTGAAAAGAAGATTCCTATGATAATCTAGAATAAAGACCCCCCAAATTATGCTACCAGTATTGTAACCAATAAAAGCTGACATGAATGGAGCCAAGTTAATCTATGATGTTAGTCTATTTTGGATCCCGTTGTTGGAGTTTGTTAATGTTTTTGCAAGGCATAGAATTTACTTTTAACTCTTAAATTTATTTTGGAGCTAGAACTTCAAAGAGTGCAGAAATAAGGTTTTTATTTGTCCTCAACACAAGCAGAGAGGGAGCAGCAGCAGTGCAAGGGTAAATGAAGGTAGCAAAGCTGCTGAAATGGATGTCACGTGGTGAGGGCGTTCATTGTAATGTGATTTCATGGCCACTAGGATATGGACAGACACTAGCACATTTCTTTCACTTCCCATGCTGCCTGAACATAGGGCATTTTGAGACTCAGGAGATAGGGTTAAGTACTAATGGATGGCTAAAATGTTTGGCACAGATTTTTTTTTAAATGGAAATATGGCCTTTTTTCAAAAAGGCACCTTTTTTGAAAACGTCAGCATTAACATTTCCTGTTTTTTGTGATATTTTCCACATTTTTCTTTTTAACAACTACATTTCTACTTGTAAGAAAAACTGTTTTGAAATCATGGTGTAAATTTTTCATTGACCAGAAATGTATCTTTCCTACTGAAAGACTTTAAATGGGTCCATTGCAAATCTTGGAGAACGGAAACAACTTCAAAAAAATTAGAGATTTTCTCTTAAATTTTTACCAGCTTCTGTGAGTTGGTTTAGAAGGAAGACCAAAAGAAAATGCATGAACAGTGAAAGCTCTCTCATGTTTATAAACAGAATGTAGCATAGAAGGGTTAATGAATGATCCTTCCACCTCTGGAGATCCCAGCATATTATCCCCAACATATTTAAATTTACTGGATGGCCTCAATCAGGATCTGCATCTGTCCACATCACAAAGGACCATGTTATGCAGATTTCAATTAAGTAAACTTCCCCTTGAAGTCAATGGGAATTCTGTTCAATTAAAGACTCATATCTTATCCTGTAAAAATCATAGTATGTGGAGAGTTTGATATCCCCTCCTGAATACCAACATCATTGTTTTCTTCCTTTTTTTTTTTAAAGAAGAGTTTGGTTGTAAAAAGATGAAAAATGTTGCTGTAGACAATTTAATACAAAAGAAGAGAAAAATTGGGGAAAATGCTTTTGAGTAGGATTCAAAAATGGACCTAAAATTAAGAGCAACTTTTGGAATTTTGAAAACATGGGGGTAACTTTTAAAATACACGTGTGTATGTGTTGTAATGTTCAGTTGTATAGTTTCTGATACAGAGCAGGCATTGATCCTCAAAATAACAAACTACTAGACGAAAGGCTTAGCTTGTGGTTGTTTAAGCCCAGAACCAATAAGAGGCTGAGACAGTCCAGATACAAGTTGGTTGAGCATCTGCACTTTGAAAACTCATGTAACTAAACCTCCAAACTTTTTCTCATTCATCTATAAAGTACTCTTTTCCCCTAGCAGACACTTAGCAGGAGGCATTAGGAGACAGATAAACTCCAAATAAATATGCCAAATTCCCCCAGTTCTCAAATTTACCATATAAACAAATAGATTTCATCATTAAGTGAGTATTATTGTGGGTAGAAGTGCTATAGTATCCTCTGACACTGCTGAGAGACTAGGGCCATGTCTGCAATACATCTGGACTACGCTTGAGAGGTCCAGAAGGAAGCAGGGTGCACCCTTTCCACTCCCCGACTCACAGCTTTAATTCACTTTCCTAAGCGTTCCCTGTATAGATGAAGCAAGAGAAAGAAAACCTTTCCACAGACTTGGAGGCAAGTCTAAATCAGGGTTGGTCATTAGATCCCACTTCAAATCACCACAGCAGCTTGACTCTGAGCTACCTGTCACAATAATAGCAGGGCAGCGGGGTATACCGAACTCTAGGTTGTGCGATCAACACTATAAAAAGACATTTGGGGTCTTCTCTCTGACCTCCTTCATTTGCTACATTTACTCACAGCAATAATCCCAGTTGTGTATTTTATCTGACCAGCTTTGGAACAGCTGCTCTGTAACTTGCTCCTGAGTATCTGACATATGGATAGAAAATTTCCATTCACCATAAGAAGAGAAAGAAAACTTTTCCAAAGCAGTTAACATTCCATCTTGCTGTGAGCTTGCAGAGCCAGCGTACAGATTTACAGCATGCTTTATGTATATTATTTTAAGTCCCAAGGTCCCTCCTTTTCACAGATACATACACAATGTGTCATGTAGAAAATATAAATTGTTGATTGTACAGGCACTTTCCTCCTTTTTAAACCTTTCCAAAGGTCTTTTTGTTAAATATACCCAGACACCGTTTGACAGATGAGGGGCTAATTGCTCTGTGAATTACCTCTATCGATTCCTGTTTCATGTTGAGCCAAACAAACAAAAGATATTAATGCTTCGAAAAAAATGAATGATGACCTTTCTCTGCAAACACAGCTTGCGGCCTCTGATTATTGGTGATTCCAAAGAGCAGCGGTCAATCGCAATAGCTGTAACGCTATGATCACTATAATAAGCTTGCCTGACCTTCTCTGCCATGTTAAGTGGTTTAAATTTATTTGCCCAACAACAGTGGAGCTTTCGTTTAAAGTCACAGAACATTCAATTCTATTTAAAGTTGCACTGTCATTTTTTTAAGCTTTCCCTCCAAAGAAATTGTGCGCCGCTCAAAAGTAGTTACAATAATGGATGGAAGCAACGGTCATGTGATGACTTAGCCTGCATAATCAGAACCCAGGTTACGTCTCTGTCAGTCTGGACTATTCTTGATCACTTTTTCTTCCTACTGTTCCTTTAGAAATGGAAGTGAAATGTATTTTGCACTGTGCCTTCAACAGAGTTCCAGTAGGGCTCTATCTTTGTAGTTATTCCAGGCAGCTTATATATTTAAAAAAAAAAAATCATCATTAGATGCTAACCTACTCCCTGCAAGCAAGATTTCTCCAGAAGTGGCTGATAGTGGAACTTGGCCCCAAGCAAAACTCCAGTAAGTCCTTCACTGACTTTCACTTCCTTCCCTCCTCATAACCTGGGTTAATGTGAAAAATTAGGAATCAAAGCCTCAGAACACTGGGTCACTTACATTGTCACTAGAAACTGGGCTTGAAATGTCATCAGAACATCCTTTATCATGAGATTTCTTGAAAATCCTGCTTGTTTCCCTCTGAGCCAGAAATACTTTGAAGACTATCCATGCTTTTGATATTGGCAATGATATAGTCCCATTTGTGAAATGGGGCTACAGTGCTAATAAAGTTTAGCTGACTTTGTAAATCACTTTGATATTTGTAGATGCAATGGCCTATATAAATGGTAGAAGTTAATCATTAATTTTGATTATTATCATAGTATTTCAGTGCTATCTAGTTTTAGATGAAGATGACATATAGTGGCAGTGGATACATTGGCAACTAATATTCATACTTTTCATGGTGGCATGGAGGGAGAGGAGGACAAGGAAAGATCCAAATTATGCTGAAAATGAGGCCAAATGGAAACCAATCAAACTTTTACCCATATCAACCCATAGGAGGAAGATAAATACAATTAGAAAATGAAAGCCTTACTGCTTTTGAAATTCTTTGAATCTTGGATTGGGAGGCCCTTTAGAAATGCTATGCACCATCATCAGCACTGACCTCACTATGGCTAAGTTCAGACAGTCAAAAAGCCTGAGGCTGAATCTATCCAATCTTTGCAGTTTAGTCTAAGCTGCATAGAGTGAACCAATAAGCAAGTGAACAGACATTCACTTTTGGTTCCTGAAATGCAGTCACATGCCTGCAGTGGCCCAGGCCAGAAGCTGGGGTGGGGAGGAGAGAGGGAGTGCTAGAGCTGACAGCTTGGTCCAAAGCTAGCGCACTCACCGTATAAAGCATCCTGAGATACTGGGGGATCATGAGTTAACATAAATCTGGAAGGGATCTGGGACTGAAGTTCAATAAACCAATTTAACCTAAATCAGTTAGGTCTGATACTACATCCATCCAGGTTTATCTTAAACTGGTTTCAGCCATTTTGAAAGCAGTTTAGGTGCACTGAACTTCTGTTGTGTTTCAGATTTGAACCAGTTTCCAATCATTTATACCAGTTTATGTATAATTTTTGTCCCTAGCATAGGAAGTTGTTTCAATTTTCTATACCCTCTGCTCTTTTTAGCTATGCCTAATCCTTACTTAGGCAAAAAATGGGTGCATTTATAGAGCAGGACACAAAAAGTCTCCATCACTTCGCATAATAAAAGTCCTTGCATTGGCCCTTTGATTCCTTCCTCTTTACTAGGGGTATGCAAAACAGGCGTGCTTGGTGGCAAACCCAGAAGAGGACCAGAAGTATTTCCGGTCTACTTCTGGGTCTACAGGGAAGAGTGCGGGGGGGGGCCCGCACCCACCTGGCTTGGTAATTGGCTGTGGGGTGACCCCGAGTGCCTCCCCAGACCCAGGAGGCACCAGTTGCTGAGCCAAGGAGGTGGGGAGGGGGTCCCCTGTGTGCTCCCTGGCGGACCTGGAAGTAGAACGGAAGTGCACCCTCCCCACCCCACTCTGTGGGATGCTCCATCTTCCCCATCATCCCAACATTCATGAGCCACCTGCTGCCTTGAGGTATGTAAAAAAAGCATTTAAAGCTGCGTCTATGTCCGAATCACCAAATATTTCTGAATCTCTCCGAACTGATTCAGAGAGATTAAAGGGTCTCCTGATTCAATTCAGATTTGGCTGCTGAATCAGGCCAAATCTCTGCCAAACTGAATCTGGGACTGAAGCTTTGCACAGCCCTACTCTTTACCCCTTTGGGGGGACACAGTTCTAAAAGGAGCTAGGGAAAGGCAGGAGGAGGGGGAAAGCTATTTCTCTGCCCCTGCCCCCATGCCCAAAGTATCAGAGAGCACTGGCTACCTGAAATTAGAAATCTGCACCCAAAAAGGGTGGAAGCGGTGAGTGCCTTCTGCCCCCTGATTCTCAGAGTACCCAGTAGGGTGATTCCAGTTTAAATCATATTTGCCTATACAAGCCTGTTTTGGGTAAGAGTGCCATCATGCTGGCCAGAACTGAATATATGTGGAACATAAAATAAAGCTACACATTAGTTGTCATCAGTAGATTCAACAAAACAAAAAGTTAGCTTGGATTGTAATGAACACATTCAATATATTCACACATCTCACAAAGTCTATAATGAATACAAAAAGATAAAGCAATACTAAATGTGTCCAAGATTAAACTAAGTTTGGATCTAGAATGAAAATGGGTCCAGACAGATGCAAGTGAAGCAATGCAGTGTCTCTAAAAGGAGGAAGTATTAATTCTCCCAGCTGTGGTGTGAGTGAGGAAAGACTAAGTGTAGGAAAGGTATCCAAAAATTTTTCCTGTGAATATTTTGACATAAAACCTGGTGGCAAAGATGTTTGTGTCCATGAAATAAACGTCTTCTTGACATGAATTTATTATCAAATACCCCTGAGGCTGGAATTTAATTTCCAGTAGAGCTTAAGTAATCAGACATCTATGTCTTGCAGCTGTGAAAGTCTGAATCTTGTTGAGTTGCAGGAGACAGCTGTATCTTTAACATCAAAAATTAACATTAATTCAGAATAAGACAAGTTTCAAGCTCAACACAATTCTCTCTCTCTCTCTCTCTCTCTCTCTCTCTCTCTCTCTCTCACACACACACACACACACACACACGCATGTACACGCATGCATGCACGCACACATGTATATATCTTTCTTATGGTCCTGTCCACTAAGGAACCATTTTTTTCAATCCATATATGGGCAAAATAGTCTTACTGATTTGAATGGTTTGAAGCAGATAATTCTTCCTTCCTGTTTGAGCATACAGGATAGAGACAGAAGTTACCCATAAATTGGTTTAAACCTGTAACTGAACCAAAGCTCAGTGCACATAAACTAGTTTCAGCCATTTTGAAAATAATTTAAGATAAACCTGGTTGAATGTAGTATCAGATTTAACTGATTTAGGTCAAACCAGTTTATGAAACTTGTGTCCCAGACCTCTTCCTGATTCAAGTTAAATCACAGTCCTTCAGTGTGCTTTGCAGCCCTAGGTTGGGCTGTGCTGTCTGCTCCAGCAGATAAGGGTTGCTGGGGAGGCAGGGACTGCCCCTCTACCCCCACCCGGCAAACTGGGGTCTGGGGCCAGGGATAGGGGTGAAACCTACCATTCCCTAAGTAAAAGACCTGCCTTGTTGCTAAACTTACTGAAACTGAATGCTGGCGGTGACTGTGGACTACAAATCCCAGAGGCACCTGGAAGCAGGAAGAGGAAGTAATGAGCAATGCTGCAGAGTCCTTCTGCTATGATTCTGGACTGCAAACCCCAGAGACCTTGGAGGCAGCAGGAATAGGAAGTGAACACACAGCCCATGCTGGCTATATGTCAGAGAGCCATGCTGTAGCGCCCCCAGCTTTTGGCCTGAGCCACTGCAGGTATGTGGCTGCATTTCCTGAATCAAAAATGTGCGTCCAGTTGTTACTCAGTTTAATCTCTGCAGTTTAGACTAACCTGCAAACTGAAATCGATTCAGCCTCCGGCTTTTTGACTTCCCATACTTAGCCAAGGTGTCATCACTGCATTTTCCTTCCAATTTAGCTGCAAGAGGCAGGGATAGGATTTACCTACCAGTTCACATGCTAAATGCCTACAGCCTATTTTTCTCTGTAATAAGAGGCGAGACAATTACAGTAGCTGGATGTTTAAATAAAACCCCAGAATTCAGATTTTTAATCTGAAAAATTCTGAAATCAACATGACAATGCTACTGAATTTAGCTGTTCTTGCACTTGAACTATCATGTGGCTATGGATCATTGTGCAAGCATCTTCCATCTTTATTTGCCCAAGACATCCTGAATATTCAATGATTTCTGATATCATTTGGATTTCCTTGCCCTAAGGCTTTCTGTCATCTTCTGTTTCCATGTCTTCACCAGATCCTGGTCATTCAGCCTTTTTAATCAAAGCCATGCTTCCTGTCTTTGTCAGGGGCATCACAACCTACTGCTTTCATTTTTTAACTCTGTACGTCATGTCTCTCTTCACCATGGGCAACTAATGCCTCCCAAGTTTTGGAGGGGCACCAGCAGGGCACAACCAAGGCGGGGGGTCCCCTAGTAGCCAGCCAGTGACCAGGGAGAGTGGGGGGGGCCCAGCCAGTTGCTGAGCACACCAGTAGCTCGACAGCAGTAGAAGTGCCACCATTTCTGCGTGAGGTATGGAGGTGGCAGAAGTGACGGGACTTCCGCCACCAGAGGAGCCAATTTCAGGGGGGGCACTGGTGCTCTCCGTGCCCCCTTACCAGCCAAGGCTAGCTGTCAGGAGGGGCACCAGTGCTCTCAGGGGAGGCACTTTCTCCCTCTCACCCTCCCTACGCATTGCCTATGCTCTTCATAGGTGAAAGGTGTAGTGGGAAGATATTGTACATCTGTTTGAACACCTGTTGGCAGTGAATCTGCTCTCTCTGTGTTACCCCACACTTTGCCCTGTACAGGTTTCCAGGGTGCATAATTGTTCTTAAGGCTAGCCTTTCAGTCTCAGTGACTGAATCTCACAAACGAACTCTCAATCACCTGTAATCCAGGCACCAAGATTCCCAAAACCTGGTCAGTCTTGTTTGGTCCGGCTTCACTAATGTGTGTGCCAATTTCAGCACCTCTGTTGACTGACCTGACCTCAGTCTTATTCACACTTGTCTCCTTTCCTAGTTAAACCACCAGTTTACTATTGCTACTCGGTTTTCTTTGGAGGATGCTCTTTCTGCTATGTTGCCTGCATGCAGAGTGCTTCACTTCTCCCATGAGGATCTTTCTTTTGACATAGGTCATCAATTTGATAAACAAAGCAGACTAAAGGCCAGCCTTTTAGGCACTTTGACTTTCACTTCAAAAAGGGACTTGTCATTCCAAAGCAAGTTCAAATGATTATTTGAAATGACCTAGAGAGGGTATTTGCCATAGATATCAAACTTGACCCACTTCATAGTTCTTCAAGACTGAGGTGAGCATCCTTCCATCAAATCTGACATACACCTTTCCTAGGTCTCTAAAAGCCTAGAAGCTATCTTGCTGGTCCACTAGCTGCTTCCCCATCATCTGCCAAATATGTTGTGGGAAAGGGTGAGGGACCACAAACATCAGATTTGAGTCAAGGTCAGCCATTTCCCAAAAACTCAGGAGTCCTCTTAATGATTATATTTAGCGCCTATGTAGCACTTTTCAGCAGTAGATTACAAAACCTGTTACAAAAGAAGTGAATACTATAGTCTCCATTTTACAGACTAAAAGATTGAGGTACAGAAAAGGGAAGTGGCTGGCTCAGAAATCCAGTTGGTGCATAATATTTTATTTCCTTGTGTTTGCAGAAGAGAGCTTTCAGAATGTTTTTCCTGCTGTTTCTTTTTGCATGTTTTAAGCACATTGCATCAAAGAGACAGGTAAGAATTCAGAGCTCTTGCAATAAAAAGGCATCTGGTTAAGAACTGAACAGGTGTTGCAAATATGTTCACACAGTTGTCAAGTCTTTTCAATATACAATTATTTTGTAGACATTGGGTTTTTGTTTTTATTTTGTGATGAAGTCTTTGGCATTCTTCTGTTCTTTTTTTTGGAAATGGGTATTTTTTACACTACAGTTTGTCTGGAGAAGGAAGCCAACTTACTTATTAAAATCAATATTGCTTTCTAACAGTAGTTCTCACCTGTACAATTAGTTGGTGTCTTCTGGCCACCTTTGTTCTTGATATGGTGTCCATATCACAGAAAAATACCAGTACTATAGGCAGAAATAGGCACCCTTCATTCCAGCAGCCCCCTTTATAATCATCTCAGATAGGTCAAGTAACTTAAAAATGGAGCTTGTGATCCCTGGCATCAGACCTTTCAATCCAGGGTAGTTGTACATGCATGCTATATATGTAATCAAGTACAGTAACAACATCTCATTTACTATAGCTGTTGACCCTATCCTAGAAAAAGAAGTTCAGCCCTTACAAAAATGCTTTCCTTGGCAGTAAATTTGTTCAGGAAATAGAGATGGACAAAGGAAAAAATGGGTTTTCAGCAAAGTTGCTTCCACCTGTAGTTTTCCCATCATATTTTTCATTACATATCCACTTCTATCACCCTATTAGCATTCCTATGTAGCATTAGAGCTACGTGTTATACTTAGACCACCCTAAAGGCATTTAAAAAGAAAGTTTCTATATGTTAAAACTTGTTAACTTGTGCTAAGTGCCCCCTAAGGCTGCATCCACATGAGCGTGAATGTGTTTCCTTGGGGACAACTAGCAGCAGAACACCTTGTGCCACTGCTACTTGTCCCCGGGGAATGCTTATGCCATGCGCCCTGTGGCAAGTTACCCCAAGTGGGGTAGGGGAGACTGGGGTCAGCCCTTGGCTGATCCTAGCAGCCTTACCTGGGGTTCTGGGGGCTTCCTGGGGCTGTAGCAGTGATAATCCTGCCACTTGGAGCCTGGCTAGCAGACAGAGCGTGGCTCTGGCTGGCCAGATTCTAGTTTTGGGTGGTGTGCACTGTCCCTGTGTGTGCCACCCCACTGTCTTTTTGCACAGTTTTTTTGACCCTGGATCTCAGGTTCAAAAAAGACCCTATGCTGCTACCTTGCAATGCAGAGAACACCTGAATCTGTGGTATGTGGCACAGCAGATATGCCATGCCACATACCACAGAGCAGCACTCGTCTGGGTGTGACCTGAATGTCTCAAAGTTATGCCACTTCAGGTGTGGGTTAAATCTAGGCTTTGCTATTTATCTTGCGTTAAGGTAACTTCAGTCTGCTCCATGAAGATAAACAGAGTGATCTGAAGTCTTCCCATATCCCAGGATGCACCACTTCCCCTCCCCACTCCCCAAGCAGGGACAGAACCCAGGTTCTTAGCCATACATACTCCTGCTCACCAGCTCTCTAATGGTAACTGAGCTATGCCGGCAAAAAATGATGTTGACTCTTAACGTGCAACAGTTCACAGCACATTGTAACTTTAACACTGCTTAATATTCTACAGATTCAGTATGGTCTAAGTGTACTGTGTAACTTCACCCTGAGCTTAGCTTGCTCCAGAAACCCCATTGGTTTCAATGGCTCAACTTGCTTAAATAAGGCAAGCACAATCTGGCCTATTGACCACAGTTTCCAAAAAAACAGTCTAAATGGCTGAACTATTGTACCAGTATTTAGAGCTATATTAACTGCTGTGCTTGATTTCAGTTTTGTCGATATGCCAGCTCATACCAACTGGGAATGTGACCTCTTGAGCACAATAGGACCATATCACTATTAGTCTTTGAAGACACAGTTATTGGGCGTGTTTTCTAAGTTTGGCCTCAACTTAGTCAAAATTCCTTTCCACGGGGGTATATCTTGAACAGATTAGGAGTCAAACCATTTTCAAAATTAAAAAAGGGCATTTTTACCTGTAATATTTTTTCAGAAAATTCTTATATACCATGCCTGTAATGGCAGAAGGCCTAGACACAATACTGCATGGATCTCCAAGTATTTTGGATCTGAAAAGCACCCTTCTTCAGAAATGTATGAGACGGTTAGCTAAAGGCTTACACATCTAAGAGGCTTGTGAAGTTGAATTTTCACAGCCAGAAGGGATCTTGGAATCTCTCTCTCAACTGAGAACCTTGGTTTTCAAGCCCTGTCTAGGTAAATTACCTTTCCAGGGCTGGGTATTTCCTTTTTGGAGATTCCTTGGAAGCAATCTTAAAGGAACTGACTAACTTCTTAATGGCCCGGTCAGACCGAAAGGAAGGAAACTTAAAATGGTCCAGGGAGAGGCACCACTTGAGGCAGTCAGCATCCTGCAATTCTTCCAGCTTTGTGAATCATTGCTATTTAACTTTCTTTCAAGGGCAAACTTCTTCCTTTCAGAGAGGGCCAAGGCAGCAAAGACAAGGCCTAAAATAGTTCCACCCACCAGTTGGCTTTGAAAAGGATTTCAAAGAGCCACTGCACACTACTAGGAGGATGTCTAGCCCTGATCTAGATGAACTGGAACAAGAATATCTGCCTGAAGCCCTGTATATGGGGACCCATCCACAAAATTAAAACCAGTCATACATTCTAATTAGTATCTTCTTGGATCTTACCAAAAAAGAAAAGAAAAAGGAAAAACAAGCCAAAAAAAGCAAAAACTTGACTTTTGATAAACCTCAGCTGCCCTAACCTGAAATAGCCTATTGTCTGATTTTCACTTTACTTTATGATATCAGAAACAGTGTACTTTGACTAATTTGAGGATCAAAGCACCTAGAAACCCTGTTGAAAAGAAAGCTCTTTTTAGCACCCCGACTGCTCCACTATAAACAGGGCCACGTCTCCAGGGGGTGTTCTGCGCTTTTTTATTTATTTATTTATTTATTTATTTATTACAAAATATATTTCTACTTCCTCACACATTTACATTTCACTGTAGGTTCTCTCTATTTCCAGTTCAGAGCTATGCTTTTCAGGTGAACTATAGCCTCAAGACTTTTTGTGGCTATAGTGGCCAGACATTCACTATGAGTTTGAGCATCATATCCATCAGGACTTGGGGTTTTTACAATAAGGGAAGAAACTAGCTAGGTAAGTATTTCTTCAGGCTTCTGGAGTGGTGATTTAAATATGGTAATGACCAGAACAGATTTCTATAGATGATTATTTATATCTAATAGCAGTGACTTAAAAAAGAAACCAAGTGGTAGGAGCTTAGAGTTGCAATTCAGATGCCAGAACTAGAAAAGGTTTCCATTTAGTTTGACCTCCTCAAAGAGGTAACAGCCAGGGCTACTTTTGAGTTCATCTCTAGTGTCTCCTGGTATAATGACAACAAATAGGAGCCAAGGAAATAAACGAGAAGAGTCTTGTACCAGGCCATCTTGTCTAGTCCTTTGAGAGAGATTTTATATTAGTCATACCAAGATATGACTCTCAGACAGCATCCAACTTCTTCTATTCCTGACTAGGTATAGCCTCTGGTCAAGTTCTCTGAAAGCTTTTGCTCTCCATTCATGATGATAATTGATTAATTGATCCAAGGTAGACAGGTAGGGTGGACTGCTTGCACATGTTACAATAAAGCAAATCTCCTTACACGAAAGATGTGCCCTAAATGATTTACAAGAGTTACTGGAAATGACAGTTCTCAAAAGGAAGAATGCTAGGGTAAGGTTCAGATGTTTAAACTTTCTTTCTTACAGGCACCAATGGCAATATCTTTATCAAAAAGAAAAATACTATTAAAAATCAAATATTGTTTGATCTTTTGCAACTTTGCTTGCTTTTGGCAGTAGAGTGGGTTTCCTAGATAACTCTCTCCCTCCCAAATAGTACCACATTGTTTTTTAGGATGCACACACAAAATAGGCACTACTAGAAATGTTTTCCTTACTTTCGTTCAAACTGAAATAAATGGCTAGTCCATTCTAACAGACCTCTTCAATGTTTTAAAATTACACTGTACAATTTACTATATATGAACAGAAAAAAGATTCTGTCTTAAATGTAATAACAAAAAAAAGCTGGACAAAGGGCATATAAAATGATATTTTTAACTAGCAAACTGTTTTCTTTCACTTAGAGAGCAGCCAAGGAATAAACTGCTAAATATAGTTTACACATTGGAAACAGTGACACAACCTCGTGATGCTGTTAAAGATATATTAACTTTAAATATAATTTTACAGAACAAGTATTTTGCTCTACAGAGATTTCATTTCTCTGCATAGCTGAGAGAATCACATTAATAACATTTAGCTTTTATAGTACTTTTTCATCTCAAGACTCCATGGCACTTTACAGAAAGGTAAATGTGTTATTACTGTTTTGCAGAGATGCAGGGAAGTGACTTGTGTAAGCTCACGCGGTGAGTGAATAACATAGTTGGCGATGGAACCCAAATCTCCAGTGTCACAAGGCTATTTCTTATCCACTGAAACACAATGATGCATCAACTTTTTCTAAATTGAATTCTGTTTTTCCTAGTGCACATGTAACTGTGAGACTAAATCCCAAGAAGCGATTCATGCCGGGTACCATGCAACATCTTCTGACCCACACACACATTATCATTATGTTTCTTACTATGGTTCTTATGGGGATGCCCAAGAACCATTATAGTAGGCACTGTACAAATACAGAATAAGGAGAAGTACAGACAGTCAAAAAGCCCAAGGCTGAATTTATTCAGTCTTTGAAGGTCAGTCTAAGCTGAAAAGATCGAACCAATAAGCAAATGAACAGACATTCACTTGTGATTTAGGAAATGCAGCCACATGCCGGCAGTGGCTCAAGCCAGAAGCTGGGGAGGGGCGGGGGCACTACAGAATAGCTCTCTGGCATATAGCCAGCATAGGCTATGTGTCTGCTTCCTCTTCCTGCTGCCTCTGAGGTCTCTGGGCATTTGCAGTCCACAATAACAGAAGCAGGACTCTGCAGGGTTGCTCATCACTTCCTCTTCCTGCTTCCAGGTGCCTCTGGGATTTGTAGTCCACTGTCACAGCCAGCGGTAAGCAAGCCAGCAGGACAGGGCAGCTCCATACTCAGGGGGAAGGGAGTTTAACTCCCATCCCGGGCCTCAGACCCCAGTCAGGGTTTGCCTGGGAGCGGGGCAACGATCAGTGAGCCAGCCAGTGAGGCCAGTGAGCCAGCCCCCAATGCTCCAGCTAGGGAGCAGAGGGGCATGGCCAGCCCTGCTTTCTGCAGCAGACAGTACAACACAGCCCAGCCCAGGGCTGAAAAGCATGCTGGAGGACTTTGAGTTAACTTGAACCAGGAAGGGGTCTTGGACAGAAGTTTCATAAACCAGTTTGACCTAAATCAGTTCAGTCAGATACTACATTCAACCAGGTTTATCTTAAAACAGTTTCAGTCATTTTGAAACTGGTTTATGTGCACTGAACTTCTATTCCGTTACAGGTTTAAACCAGTTTCTGATTACTTAAACCAGTTTATGTGTAACTTCTGTCCCTAGCCCTAGAGAAGGTCCTGGAGCTTACAGCTGAAATAGAGAAGACATAGAAAGGGTAGGAGGAAAAAGGCACAAACAGGCACAAAGAAGGATAGTGACAAATGTCACGTTATTTCTGGGGGAAAAGAGACAGAGAGGTAAGAAAGAAAAAAAAATCCAGCAGTAATGAACTACTAGTTGCACTCATGATTTCACTCCACTTTGTACAGGCGAGGCTTTCACTTTCGGCTCACTGGTTAAATCCCTTCTCAGGTAGATGGTGATCAGCATTTGGTCTTTACTTTCTGCTGGCTTTTTGGCAGCCTTTGTGAAATAAGCTGGTGGTCTCAGTCCAGTTCCTAGACGACAGCTGGCCTGCTCATAAAAATTACCTTCTTAGTTGATATGAATTTATACTCAGCAGAGATCAAAGGGCATCACCTTCTTAACCTAAGGTGCTTGCTATTGAGAATGAAATGGCAGATGGCAGTGAGAGGAAGTTTGTTGTGATGCTGTCCATGCCATATGTATATCTTTTGTGGGTGGAGAAAAGATATTCTCAGGAACTGTTAATCTAGTAGCTTCCACCAAACCTTAAATTCATTTGTAAATTGGAAAAGGAAGTAAAAAATACAGGCTAAAAAGATACAATTCACCAAAAAAGAAAAATACTTTCATGCCCTGACCTAAAACATAACTCATTGGTAGAGGAAAATATATATATCTTTCTTTTTTTGTTTGTTTGTTTTAATTATGGAATTGAATAAAAGAGACCCAGGCTTTCGAGTTCAGTCATGTTGACTGAAATAGGTGTTACATTTAGAACAGTCATTCCAGATTTGCACAAACGTAATTGAGAACAGAAGCTGTCCAAAAAGTCAGTTTTGCTTAATACACTTGCATAAGTTCCCAGACTTCAGTGCATACACCAGTTTTTCCATACTCCAATTCTATTCTCTTTCAAAGGTAACATAAAACCCTGTGCGTCATACCCTCAAGTGGTATGAATTGGTGGAGAAATTTTAAATCAAGTAGGACAACACTGATTTACACCAGTTGAAATCCTGGCCCCATATGCTACAGCACATGTCAATATGATTTTATAAATAACAAGATTTGTTTTAAAAAAATAACCCTGGCCCTTTCAGGTATCACTGTTACTTGATTGTTTCGAGTATTGGCTTTCTGACAGGGTTTGGAATGAAGCCATTTTTATTAATTTAGTTATTTTTGCTGATATAAAAGGTCGTCTATCATGTTAATGATGTATCGGTCTGTGGTACCACCGAACAATAATTACAGAATGTTCCTAATAGTAAATCATTTGTCACAATCACTGCTCACTACAACAACCTTTTGTTGAGCAATAGAATACATTAGGTGAAT
Source organism: Gavialis gangeticus (assembly GCF_001723915.1). Classification (NCBI taxonomy): domain Eukaryota; kingdom Metazoa; phylum Chordata; order Crocodylia; family Gavialidae; genus Gavialis; species Gavialis gangeticus. Next base: position 12,261,763 of record NW_017728996.1, on the reverse strand, counting down.
AGCAATACACCTTTATGCTTACCAATTAAAGGATCTCACACATATAGGATTTACATGAATTCTAGTGTGAAGTATCATGAATTATGAACTGCTGCTCACAAAATCTTGCTAAGAATACAACTTGCTGTTAATTTTTAACCTGTCAAATAATTTATATATATATCCTTTCAAGTATAATTGGAGTCACAGACAGATTCTGCAGTCCATCAGGTTGGAAGCGTTTGAAAATTCAAAGCTATCACAGGCTTAAAAAATATGCCCAAATACACGTTTTAAACAACCCGCTCAAAACACAAATATGTCTTGTCTTGTCACCCTCTTCATTCTTGTTTTGCCAGTTTGGTCAAGACGGCAGAAAGATTTTTGCTTAAAAAAGAGGTTTCCTAAATATTGTGTGGAGATGCAAAGTGGCCCTAGACTTATTTGCGGAGAACAGTTTGTTTACTATCAAACCTCCCTTTCTATTTCCAGGTGCTACATTATATTAAATGTTTTCCTCCAACTACTTTTCAGCATGCAATTACTTTCATGGAGTTGCTACAGAGAAGTTATGGAAGCACAGGCTGAAGGGGACAGGACAACCTATGTTAAAATGTATGTTGAATTATGAACATGTTTGAGAACCCCTGATTTAGTATGTTCCTCCCACGTAGTTCTAAGGAACCAGGTTTGAAAAAGCAAACTGTGTCCTTTCTGTTACTTAATAACATGTCCATACAAGTGAAAGACTTGGCGGCGGTGGCAGTCCCTCGAAGTTGAGGATAACGTCCATCAGACTTGATGGGTCCTCTGGTGACGGAGGAGCCCGATTCTGGATGCACACGTTCTTCAGCAAGTGAAAGACTATCACCATCACTGGTGGTATGCCTATTAGGACTGAATCATTAAGCACTTAGATGCATGAACTCAGTAAGGAAATGCTTAGCTTAGATGATTAAAAAGAATATATTTAAAAAAAAAAAATGAAAAAAACAAACCGACCTGTCGCCGAACTTTATAAATCTTTATTTGGAGGTTCGGCGATTCAGAGGTTTCATTCTCATGCTGCCTCTTACAACTCCTGGTTTCAACCAATGCGAATTTTCTGATATACCATGAGTCACACTGTTCCTTCAGTAATTCTGGTCTGTTGGGGGGAAAAAAAAGAATTTATTTAAAATCTCACGAGTTTGACCTTATTTCAAACCAACTGTACACATGCAAAATCTTCAGCTATTTGGAACAAATGTCATCTCTCTGCCTACTTCTCTGAACCAAACTGTTAAGCCTCCTGCCCTTTATACACATGAAGCACGAGTGATGGAGAAAAATAAGATGAGCTGCCAAAATAGTGCTGCGCTTCACCCATATGCCTCAATTATCTCTCCTAGGCCTCTGTATCACCACACACCACATCAAGAGCAGCAGTGGGGCTGCCTATGAGTAATTAAACCTCTTATTGCTTTGCATGGCTGAATAGTTTTCATAACAACACTGCAAAAAACTTGAGATTCACAGATTTTATATAAGTGCCTCGACATTTCTGCTTGCCTCTCTCTCCTTTTTTAATTTCAACTGTTAGAATAAACTTTACTGTGAACTGCTGGGAATAAGAGGATTTGCGCAGGCAAATGCTAAGATGATTGTTCATTAAACCCAATGACTTTGAAACTGCCTCAGTGTCAATTAAAATAAAAACTGTCAAATGCTTTAAAAAGGCAGCCTTGTATAATAGAAACTCTGTTGAGTTTATTGGGAAGGAGATCCATTCTAGGAGTTATACAGAGGAAAAGCCTGTGTTGTACTTGGGAATATTGTCCTCTTCTTTTTTCCTTTTTTTTTTTTTTTTGGTTCCTCTTCATTCAAGAAAAAAAAAATAGAGAGAGAGATGCAAAAATGCCTGTGTTTGCCAGCCAGCCAGATCTGGCATTTTCCTTATCACTCAAAAGTATCTTGTTTTTAAAGCTGACAATTACCATTAATTGTCAATTTATAACCCACTCTGCTTTGTTTTGTTTTGTTTTTAACTGGATGCAGATTTAACACTTCCTATAACTTAAAAATGCCATTTAGTTACAGTAGCCAACCAATCCGACAGGGGATCTTCACGCCTGTGTGTCAAGTGTCAAGCATAAAATAGCTGTAAAACAGGACAATAAAAAGCGTGTTACTGTAGGTCTCTGACAGCTTCTGTGATCGGCAATTGAAGAGCCTTCCAAACAATTAGCAAAATTGAAATCAGATTTAACAAGCAAGGCTGGCTGGCTGGGTTGGAGAGAATGGAAGTGCCTTCTTTCTCAACCGTCCCTCTTCTCCATCACCAAGCAAAACGTGCACGCGTTCAGCGGCCATCTCTGAACAATGGGAATATAGAAGCCAAGCAAGTCGGTCTGCAAAGAGGAACGCAGGTTCCCCAAGGCAGGGGGGAAAGTCTCTTTTAAAAAGAGAAATTCAAATGGCAGTTTCTCCCCACTCACTCCACCCACCTCTCACCATGGTCTGTCCAGAAGAAAAATCCCTCAGCCGCAATGGTTGTTTTTATTAAATTCTCCTCAATAAAAAGCTCAGGCAGGATTTATTAGGTACTCAGGGCGGACGTTTAGTATTTCGCCAGTTATTAAGTGAAAATCAATAGAAAGCAAAGAAAATGGAAGTCACTGCACTGTTAGCACGCTGTTGTCGCCCAGATATTATGTCGGCTGTCTTGTAGATTCATGACAGACGAAAGCGGCCGGGAGAGAACTCTTTCTGCTTACATTGCAGGAGCCAAAGTGGGGTTATTCATTAGATCAGGCAGCTGGCCAGATGGATTTCCAGTTCAGTTTTACCATTTATCTTAAAAACGCCTGTATCGAGTGAGAAAGAACACTGATATTATGTGATATCAATGGCAGCTTTATGTATCTAAATCAGGATTTATTGTTATTTTGTTCTGAGGACCTTTTTTTCTCAAGAAATACCATTTCACTGGAAGAAAATAATAGCTAAAACCTTGTCAAAGATAACCTTTCGTGTTGTTCGTGCACCACTGGCTGTAAAACAAATAGAACCCAGGGTATAAATAGGTTTAACCACATCCTTACAAATCATTCCCTTTAGGATTTTCTTTTTTTAATGCTACAAATGTGGGGTTTGGTCATTAGCTGTTTTTCTTGCCAGCAATTTAGCTATAAATAATGTCAGCATTTTTTTAATTGCATTAAAATCATTAAGAGTTTTATGTCTTGGGAAGGCCATGGCTGTTTTTTTTTTAACTCCCTGTTACCAAACTTTTCAGCCAGATTGCAACAGCAGCTGTAGTAACTGCTGTCTGCAGGTTAAAATGTTTCCAGTTTACTGTTAAAGCAAACAAGGATTTGGTGTAGAAGAATTAAGAGCAGACTCCCAATGAAAGCAACACCCTTATACATCTAAGTGAAAGTAAAGTGGCAAGAGTTTCAAGAAGATACTCAGAACTTATCAACTCCCACTTTATTCGAAGATTTTGCACGCCGTGGAAAATTTCATTAGTTCATTTAAGTGAGTAAATTTGAGCGATGTGGTCTATAGATTGTTTCACATACACTTGCATCAACCCATTGGCTGCAATGAAATCTCTCTTATTACACAACCACCAGCACCAAAAAACAGTCGTTCTGCTCTTCATAGGCACCAGACGTTGCCTACACGTGGAGAAGTAATAATCATGACTTTCAAAAAACTTTGACTTGGTCAATGTGCATGGTGCCTGGTCTAATTAATACAGCAAATGCAGTATTGATCAGCTCTAGGAATTTTGGCATTTAGTATTCTCCACTGCATTTTTGACTTGCTGGTGCACAAAAAACCCCCTCTTTATTCAATAACTTCATGTCCTGGAATAGAAAACCAAAACCAAAAACACATACCAGCAAAAAAATAACTATCAGACACATACTAGAAACAATACATGGGAAAGCAATCTTAATTACTTGAAATAAAATGATTGTGATGGGATGCAGGTTCTTTTAAGGGAGATCAGGATGATGAAGATATAAGTAGCTGTTTGCTGCTGACAACTAAAATAAAATTGAGAAATGCTTGAAGTGCAACTTGGAACTGGATCGCAGCCAGGATTTGAGATGTGTGGCCTTGGCCCTACTTCAGATAGCTATACTCATGGTTTTCCTGCCCCTTATTACATGACAACCATCGTCTTCCCTTCTTCTTATGTGTGTTGCCATTCAGGCATTTGGTTCAGCTTGGTGTTAACCCCTCATAAAAGCACAGAGGGCACATCTACACCTGATGCTGACTGCACAGGAGCCTTATACTACTGAGCAGTAGCATTGTGTGGTAAAAACTGTGACATGGTACTACTGAATAGTAGCATCCCAAAAAAGGTGTTTGCTGGTGCTACTGCACAGTAACTTGGGTTACTGCACATTTATTTAGTACTTCTTTATACAAGTACTAAATAAATGCACAGTAACTACTCCGCAGTAATGTCTCATGTAGACACGGCCAGAGGGGTGTACAAGTATTTTCTAGCATATCACTTCAGATAACACAGAAAGTGAAAGACGTTTTTTTTAGATAAAAAACACGTGTTGCCCAGTTAATTAGCCAACATTTGCCAGGGTCTGACTTGGTTTGCCAAGACATGGCCTAGCAGTATATCACTGTAGTTAATTAGGCAATGGAGAGGGGATTCTTTACACTCAGAAAGTTTTCATTTTCTTTCTCAAGAACTTGCTCAGCAGAAAAGACAGCATTTTTTTTTGTAATTCAATTTGAATCATTGCTTCTTTTACCTAGTGAGATCTGCATCTGCTCAAGCATCTCTTGGCAACACAGTGCTGCACAAGATACGTACAGCAAACTGGGTACAGTGAAACTATCTGGTGTAAAGGGGAATGCAAGACTCCAGCTGCTCCAGTGAACTCCAACATGCAAACAGCAATTACTTACATAATGAGCCTTCATCTAGGCCAGGTGCAGGCATTGCACTTTTACCAGTATAAGTGATTGGAAACACATCTATACCTGTAGCAGAACAGAAGTTTGGCACAAAAAAACAAAACAAAATGGTCTTTGCCCATAAAAGAACAGAAGTTCAGCACACTTAGGCTAGTTTAAAAATGGTGGAAACTGGTCTAAGATTTGCCTGACCCCCTGCCACCACCAAAGGGTGAATGTGTGTTCTGTTTGCTAATGGTCTAAACTACACCACTTAGAGAAAACGGCGTAACATAGACTGATTGCACTTTACACTTTCTGAATGTCTATATCTAGCCATAGAGAGAAGCAGATCACGGCCTCATCAACATCTAGTCCTCAAAACTGTGACTTTTCATTCAATAAGAATATCTAATATTTTATAATTTCTCACCTACTGACACTGATCATTTTAGTGGAGCCTGCCACAAACCTCACCCCCCCCATAGGGACAGATTCCCACTTGTGTCCTCCTCACTACTTCCCATATTTCATCCATCATTTGCAGAGGAAGCCAGCCTTACCCCTAGAAATCTTACCGAAAGACCCTGTCAGTCTGTGCAGCATTGGTGAGAGTTTTCCACATCAATCCGAGCGCAGATAGAAAAAAAAAATGGCACCTTTCCAAGTGGAACTCAAGACCAAGAGAGACATTTTTCCCTCCTCCAGCTGTGTTAACTCAGTAGTTCTCTCAGTGAGAACATTAAAAAAACACTAACACCTGATTTGATTAGATCAAGGCTTTTTTTTTTTCTTCAAGAATTGTTAATAAAATCACACTTCTAAAAAAAAAAAAAAAGAGGATGGAATGTAAATGCTGCACTAATTTAATTACACTTTGGCACTGGGAGACACTAATGTAAATATTCTGGTGAGTAGGCCTAAGACACTTGAAGTAATTACTTAAAGGCTTCCTTTCAAAGAATCTCCCCCTTTTTATTAAATGCCTTTTAACATTAGCACTTTCTTCCTGACAAATTAAATGAAATTTCATTACTCTCCCTGACTTAATGGCATGAGGCTGCCTGCTGCAACTGAAAATTAACCCTCTCCAGATAGAAGACACAAGGTTTGTGCATTCCAGTTGTCTTCATGCATCACCAAAGCAGCTGGGACAACAAGAAAGAAATGTATATGTCTTCTACTACCTATTGTGAGACCAGGATGTACTTCTGATTACGTTCTGCCTCTCACCCTGTATCCAAAGAAAGGTAGGTTGAGTATTGGACATGAGCCACTTAGCTACTCAAGCCCTGTTGACAAAGTTGGGAACTGGGATTGCATCCAAATTTCAGTTTCCCTGAAGCTCAAGGATGCTCATGTTGAGGATTCTGATGCATTAGATTGATAGGAAAAATTGGTCTGGCCCCTAAAACTCAGATCCGTTTGTGCACATCCTCAAACAAAACAGGGTTTTAGTATCAGTTCCAGATTTTGGTTTAAATGGCCTGAGTAGACTTAAATGCCTATAACATCCCACAATGCTGAAAAATCACCATCTACAATCCAAAGACAATGACCAAATACTATGAAGAGAAGGTTCTTCGGGTGAATCTGACATCTTTTATTAGACCAACTTAAATAGTTGAAAAACATTTCCAGCTATTTAAGTTGGTCTAATAAAAGATGTTGGATTCACCAAAGAACCTTGTCTGCCTATGTCCTTAGACCAACATAGCTACAACCTATACCCCCAAATACTACGAAACTTTTATTAGACTTACACAAAAAAGCCTTCTATGAATGGGATTTCAACAGTATCTGTATGAGCATTTTCACATTTTACACATCTAGACAGACTTCAAAGAAGGACTATTCAAATATTTCCATTTTTTCCAGTAAAATTTTTAATTTACTTTAACACAAAAATGAACTAAAAGCACTTTTGGTCATCTAGTTTTATATAAATGGTGGAAAACACCTATAGGGCGCATCCAGACAAGTGCAGCCATGGTTCTCCCTGGGGACAAGTAGCAGTGGCACACAGTTTCATAGTTAGTAGGGTCAGAAGGGACCTGAGCAGA
>NW_017728996.1:12252865-12254003 GCF_001723915.1 Gavialis gangeticus | reverse complement strand
TGTCCACTGCTACCCCTGTGTCTAAGGATTTTGTGACCTGGCCATAGAAGATCACAAAATCTTGTGCCACTGCTACTTGTCCCCGGGGAACTCCCATGCCACACACACTCTGGCACGCAGCAGGTTAGGGTGGTGTAGGGGAGGCTGCGGTCAGCAACTGTGCTGGCCCAGCAGCCTTATTTGGGGTCCTGGGGGAGCTGCAGCTGCAGTGATCCTGCAGCTGGGGGGTCTGGCCTGCAGCCATTTTCCATGCACACATGGAAATAGGGTTTAATTTTGCCATTGATAAATATCTTTAAAGTGAGCCTCTACCAACCCTTCGAATAAAGGTAATAACCAGCATAATGAAGGATGACACTTTATGTTTAATGACTCCTTGACAGGAACTTTATCTTGGGAATTCTTTTCTTAAGATGTGAGCATACTACCAATGAAAGAGGGAGAGACTTTAGCTACTGAACTGAAAGAGTACCATGTAGATATAACTGAAGTACAATCTTCTATAGTGTGTAGTCTTAGCAATATATCTTGACCCTCTTTGAGAGAGACCCCTTCTGGAAAAGATACCTGGAGAAAAGATATCTGGAGAACTCTCCTTTTATTGTCTTCACAACATGCCTCCTCTCTTTCTTGCACGTACGCCTATGATTTTCCCTCTTTTTTTGCTTTCTGACCTTATAAAAGGCACATTTTAATATAGTCACAACCATCAGGCAGTATTTTACAGGGATGTTTTCTGTAACTCAGATTTATATATATATATATATATATATATATATATATATATATATATATATATATATATATATATATATATATATATATATATATATATATATATATATATATATATATATATATATATATATATATATATATATATATATATATATATATATATATATATATATATATATATATATATATATATATATATATATATATATATATATATATATATATATATATATATATATATATATATATATATATATATATATATATATATATATATATATATATATATATATATATATATATATATATATATATATATATATATATATATATATATATATATATATATATATATATATATATATATATATATATATATATATATATATATATATATATA
>NW_017728996.1:12243342-12247865 GCF_001723915.1 Gavialis gangeticus | reverse complement strand
CACTAGCTTATTCTTTTTATTGCTCTAGCACAAAGGAGTCCAAAACATTACCTGCAGTCCCATTGTTTTAGGTGCAGCATAAACTAAAAGAAAAAAAGAGACCACCTTCCCCCAAAGATCTTGCCCATTGACATGATTTGGAGTAGGAAAGATGGAAAATCCAAGAGAGATGCTGCACAAATAAAGCTGGTGTAAATCGGCATAGGCTGAGTGAAGCCAACGGGCCTATGCTGATTTACGCCAACAGAGGCCCCATTCCTTCATCTGGAAAGATAAGATCGTTCAGCTTGTCCATTCAGTCCTGATTTCTCTGCTGAGGCTGCCAACAATGGAGGGAATTTATGCTAGTTGTAATAGTGGCTTTTAAGTTCTTTGATGAAAAATTACCCGTGGGTCTGCCTCTTGTGAGCATGCCTCACTCCTTGTACAGGAATAATTGATGCCAAGTTCCATCTTATCACAGATGTCCTTTTTCAGAACGCGGAGTATTCGGAACTCAAAACAAGGGCCTTGCAAGCGAAAGTTCACATGGAACATTTTTTTTGGCAGGGTCCATAGGTCAGCCTATAAAGAAAGAAAATATCTCTGTTTTCTTCTGCCGAGTTATCAGATTTTGAAAAGAGCTTGCTCCTCTTGTGAGGTCCAGGTAAAAGTTCACCCGTTCCCTGGCTGATTGCTTCTGACAAACAAAAATTAAGGACCTGAAAATAAGTATTTTATCTGAAAAATGCTAAACATCCCAAAACAAACATTCAACTGTGCTGCTGCCAAATTCCACAAGTAAGAGAGCTGCAGGCCGAGACAGCTCATGTCTCACTGGGGAATAATGGGTAAAGTTTGGCCAGCTGCCCTTCTGAGGCCTTCAGGGACCCTCAATCCAATTGCAGTGTCTTAGAGGATGTGAATTTCAAGGTTACACCTGGGTGTTCAAGGGCAGGGCCAAGTGTAATCGGCACTTAGATCATAGATTAATCTTATTTGCCATCTATTAGGTTTGATTCTTGCTTCCCTCTCTCCCTCCCTAAAGCCAGGATTATTGTGATAGTTTAAGATAATGGATTCTAACGGAAGAAAGGTCACGCAGGCATTGAGATTTGGAACCTTAAGATAATATGATTAATCTAAAAGCTTCTTTCTAAAAGGGGAGGGGATACTTTCATATGTTTAATTGCAGCAAAAAGAAAAAGAAAGTGTGATAGAATTAGCGCCACAAAAGGAGGAGTGGAGGATCCCACTTTTGTCAACAACTGCAATTAATTAATGAGAAACTCTTTCATTTGTTGGCACACTGATGATCAAGTCGATTTTTTTTTTTTTTTGATTTTTTATTCCTGCCTGAAAGCGATGAGACTTTACTGGTGATTACAAGAAGTACATCTCAACAGTTGCTGCTAAATATGCATATTACTTTTCTCAACTGCATACATATTTCATGTGGCATATATTAATATATACACACACATCCTACAGATGAAAAATGGTATGTAAATAAAGACAGTCTAGTATTTAGTGCTTAGGTTTGATGGGCACTATAAGAAATCCTATAATTGTAATAAGATTATTTAAAAGAAATTGAAATGCAACATTGTCTGCACCTATGTATAGAAAGATACAGTCTCGATCCCAAAAAGAGAACAATATTAATATTAACAATATTTATAAAACCTCAAGAGGGTTAATTACTTACTGAGAATATCCAACTTAAAGATTTTTTTTTTTTAATATTTTATTATTTAGGTTATTTATTTCAGAATTTCCCCGAGCACTGGCCAGTCAGGCCAAAAATGTCAGGCCATTTCATTAGCAAATTTATATGTACTTTCAATACTGGAAGAGTTTTTTAAGGGTTTTTGTTTGTTTTCTTTATTTGTTTTATCTTTTATTCTCTAGCTGGTTTATTTATCAAAGCCTCAAACTGCATCAAATAACACTGAAGTCTAAAGTCAGTAGTATATTAGCTTTTTTTAAAAGTAAAACATTGGGCTCTTTTTCTTCTTGCATCATATTTTCAAGCTCTTTTCAGCAAATGCAAAGAGTAGAAGCTTTGTTAAATGTAAGTATAGATATGTATGCAATAACGTAATTTGAGCATCTGGAGGTTTAAGAAACATACTACAAAATGCAAGATTTGTGATAAAATTGCAAGAGTTGCAACACACTCAGTTAGTCAGTGTCTGTTTAATTGTTATAGAGCTTTTTTGCACTGCTGATCTGTGCTGAGAACTGCTCCATTGTAAAGAAAAGCCTGAACACCTTGAAGAGCAGAGAGTGATCCTCCTTTTACTCAAGTGGAAGAGAACAAGGATAAGGTCAATTCTCTAATGTTGCTGTTCCTGATCTAAGTGAAAACCCAGCACAACTTTTAATTGTTTGCAAGGCAACCAATATGGTATATGAAGCCCCATACACCTTTGAACTTCTTTGTTTTGCTCTCTTCTCAAATCCGATGTTTTTGGTTGATCTGCAAGATCAGAGTTAAAGCAAATTCTCTTTCTGTCCCATCCTCATGAATGCTGAATTTAAGGCGCATTATTCCTCAAAACAAAGCAAGTGTCACCTCTATGGCTTAGAGCTGCAACTGCTTTATGCAGTCTATAATAATATAGGTCAATCATAAGGAACCCAGAGGAGACTGTCACAAGGTTCCTGGACGCTTGGACATCAACTGGGAGGCTTGGGAACTTCAAAACGGATATATTCAAATCACCTAGTTACAGTAGGTCTTTATTAAATGTGCATGTTCATTTGTAAATGTAAATATGAGCTTCCACCCATTTGTATTGTTCTGCACAGGGTTTGAGGACTGGGGAACTCTAACAAGAAGCCACGATCATGGGCATTCAACATTTGCACAAAACTTAGAGATGCCATTCAAGAGCCTCCAACAACTTGGTTCGCTAAACATCTTATTGTCCCTCAGCAGTTGTGGTTTATCTTTGATGACACAGCAGGTAATTTTACTGATGTGTCCTTCCTAGAGACTTCCTCTCAAACCATGAATGCTAGGTTGAGAAAATAATTCAGTAGAGTAGGGTAATTTCCCCCAGAAAACTAATTAAAGTATGCAGGTATTTTGGTTTAATGAAGGTAGAAAAAGCATGGGGAAAATGTACAAAGTGCCTGAAGTGTAGCAGGACAAACAAAAATGAAGGGGCTGGTGGTTTGAAGGACTGAGATAGATCAAGCAAAGCTTTTAAAAGCATGTGCTTTGCTTCAAGTACAAGAACACTCCCACTGATTTCAGGGGGGTTTATGGAGGTACTTGAGGATGTACCTACATGTTTTGTTGTATCAATGCCTTCTACCTGTTGACTTTAGTGGAAACTGTAGTCATTAGGGGTGTGCAAAGTGAGCCCTATTCGATTAGGATTCGGCCTGAATCAGGCACAGTGATTTGATTAGTTTATTCGGATCACTGTCCCTGATTCAATTCAGAGAATCAGCAATTCAGACGCAGACACGGCTTTAAATGTTTTTTCTACATGCCTCGAGGTACCAGCACGGCTTGTGAATGCTGCGATGCTGGGGCGCATGGGGAGTCCTGCAGGAGCGTGGGGGGCCCTCCACGAGCTCAGCGGCGAACCCAGAAGTCGATCGGAAGTACTTCAGTTTGCTGGGAAGCTGGAGTGCATTTGTGTTGCTGTCAATTTGCACAGATTCAGAAACCCTGAAAGATTGACTTTGAGCTTCAAGTTCAAATAAACCCAACAGTTCAAAAGCAGAACTGTTCAAAATGCCAAGTTTGACAAGTTGTGCACTGAAACCATTAACTTCGGTCAGGTTTACTTGAAACATTTGTGACTCCCTAGTTCAGCCTGGGCTGAGATCTATCTACACGAGGAAGTCACTTTGGCCTGGCATTGCTAAAAGCGCTTCATACAGGTATAGTTTGGGTCAGTTTATAAATATGGATCAGACACCAACACAATTTTTGGATGGACCTTGGTGAAATAACTGATGGAATATATTTTCCTCATGATCAGGGCTTGTTGCTAGAAGAAAGGGCTTGGATGTGGGTAACACCCTTAGCTCAAGCTAAAATCCATAAGGAACTTATCTGATTTTGGATTATAGTTCAAATAAATATTTGGAGATGTTTAGTAGAGCTCTTCCAACGTGTCACAGTAGAGAGACCCAAATGAAGCTACATTTTATGCAATTCTCCTTCCCCCTACTCATTCCAATAGCAGCACAATTACATCTTTCACATTGCTATCTTGGAAGGACAATTGCCTGGACACATTCAATCAGCTCAATGGTCTATATTATTTTATAAGAATATTCACACTTCTCCCTTTCTCAGCCCCTGGGTTTGTGTGTGTTTTTCACCTTCCTCAGAACAAGTTGCCAGTGCTCTTGAGCATCTCCAGAGAACAAGCCTCTGCCTAATATATGATGTGCTTATTCATCCCAGACATAGGGCATATCATTCTCAAATGACTGACAAGCGTTCTAAAATGAAGAGAGCCCAAAGTGTGCTCTAATAGTGATGGGAAGCATTTCTAGTCAAACATAAAGCAAAT
>NW_017728996.1:12236910-12238342 GCF_001723915.1 Gavialis gangeticus | reverse complement strand
TACGTTTTATGCAATTCTCCTTCCCCCTACTCATTCCAATAGCAGCACAATTACATCTTTCACATTGCTATCTTGGAAGGACAATTGCCTGGACACATTCAATCAGCTCAATGGTCTATATTATTTTATAAGAATATTCACACTTCTCCCTTTCTCAGCCCCTGGGTTTGTGTGTGTTTTTCACCTTCCTCAGAACAAGTTGCCAGTGCTCTTGAGCATCTCCAGAGAACAAGCCTCTGCCTAATATATGATGTGCTTATTCATCCCAGACATAGGGCATATCATTCTCAAATGACTGACAAGCGTTCTAAAATGAAGAGAGCCCAAAGTGTGCTCTAATAGTGATGGGAAGCATTTCTAGTCAAACATAAAGCAAATTAATGCGAGCCCCCACTGCACCTTTAATCTGGAAATGTCATAAAGTAATAAGCAGAGTGACCCCGGCAATGTCTGGGGCTGGATTTCAATAGATTTACATCTTAAAGGGCAGTACATATTTTTAAATAGCAGGGGCCAAATTCTGATCTCATTTATGCTACTGCAAATTTGGAGGAATTCAGTGAATTTGAGGTGTATCTGAGATCAACAGCTGATGTGATTTCACAGGATCCATGATGACCCCACTTACAGTTATGGCAACATCCTCATTGATTGCAGTGGGAACAGATTCTGGCCCCACCTCTCATATTTTCAGGTTTATTTTATTCACAGTAAATTAAAAGCAGCCAGCCTTGGGGAGAACAGTCAAAATAGAAGGTTGTTTTTGTTTTGTGGTTTCTGTGATATTCCCCAGTTGTTTTACATTTTAAAAAAATCCAAGGTAATGAAATTTCAGAGAATTCCTTTACTCCTGCTCTTTCTGATCTCCACCCACCCACCTGCACTTGTACACACGCACACACACACACACATACTTGTGGGGAAAAACTTTCTTCTGAATCTCTTTTCATCTCCTGAGGATCAATTTTGGAAGCCAAAATCCAAGAACAAGGTTCTCTAACCACAGTCAGCCCCAATGAATTACAATGCAAATTTGGGTTCTGTGACTGCTGTTCCCCTTGTTCTTTGTATAGGGAGACTTTGGGGGAGGCAGGATGCATTATGTACATGTGCATCAAGGCAGACAGGAGGTAGCAGGAATCCTACTAATTTTCATGCTATACCTATTTCCCAGGGTATAGCAATGCAATAGCATACCTAAGGGAGAGAGAGATGGTGACCAGGGCACCAGACTCAGGGGCCAACTTAGATTTGCTAAAATAGCAGCCACTGCCACTGTTTTTTCCAGCCACCACAGCCCTGGCCCTGGGTACCACCACCCAGGATGCAGAACTGTCCAGTTACACCTCTGCAGAGGTGCCTGGCAGGAGCCCTAAAAGGAATCGGGGTAATGGCTTGGCCCTATTGTCCAGTACACTTCCTGTGCTAGCAG
>NW_017728996.1:12229013-12231910 GCF_001723915.1 Gavialis gangeticus | reverse complement strand
GGGTGCAGAACTGTCCAGTTACGCCTCTGCAGAGGTGCCTGGCAGGAGCCCTAAAAGGAATCGGGGTGATGGCTTGGCCCTATTGTCCAGTACACTTCCTGTGCTAGCAGAGCTGTGCCTCAAGAGCCAATTTGCACCCAAGTCTTTCACCGTTCCCTAGGTGAAGGGAGCCCAGGAAGTGTTAGACATCCAGTGGAATTCAACAGCTTCTAGCAAGGTTGAATTTTACAGAGCTCTCTATGTATTCTGTACTAAAACTAGGGCATCTTCACATGAGATCCCTTTCCCCTTCTACAGTTTCTTTAAATGCAAAAATTAACAGGTCAAGTTTGCAACAAAAAAAAAAAAAGAAAGAAAGAAACATAGGGGAGGGAACCCCCTACACAAAGACAGAAAGTACAGGGAATATTAAACCATTTGAGTGCTTTTACTCAGTGCCGGACTCTATTTCATTTTAGTGATTTCAGACTTCTAGAAAAGAAAAGAAATGGGGGTAATAGACTGTTCCCTGGGGTTTCCAAATAAAGACAATTTCACTGTATTCAGGTGCATGCCTTTACAAATCATAGCTTGCTTTTTAAGAACTTCTAGCCACTCGGTCCATGCTGCCCATGCATTGAGAAGGCAGCTGTCTCGCGGTTAGAGCAGACTCCTGGAAAGCAGAAGCTTCTGAACTTCAACCACTGACTGACTATGTAGCCCTGGGGCTGTTACTAAGTACCTGATTTTCAGAAGTGTGGCGGCTGACTCCTGTTGCAATCAATGGGCTCTAAAAGTGCTGAGCACCTTGAAAAGCCGGGGCTGAAATTTTATGGTTTCCCCAAATATAAGATGGGGTTAATCATACATCCCTAACTCACAGGGGCGTTGTGAAAATTGATCAGTTAATGTTTGTACAGAGCTTTGGAAATGTAAAGTGCTATATAAATGCTAAGGATTATTATGTTCCACTCTTTCTCTGCAGCAGAACCCTTTTGGGAAAAGAAAGGAAAAATCTATTAAAAAGTGCTACTTGCATTTTATCTCTCTGCTTCCTTTTTCTCTTCTTTGATTCTTTTAGTAAGTTTAAAAAAAAAAACTTGAAAGGATTGGTAGTCTAATATTGCCTTTCCCTGTGTCAGTCTCTCTTGTTGATTCACACAACCAATACCCAACTGTATCCTCACACATATGCAGTGAGGGTGACACTATGACATCATAAAGGATTACAAATGAGCTGATACGGATACAAAAAATGTGTTCATCTCTTTTAGCCTCCACCTTTCCAGGCAAGATTTAGTCCTACAGAATTTTTCCCATCTTAAGTGGCACCAGAAATCAGTCCTGATGTAGGGGTTATGGGCCAGGCGAGAGCTATGCTGTAGCCATTTGCCCCGTTGTACATGGATGAAAATATTCTTGAGGTTGCTCCATGCTAACAAACTTGGCAACAGACAGGTAGTCACAGATGGTTCCTAACACATATTTCTTCCTCTCTTTTGCATCTACAAGGACAACTTCGTGAGTGCAACTGAATCGACTTTCTCAAAGTCATTTTTCTCTGTTCTGCTAGTTTTCATGCAATCTGAGTCACATTTGATGCATCATCAGAGCACTTTGTTACACAAATTCTTAATGTTGGAGACCACCAAGTGCAACAGTCCAATAGCTACAGACTCTAGAATCTACTTTGGGTGATTTCTCCCTCTCCCAGAGGGTGTTTTCTCCCTCTCCCAGAAGCGTAAGTTGCCTTTTTTGGTATTGGGGAACAAAGGAGAATATGAAATGAATATAGCACAAAAATGTAACATTCTGCCCAGACCGATATTGCCTACACAGATCTAAACCCAAATAGTGATTTTGTTCCCTTAGGTGAGATCACTGGAATGAAATCTGTAGGAACCTCGATCGGGGTCACATGTTTAATGCATGCTTAGAATCAAAAAATGACATTTAAGCCAAACGCATACATCCACATAGGACTTGATTTGAAGTCCTTTTAAGACAATGACCAAGAGCTATAGTAGCCCCTTAAGGTGAAAAGCTGATTAAGTTGCCCTGTGATCATGCATGAAATCAATGGCTAAACAAAACTGGGAACAAACACGCTCACATACATACCCCAGCATGTGTCTGGGTATTTTTAGAGGACACAAAGGCAAATATTCTGCACTCCTTAAGCAATACAGACAAATGCAACAAAATCCAGTTTATAGATCTCCAAATAATAAAAGTATCAGAGTTAGGAACTAAATCCTCATTTGCATCATAAATTTAGTGGCAGGATTTAAACAACAGACAAACACCAATTACAACTAGTTTCAATAACATGCATTGGTTAATAGCAATATTGCTGTAAATGAGGTTTTAATAAAGGGACGAAGCCTTTTTTTTAAAGCAATATCCCCTCTAAACCAAGTTCCTTTGCAAGTAAAAGCTTTATTACCTCTGATTTCTTGGCAGCCACTGGAGGAAAGGTCACTTAATAAAGTGCACTTATTCCTCATTGCAGGAAAACAATATGTCATCTCTGTGTTCATTATTTACCAAATTGTCTTCATTTTTTTCTTCACCTGCTGGGTTTTTGGCTATAAAGATAAATAATATTATAAAACTAAGCTAAATATTTTCAGAAAGGACTGGGATTTGTCACCAAGCTGGGTTCACTGAGTAAAAGAAAGAAATTGCGGTAGCAGTGCTAAAGGAGTCATTGTCACAAAGTAGGTGACTAAAATGTTTGCCTATACTTGCCTTTGAAATATTGCATTGGACGTAATGGTTCCCAAATATATGTATTTTTCTGCAGTTTAACAAGGTGCATGAAGTATCATAAATCCAGTATGCAACAGTGATAATCACTCACAATGCATACCTTTCAGCCTTACTTAAGGGTTCAAGGGTGAAAATGCCAGTTATAA
>NW_017728996.1:12211210-12224013 GCF_001723915.1 Gavialis gangeticus | reverse complement strand
TGGACTTAATGGTTCCCAAATATATGTATTTTTCTGCAGTTTAACAAGGTGCATGAAGTATCATAAATCCAGTATGCAACAGTGATAATCACTCACAATGCATACCTTTCAGCCTTACTTAAGGGTTCAAGGGTGAAAATGCCAGTTATAAAAGTAAGCTACTTTTTTTGGTCTTGTTTTCTGATCCTGGTATCATAAGAGATTGGACTCAAACTAAAATCCCAAAAATGAATCTTCTCAAAGTTCAGAATCCAAAACAAACCTCAGAAACCTGGGATCCATTTTAGCTGTTCCACAGAAACATCTTTTACCTTGTCTTACTTCAAATCCTTCCTCAAGACCACTTTGACTACCCCAAATCTACAACTAAAGAAGTCATGCAACTCATAATGAACAAACTCTTTAGAAAAAGTTTTAGAACTAGGATGTTTAAGGGGATTTAAGATCCAAAGACACTTAGACAGTTGAAAACCCCATATATAATTCTACATACGCTATACTATGCCCCTCCACCTCATTTTTGTATGTCATCTGATAAGAGAGGAAGTGAATGAAAGGAGATAAAACTAGAACGTGTCACAAAAAAT
The DNA here is from genome assembly GCF_001723915.1 of Gavialis gangeticus. NCBI lineage: Eukaryota > Metazoa > Chordata > Crocodylia > Gavialidae > Gavialis > Gavialis gangeticus. Next base: position 12,223,426 of record NW_017728996.1, on the reverse strand, counting down.
GAAACTATTTTTTTGTAAAACATTTCATATTATGGTTCTCCACTTTTCAATCAGCCTGAGACAGGTCCAATAACACAAAGGTCTACCTTACCATAATCTCAACCTCTATATTTCCATGCAGATTCAACTACCCCTCTTCACCTGCTTGTTGTCTTTTTAAGCTGCAGTGAGTTTTCTACAGGCAGATTTTGAGGAGCAAGCATTTGCCTTCATTCATTCCTTAAAGAATAAGAGCATTCACCCTCGTACTGTCCTCTACAGCAGGCCTTTCCTTAAATTTAGACGATTATCAAATTTCACATTGCAGGGATCCTGCTGTGGACTTTGGGGTGACATCATGAGAGCTAGGCATGACATAAAATCTCACTAAACCTATATGTTGAAGACTTATATGGTGTATAAGTGCCAAATAGGTCTTCTTGTGGGACCTCTGAATTTCACAATTTACTTAAAATAATTTAATAAAAAATGGCTGAATCTCAAAACCCCATTTGTGATGTATCTAGATAGATAGATAGATAGATTGATAGATAGATAGATATCTCCATCCACATACCTACTAGACAGTGTAAATAGGAAGTTGGGATGCACAAAGGTGGTAGAATTAAGCCCTTAAGGGGTTAATATGCCATCTTGAATAACTCCCTTGACTGAAGTTTTTTTACATCCAGCCAGTAGTCTGTCTGATTGCTAATAGGATTTCCAGGGTAATGTCTCCTTGTAAACAAAATGCTGCACTTATCCACTGGACAGCTAACTTCTGTGTGTGCATGTCCCTTAAAATCTCTTTTCTACATTCATTAAACATAAGGAAGTAATCTCCTTTTGGTACAGCTAAAAATGCACTCTGACAACTCCTTTTAAAGAGCCCATGGGATGCAGAACAAATCTTCATAACAAGCTTTTAATGAAGCATTTAAAAATATACAAAGATTTGTCCTTTTATATCTGGAGCAATATTCATCACATCATCCTCATGCATACCTGACAATCATAACTTTTGTACTGTCTTGTGTTAAGCTATAGAATCCAGGTTTTCTTTAAGATGACATGGAAACAAGTAATAACTCTTTATAGAGGTAGAAGACAACCAGATCACTGACCTTTTCCATGCATAGTTTTCCCTCACATACTTAGAACGTGTGTGATCCTGAACTGCATACAAAGGCAAAATTCCCAGTTGATTTCAATAGTACTTTTTCCTGAAAGAGGAATTCTGGTCCAGATTCAGCTAGCTTGATTATTCTTTTAACTTGCATGGATTGACTAAAGAAAAATAATCAAGAAGGATTAAAGCCTTCACCCCAAGCACCACACTTGGGCACCCAATTTGCTAGCAATTGCTAGTGCCCTCCATAATCAGAAGGATTTACCCCTACTACACGACCCTGCTCTGCTCCCTGCAAAATAGGCCAGAGACAGGGGTCTGGGACAGACATTGCATAAACCGGTTTGACCCAAATCAGTTAAGTCTGATACTACATTCAATCGGGTGTATCCCAAACCGGTTTCGGCCATTTTGAAACTGGTTTATGTGCACTGAACGTCTGTTCTGTTACAGGTTTAAACCCATTTCTGGTCACTTAAACCAGTTTATGTATAATGTCTGTCCCTAGGCAAAGAGAAGCCCATAGCACACAGAGAAGGTTAACAAGCTGAGTGGCACGGCGGAGGGGCTGCCGTAGAGACCACCCTGGTGATAGTTGTCTCTTGAAGTCAAGGGATATCCAGCTCAACTGTCTTTGCAACTGTAGCACTATGGCCTGGAAAGAAAGGTCATTCCCCGGGAAACCTAAATGTAAACCATGTAAATTGTCAACCATCAACAACAGACACCTTGAATTCTATCCAAAATCATGGCATGTACAGAGCAGAATAAAAATGACGCTTGCCCTCCTAAATGCGGATGGAAAGATAAGTTGTTTGACATGAATTCTACTTCAAAATCCAAACATGGCTTTAATTCCAGGACATAGCATAGGCATTCAGAGATTTTTTTGTGTACAGTCAAGTAAATAAGATAACTTCTAAATTGCAAACCTGATTCCTAAAATGGTTAACCATGCTGATATTATTCTAATCAATTCTCCCCATTCCTCCTCCGAAGAAAATGTTACGATTCCTGTTTCGCCCAGAGTCAGCTTCAGCAAGCTTGCCCTCACACTTCCTAGATTTTATCCCATTCGTATGATTGGCTATTATGAAGACCTACATCACAGATACCATTTGCATATATTTGCCCCCTGGGCCTTTAGATATGCATGAAACATGAGGGTTGACAGAGTTGAGGCCTATGGTACCCAGCATGAGAGAGTCTTTGAGATAGGTGGATAACTATCCAGAATTACTCTCTCAGAGCTCCTGTATAAAAAGGAGAAAGGCCACTTCAAATGATTCCATCTACTTCTACAAGGCACCACAGCCTTGGGTGTACCTCTCAGTAACAGAAAAGCATATTCATTTGGTCCATAGCTAGGTGAAAACATTGAGGAATAATGATACTAAAAAGATCCCTGTCCCTCACCCGTGAGACTAGAAAGAAACAACTAATCGGGCTCAAATTTGATACTTGCATAATGCAGGTATCCAGTTTACCCACAAGTCAACTTAAGCCCAGCGGCGATGTATAGGGGGTGCATGTGGGTGTACGTGCACTCCCTGAGCGTGGAAGTGCACCCCCTACTAAAAGGTATCGCTGATGCACTCCCACCACCACTGTGCCCTCCCCAGCTGTGGGGGGCATGCATTATTCATGCATAAGTCTCCATATTTACTGTGCAGTATGGGCATGCATGTGCAGCCATGCACCTGTACAGTGCGGTAATTTTGGCTACTGCACAGTAAATGAGCACGTGTAGATGCACCCACTGTCAGGTATCTTTTTGATAGTCCTTTGGTCAAAAATGGGATTCCAAACCAAGTAAATAGTTTCAGGGTCATCACTGTGGAGGTCTTTAAGAGCAGACTGGACAAGCACCCAGCTGGGGCCACCTGAAGAGCTCTTTCCTGCCCAGGGCACGGGGTCGGACCTCATGATCTACTGAGGTCTCTTCCGACCCTAACATCTATGAAATCACTAACATCCAGAGCATACTAGAGGCTTCACCATACTTCCTGAAGTACAAGTGGAGTCCTTTTATCAGAAGCTCAACAACAGAAAAATAAAAGTCGGTCAGAAATATTTACTGAAAATAAAATGTCATTAAATATTGAGGGGAACCTTTTCCACTGAATTTCCATCTGGCCAACCCCTCTATTCCCAACAAGCCCTGAAAGAAACACTCTGTGAGAGCAGATGAAAAAAAAAAGAACATGCAGCTAAATGCTTTCTCCTGCAAATAGGAAGCCAAATTCTCTCCTCAGATGTGTGTTTATGTGAACCACATAAATGCAGGGAAGGGCACAATTTTCCCTTGAGTTTAATTTCATAAAACAAAGCAGAAACTGGGTTCAAAACAAAATTCAAGCAGCACATTTAACAACTTGGTTTCTAAGATTCTTAAACCTCAGGATTTTACATTTTAACATTTGGTTTAGTTGTCCTCAATGCATTCAAACCGTTTTCCAGGGAAAAGGACACTCAAGGAATTCATTTCAGCACAACACATGATAATGTTAGCTTTGTAGGGGGTGGAGGGAGAAGCAAAAGTTTTCTATCAACTTCAAGTGTCCCATTTGTGACGAGTTAAAACTCTCTGAATCAGATTTTAAACATGACCAGATTTTACTTTCGGTGTCATATAAAGGATCTACTCCACTGAGTCATGAAGCTGAAAATGAACCAAACCTAACATTTAAATTATGATTTTGTGCAGTTGAGATGTCTCTTTCATACCTCATTGAGTAGTTTGCAGAGTAAAACAGCCACCATAGAAAATCCTCATTCAGTGATTTTTATATGGGGCTTACTATTAAGAAGCAGCAGCAAAAGATTGAGGGCCAGAGCTCAGCTGGTGTAAATCATCGTATCTCCATTGCGGATCCAGCCCTAAGTCTCAGTTCTTTTTGTGCTCAAACCTTCTGAAAACTAACTTGCACATCTAAACTGGTTTAATCGTCCTTAATTCCCTTTAAGCCAGGGGTGGGCAATTATTTTGGGTGGAGGGCCGCTTACTGAGTTTTGGCAAGCCACGAAGAGCTGCATGACAGTTAGCCAGGGGCAGATAAATATGAATTTTCTAAATGTTTTAGGGGCTCTGCAGGCCAGATTGAATGGCTTGGTAGGCCACATCTGATTTTGCCCACCCCTGCTTTAAGCACTACTTGCAGTAGAAAGGATGGTACAGTTTTTAAAGAAGCATATTAACTTTCTGCTATTGTAGAAAAACCACAGGTGTGTTGTGGGGAGAGTGCCGAGTGGAGAGGAAGACTTTGCAAAAAACCACTCCTAGAATTTCATCCATAGGTAAAAGGATGACAGAGTTTGATCACTCCTTTTCTTCACTACCATGGGCACACCACAGGCTGTGGTAGCATGGAGTTATTTATGTGAGAAGAAGGGACTTTGCATTGACTAAGGCTCCCTGCCTCCTGCAGTCCTTCGTCCCCTCAGCTTTCTGGCTCCCATGCAAATGCACTGTCCAGAGATTTCCTTGCTGACAGTTGCCTCCAGGCTTTCAATTTAGAAGTTCTCAGATCATATGAGGCTCTATGGAGAAAATACATCCTCAACCAATTGTGACTCTTTGGTGCTGGAATGATGCATTTGCTTTCTAACCTCCCCTTCTTCTCTGCAGGTTCCCAGCTGGGTAAAGGATTCCCTGAAAGCTATAGGTACAAGAGAGGTGCTGGTCCCCTCCCATAATCACCAACAGGATAGCTCGGTGGATGTATCCAGGATGTGTTCCCCAGGCAAAAAGAATCTTTTCATAACAGGGTTTATTTCATGGACTGAAATGTTTACTTAAGTAATCATTGCCTTTTAATCTGTGTTGGTGGCATAAATGGATCAGACAGAGGCAGGCAGGCACATTTACACTCTCTTACACAGGGAACTTCCTTAGGGACTTCCCTTTTCCTCTTTGTTCTCAAGTGACATGTACATTTTCGCTCTCTTTCTCTTATAACTTTATCTTTATTGATTTTATAATAAACCACATGTTTCAGTGATCAGCAATTTTTTCAGATCCAATGATAATACTTTGCACTCACGAAATAATACTTTGCACTCATGGCTTCTTCCAGCCAAGCGCCTCAAAGCACTTTGCAAGCCTGACTCACTTAATGCAGATCAATTACCAGGCAGATCCTCTTTTAACTAAAACTCAGCTTTTCCTCCATGAGATTTCCATTTTGGAAACCTGAATCTGCATGTGGTGGAACACAAATGTAAAGCCCCAAACCCCCCAGCTCAGAACACGGATGATTTCCCCCAATTACCAACTCCATCCTAGACCAGGGTGTTCCTAGATTGCTTTTTAATGCAATAAACAAAAGTATATTGTTGTGCTTATTTGGTAGAGAGGAGAATTCCTCATGACATGGTCTTGAGGCCTTTTCCATCCCCAACCACCTTTTCTCCATGCCAGTTGTTATAAAGGGACTGCTGGATGGGGTGGGTGAAGTAGTACACCTCAACCTGTTCTTTCCCACAGCTGGAATGTCTGGAGTGGGGGAGAACCACCAGTGTTCTGCACATTATAAAACTTTTAGCAAGCGGCTAATGAAATGCAAAGCTTTCTATAAGACCGGCACTAGCCTTCCTATCAAATCATCTGAAATATTTATTTGCCCTCTTGAATAATTGATAGGGGCATCAGCTCTCCCGGTCAATTGATTTATTAAGGGACTGTTTGGAATTAAACAGCTTAAAGATATTAGATTTAGCAGCGACCTTGCTTGTTAGCATATTCATTTACCTACGGGAGCTCCCATTAGATATTGTTAATACATGACGTTCTCAGTCACGGCCTGGATCTCCTCAAATTGCATTAACGCTGGGCTGTTTAGCCACAGAATAACAGGTTTGATTGAGTGCTTGGGTTTGGTGTAATTAGATTTTCCTAGAAAAGGGGGGACTGTTTTAATGCTGTGTGCGTTAAACTAGATATGTCATCAGCATTACTGTAATTGGCAAACAGGAGCTTTGGAGACCTGGCTGTGTGTGAATGTTTGTGTTTATGACTTGTCCTTCCATTGTCATAGATGGCATATAATAGCCGTGGTTACTTACATATGCATGACACTGATAGAAGGTAGCTGGCCTCTTTAACAAGCATCTCTTTTGAAATCAGTGGAATATTCTATACTGAATAATGGGATCAATTTATTGTTAGTTAAAACTGCCAATTATTTCTCTTGCTGAAAAGGTCATGAGACTGGTTAATCAATGATGAAAATGTAGTGTGTGCGTGCATGTGCGTTCACTCTATGGATTTCTATTAGATATATAGAAAACTAGCTCTGCTACAGGGCTGCAACTCTCAGACTCACCAACTCTTGGAGTGAGAATAGCTTGGGCCTTACTCATAGTTATATTACTCCAGTTTCACACTGGCATAGCTCTGTTCAGTTCAATTATGTCAGCATGAAAGGGAGTAACAGAGTGGCGAAACAGCCCTTCATTTTTAATTACATGCACCTCACTATAATTAAAGGTGCATGCAGGTAATAATGTTTGCTACCCATGTCTAACGAAGGGGTTCCTTGGGGTCAAACTTTGCTTTCAGATGTGTGTGCATGAAATTCCCATTGGCTCCAATGAGCTCTGAATGCCAAAATCTGGTGCGACTGTCCCTACACAACTGCCAGCAATGATGTACACCCCATTTCCAGCGAGATGTTGATAAATTGGATGGAATTCAGAAGAAAGCAACAAAAATGATCAGGGCAGTTTTAAGATTGACTTAAGACAAAGAGCTTACAGACTCAGTCTGGCTAAAGAAACAAGCACTGGAGGAACATAAGGGTCATGAAACATGAAAGAAGTAGACATTAAAGATAGAGAGGAATTATTGAGACTAGTACAATGAGTACTTGTTGGACCAATCATAGAATCAAGTAAGGCTGGAAGAGACCTGCACAGGCCATCCAATCCAACCCTTGCCTGAGGCAGGATCAACCCTATCCAAACCATCCTACACAAATCCGTAATCTAGAGGTGCATGCCGAATACAAGGAAATCTTCTTGCCCCTAAGATATAATAGGCAGTAGAATAATTTCCCAAAGCTTCGATTCCTGGGATTTTTAGAATCAGGCTGGACAGACCAATAAGTAGTGTACTGTGCATGGGACAATCTCTATGGGCAAGTGGATGAACTAGGTGAGCTAGTGAGCATGGAGTATTATTACTCTCTTTGGTCCAGATCTAGCTCAAGGTTATTTTTTCCCTGTCTCCTTACAAGACTTAGTGAAGCTTCAGACTTGTTTATCCAGCAGAACAGAACTACTGGAAATGATGTTAAATACAGCATTATATCATGTCTGAAAAATGCTATTTGCCAAAGTACCATGCCTGGAAAGGAAAGACCTCCAGGAAGATTTATCAGGACAGCCAGAATATTAATTAACAGACAGAAACAACAACACAGTTCATTAAAATAAAATTAGCAGCTATTTCTGAAGGGAAGGGAAAAGGTTAGATTAGATGTGGGAGGGACTGAGTCAAAGTGAAATCAATGGCTTTGAATCCTTAAAAGACCTACCTGAATGCAAAGAACAACTGTAAGGGGCACAGAAATTAATTCAGCCAGGCCCTAGTTGGGGGCAGCTCATTTGATCTTGTTTTTATTTAAATATGCATTCACTTATAACAAGGGTCCTGAATGTTGTTTTCATGCTAAACTCCATTTGGGTGGATGGGAGCTCTCTCCGGCCAGCACCAGACTCCAGGGCCTCTTTCAGGCTAGTAAAAGATTATAAACTAGATAGTTCTGTCTTGTGGAAGAATCAGTCTTTCCTAAGAACACACAAGGCTATTGGGAAGAGGGAGGAGAACAAAAACCCCTGACCCATCCATACTTATACCTAACCAGAAGCAGATCCAAGATCTTGTAAACGGGGGTGTAAAAGCAGCAACGCCTTTAATCCTCCCCATCATCAGGGCAGGCAGACCACACCATGGGAGGAGCAGCTGGGGACCCTTTTTTTCAGTCCCCAGACCAACTAAGAATTCCTCCCCCACGTCTCCCCCCTACTCAGAGCTGTGTCCTCTCCTCTCCCCTCTCTTCTCCCACTTGCCAGGGCCATGGGAAGCTCCAGATCCACTCCAGCTGGGCTTTATGGAGGTTGGACTCAGCTCAGGTCAGCGGCGGCGGTCAGGCGAGTTTTCCCACCCCATGCCCACCAACCACAGCAGCTCAGCAGAGACAGTGGCAGTAGCAGCCAGGGAGGGAGGAATTAGTGGGGGGGGCATGACTGAGCACAGAAGCCTTCTTCATGATCTTAAAAAGTCCCCGGCTGCTGCTCCTCTCATGGGGTCAGGAAGTGGGGTATGGTTGTACCACTGAATCCTCTGGATCTGCTCCGGTCCCTAATCCTTTGGCTACATTTGAGCTCATTCACTTTATTTTCCATAAATTTTCATTAACTGTCCTATTATTTGTGTTTTACGTCCCTGTAGTTCCTGCTTCTGTTAGGGCCTGGAGCTAATGGCACATCTATACCCTATATTGATGAATATTAGTGATTCATGATCTCCTGCTGGACTTCCCATCCATTCTGGTTTTGAAAACCCAAATACAGAAGAATCTTGCTAGTATATGAGTAGAAACTGAAACCGAATCATGCATAGTAACAGGAACCGGGTGTCCTTTCTTTACTGTCCCTGACAAAAGAAAAAGCTGCCAAATGAGTGAAGACTGTCAGTGGCAAATAATCAGATGTTCAAATATATGCCATATTTATTCATGGAAGATTGTAACAGTGAAGCAAGTAAAACAGTTTGATTTTCAATATATTATTTCCTTGACAGAGTCCCTTAAAAAAATGAAACTGTACCTTTCATATAGTGCTTCAGGTCCTTTCATAGCATCTGGAAACCTAATCAGTCACACTAACCCACAGTGAGCAGTGCACAAGTGCTAAAATCAGGCCCCCTCTGCTTATAGTAAAGTACAGTTCAATAAGGATTTGAGTGGAACAACTAGGCCTGATGTGCTTTATTCAATAAGTTGCATGCACGCTAGGAATAACATTGAACTGGATGGGAAAAAGTAGGACTAGAGGTTGAATATAACAGACTACAGCTTGCATTCCTAAGCTGATGTTTTATCTGGAAAGGCAATTTTGGCTGCCACTCTTTTGAGAAAAAGAAAAAGAATAGATGCATCTTTCAGAATAGAGCTTTAATAATTATTTGTTCAACTCCCCCAGTTGAACAAAATATTGCCACTTTAAATGAGTCAAATTTCCTTTTTTGAAAAGAAGGGAAAAAAAAGAAGCATTTTTAAATGTAAGAAAATAGTGCATATTGAAGCAACAGCAGCTGAATGTGCTGCCCAAACCTTAATCACTGTTTACTGATTTAGTCCATTTTATTAGCAGGCAGTGCTTTTCTAGAGAGCCATTTTCCTGGCAGGGTGCAAAGACTGCTTTCAGGGGCAAAAGTCTGCGTCTTGCTGCTGGTTCCTAAGCCATCTCTAGCCTCATAACTGCCGCGAGCAGGTTCCTGCTATAAGGCAGTAGGGGTTTTAGTGTCAGGAGGTCTGCCTCTCCCCATGTTCATCTATGGGCAAGTGTGAATGAGCATTAGATATAAAGCAGGGGGTTAGACACAAAGGACCCAACAAGGCATAAAAACAATACATATTGCATACTGTGACTCCTCTCACAGGGCAAGAAAAGAATTAAAAATGACAGATACCGAATTTCACCCTTTGCATTGAGAGATTTGTGGCGGTTTATTTGTTGACAACGGTTTGTGTCAGAATCAAACTCATGGATTTGAGGAAGAAAAAAAAATAAAGATGCGAGACCTGTTAAAAATATTGGGGGGGTGGGGTGTACAGTTTTTCTTCCTCTTTACCCCCCTAACCCGCATTTGTCACAGTCAACTACTGAAATCCTCTATTAATCGTTAAATCCAGATAATAGCAGAAGTGGGTTGGCTGACCTGTGAAATTAGGTCTGCATGTAAAAAGGAATTGAGCTGCGTGAGCTTTGGAAATAACTCTGTCGGTATTTACATTAGCATTTGAACATCAAAGATCTCCCTTGGGCTCCTGAAGCCTTCCCCTAATCCAAGCACCAATCAAATAGCTCAGCATTTCCACCCAGACATGCCATCTTGGAGACCGGATGAGGTAGACCGGCCAATCGAAAGGCAGGCGACAGGGTTTTCAATGGCTGTCCTATTCCATGTTTCCATGAGCTAGAGCCCCAGGAAATTCACTAACACGGAGGGAAGAGAAAAAATTGTATTTTATTTAACAGTAGACACAGACCATCCACCCAATAGGCAAGCATGCCTACAAATAATAACTACCTACCAGAAAAAAAAGCTTCTAAATTCACTGGGCTTAGCAGCCTAGGTGGAGTTGAAATGAAAAACAAGACCAAAATGCGTTCATGTTGTTTGGTTTTGGGGGGGGTTGTTAGTTGGGGTTTTTTTGTTTTTTGGGGGTTTTTTAATAGAAATTGCATTAGTGTTCTGAGGCCCACAAATGGTGAATGAGTAAAAGTGTAAAATACACAGTTATTTGCGTAATGGTGAGAGCCAATGTTTCCATAGCATCAGAGGATCACACAGCATTGTGCTAGTTTCATGAATCGATGCTTACAATGAGCTAAATATTAGTTGAATTCCCACTTTACAGATGGGGAAATTAAGTCCAACGCAAGGTTACAAAGCAAATTTTAAAAACTCCTGCAATTAAGACCCAAATGTTATAAGTGGGCTCCATCCCTCTTTGCTGGTAGGAAGGGAGTTTGTTTCATTAGTACTTGAACTTCATCCAAACCACCCGGTACCTCTCTGATATATTATGTAAGAGGGACAAATAGCAGCTGCATAAGATTAGAAATACTCTTTCCAACATTCGTGCCAAAATGGCAGGTTGTCATCTTGACCATGCTACTATCCCGTTGTATCTGCACAAGCGTTTCCCGACAAACTGACAGAATAAACTTGTAACCAAAGAAGGTGTATGTGAGGACCCCTCCCATGCTTGTTATTACACCATAACCTCAATTCTGTGTCCCATGAACAATGGCATGTTCCTATTACAGACGCCTAGTTATCACTTCACTATTGTCAAACAAACCAGTTTCAAAAAAAAATTGTTGTTATATAATGCATTTATATATGCAGGATTGTGAGATTGCAAGGGGATCATGGGATGGTTTAAATGCCTTGTAACACAGGATTTGCATCCTATATGTGTGTGTACCGACACCCATGGGCATGTGCGCACACACGCCCTACTCTGGTAAACAATTCTCATAGCAACAAATGAAACCAGCCAACTGCCTTCATGCTATTTGCCTTTTAAAATGTAAAGACCTCAGTGCAATCAGCTATTGAATAACCATTATACATCTCCGCCGAAAGAAAGAGACCCGTTTCTTTTTAAATATAATCACTCAGAGCTGTTTCTAGCGCAATTTTGAGGAACAAGCTGACGAAACACACACCGAGGCAGTGTGGTCTGAAGTTCTCCTGGCTGAAATCTAAATTGACCTCAAATGTTCCAGCTCCTTGCTAAACTTTTATGCCTTTTGATGCTGGGTTTTTGTTTCACCCTAAAGTACTTTCAAGTAAGCAGTCTCCAATACAACAGTTCTTCCTCTGTAGTTTCAACCTCGAAGGGTGTGGGGAAATCAGAATTGTTTACCACCAGTTACTAATAGGTTAGGTGAACTGCACAGCATCAAGTGTTCTTCCTCACGAGGCCCATTTTTAGAGACATTAGCTGTTTTACTTGAGAAATCCAACAGTAGCGTTGATCTAATGCATGGTTTGAAGGGAAAATAAAGGACGGTTTAAAATGATAACCTAATTTCGGCAAAGAGTGGGCAAAATAAATAAAGCAAGTTGCCGTATTTTTCAGAGTAATACTATGGTGTCATCAAGAGTAAAGGTAGCAACAGAAATCTCTTACCCTTTAATAATGCCCCACCACCTCTTTTTTTTTTTTTTTTTTATGGACCTTTACAGGTTTTATTTGGAGAGAAAGACAAGGTAGAGGGGAGATCACCTTTAAGGCTTTTCCTTCCTTTTCTTGCCTTTTTTTTTTTTTTTTTTTAATGACAATAGAATTTTTTTCCTAAAGTTGTAT
>NW_017728996.1:12194560-12201104 GCF_001723915.1 Gavialis gangeticus | reverse complement strand
GAACTGTAATATGCAAATAGTTCTAATTGGACTGCTAATAGAGCGTGTCTCTGTTGTTTTTTTGTAGGGAGTTTTATGCCTATGTAATCAGTGCAGACAGCCGTTAAGTAAATGAAGAGGCAACTAACAATGTCAGAAAAGAGACCGGGCGGTTCCAGCTGACACTACCCTAATCTTCCAGGACCCATTAAATGGCAGTTTCAACGCATTACCTACCATAACATCCTTGAATATCACTGATTTTATTTGCAGTATCAAACATTCCATTTCATGCCCCATTAACAGTAGGAGCCTGAGCTTTTTGACGCAGCTAAACATTTTACTAACTACCTGGACTAAGTAACCAATTAACTTTTGGAGACAATACGGCCAATTAAGCGCGAAAAGGTAAGGCTGTCATCCCCCACTAAAATTGAATTTCTTTTTCCTGATGGCACTTATTGTTGGCGTTCAATTGTTAATGGAGATTTGGTCCCTATTAAAAGGATGAAGCCGAAGGATAATGGGAAAGTTCAGAGGACTTGGTTCCTAAAGAGTAGGTCAGAAAATGTCCCAACTGGCCACTAATCCAGTCATCTTTTCTTTATGCCAGCTCTCTTTCTGAATGGTGTTGGCAATGTAGCTCTAATATGACCGACCATGATAATACATTGCACAATATGGTAGCTTCGGAGGCATGCGTAAGCACACGAGGGTAGTTTGGAAAAAAAAGAATAATAATAATAAAAAAAGAATACAACTTGGTGTTTTCTGACCACAGAAATCTCACATCCTCCTGGGTTTTGCACTAGTTAGCATTGTGATGCTAGGCGTGTATGAGAACACTATGGCTAAGTAGGCAAGCATTTTTATGGAGCATGCCTGAGAGCCACTATCTGCAATTAGACAAGCAACAAGAAAATGCTTTATCCCCTCCCCCCCCAAAAAAATTGTATCATGAGTTCAACCTCATAACTCCTATTGATATTAATGAATGCCTAAGGCCTGCAATCTATTCCCATGTCTTGGGGTAAATAATAGGTTAGAGAGGATGCCATCCAAGGTGACTACCATAAAGAGAGTATTATCCTTTTGCTATAAGCATTGAAACCAAGATACCACAATAGCTGTAAAACATACTTAGCTTTTTTAATGAAATGGAAGGCAGGTATCTTTTGTTTTGTGTAATTACATACTTTCAGACAGAGCATACAGGAAACTGTGTTTACCTCAAACCATAGAAAAAACTATATTAATCAAAATTTGTCTCTGTCCAAAGTAAATTATAGGCCCAAGAGAAAAATTGTCCTTAAGATGGAAGTATAGTAATTAGCATCCCAAGAGTTTGCACTTGCATGGTGTCTTTCAGCCAAGGATTTGAAAGCACTTGACCAAATACCTAATATTTTGGAACATCTTTGTATTTGATTTTATAGACTTATCATAGATTGACAAGAGAGAAGGGCCATAAAATGCAAATGCCACGTGCAGATCTCAGTTTTCCAAAATTTAGGGAAATCACTGTTAGATCATTTTTTGGGGAGGGATGGGAAGGGAGGAGCCCTTAATGGGGCTAGAATGGCTATAAACTGTAGCAAAATGTGGAGGTCTTCCATGCAGGGGCTTCTTCCTAGGCTTACCCATGGCCATGCACTTAGGTTCTCACATTTTTACATTATTCAGGTCAGTCAGGGAGTCAGAGTCCTCCCACTTAAAGCAGCAGTAATTAATCAGCTGCATATGGGTTTACCAAATGAATGTACTCTAATAATTCTTTCATATAGAGAACTTTGTTCCCTGCTGTGACTGTGCCTTTCAAATCCCGTTATTTGCACAGAGTAGGATATAGAATTACAAGCATATGCACACACTCGGGGACACATCATGGTTCCTTCAGGAATCATCCCACTTGGCAATTATTACAACTTTCCTTCAAGATGTGCTGCTTTTTTGAGAGACTGCCTACCTAGCACTACATCAAATTGGATTCCCATGTTGCCATATAATATAGTGTCCCTTTGGCTGCAACGGCAGTACCAACTGAAAATGCAAATCTACTCTATGAGTTAGTTTATTATATATTACATGACGATGAGGCCAGCAAGAGCCACATTTTTTTTCAGACGGAATCACATGGCTTTCCAAAGTGCTCTATGAATATTTTCAAGATGCAAGACAAAACTGAAAGCCACATTAACACATGGGCCTACCCTGACATAACATAGCTAAAGATTATCCTAGCCACAACATAGTCAGTTTAGACTGTTATTAATCTAATCTCTTAAATGCATAGAACATCCCAACAAGAAAGCAAATGCATTAAAAGCCATGTGCTCTAATAGCAAAAACATGTCTTGGGTTTTTCTTTACACCATTAACCAATTACTTGTGGCCAGAACCCCAGCCCCCTCATGGCTGCTTATGGTTAAAGGATTTTATTCACTCTCAGACTAAGTCTTCCAATTAAACCTGATGTCATTAGGCTTTTGCAACACCCTGATTCATAATACCTGTGGGGGAGTCTCATTACCTTAGGTGACTTATTACGCTGGTTTTAGAAATGTGGTACCCAGGTTATTGTGAAAAGCAGGCTTTCATTCAGCCACAATTAAGTATAGTTATGATCAGGACAATTATCCTGAAAAGCTGGCATCACCCTCTGCTCTTAACGTGTTTCTGAATGAGATTTGCCTACAAAAAAGAAGTTTTTACTACGTAATCCTGCTGATGCCACAAAGCTACAAAGGAGACAGCTGGATTATTTTCTGCCTTGGGCATCATCAATAACCACCTGTGAAATACCAAGTGTAGAATCATTATTGTCAATCACTTGCAATAAGAGTGAGAGAGGTAATCTCTCAATTCCTTCCTTTCCCCAGTCCCAGGTTGAATCTGCAGTGCTGGCTAGGTAGAAGGAACTTGTAGGAGGAATGGGTCTGTGTTAGGGAAAAAAGGTAGATTCCCAGAACCTTGTTAAAGTGGCAATAATCACTTGTTTATCACTAAAAAAATGGAGAAAGGCATAGCTTTGTTACAAAAAAAAAAAAAATACACAATTTCATTATCCAAGGGGGGAGAATAATCACAGGATAGTATTTTGCTTAATTGTATGCTGTAATGGGATGGGATGAGTATTGTTTTACTCATGGCATAGAAGTAAAACTGTATACACTTACATTTGCAATGGTTCATGTAGGAGCCCTGCTTAGCTAGGTTTTTCCCCATTCTTTTCTAAGAAAAAACACCATTCAGAGTTAGTCACAGAAAACATAACTACGACACATATAGAGTCCTAATAAAACAGCATCAAACTGCTCAATATCTGGAGTTAAGGGGCAGAATATGGTTCTGTGTGTACAAAAACAGGCCCTTGATTGGCAAGTGATAGATGGAGATTAAAATTAGAGAGATGCATGTACTTTAGCAGATAGCACCAGAATAATTGTATTAACCATGTTTCTATGCCCAGGGCCAACAGAATACTTAGGAGTCTGGTTCCCACAGCTGGACTCTCCTTTAGTTATATTTAGCAATTCAGCCTTTTCATTTACTAGCTAGGGTCATTATTTTAATACAAAACTTTTGAGACAATTTAGCTTCCTTACTGTGACATTGTAAGTCACTTTTCCTGCTCAACCTTCCCTAAGCAACCACCACATTCCTCCATTCAAGCGTCCCTTCACCCTAGTCTCCAGCCTGTCTATTCATCATTGGAAAAAGAAGAAAACAAACCACTCCCTCTACATTCCTTATATTTTATGTGGTGTAACCAGAAGCACCAATCACCATAGGGCTAGATTCATTAGGTTAACAAGTCCTCCCAGGTTAAGGCAATTTACCCTAATTAGCTGATTCCAATCAGAAATTTATCTCCTAGACACAGTCTTTTACCATTAGAGTGTCTTGTGGGCCTGAGTCTATGAGCCAGAAAACCAAATATCTGAGGAGACTGCTGTTTTCACGATCAATGTGCCTACTAACACATAGGTCCCTTTAATGCTTCATTGATGGAGAAGCCAACTCTGTTCCTGAAAGAATGGTTTTTTTCTGGAGGGCAATGGCCTTCTTTAGTCACCGTGAGGTTTTCCATAGGTCCACAAAAATGCCATGCCTCTTGCAACAGGGGTCCTTCTAGCAACAGTCCGAGGTGCCTACTTAGAGCTGAGCCAACCTGGAGTTCACCCCTCTGAACTATAGCAAGGTGCCTTGAGTCATTCTGCTATTGTGTCTCCTTAAGTAAGAGTTTCTAGGATTTAGGCTCCCCCCCAACCCTGAAAGCTGTATGTGAAATGAGCATCTTGTAATAATGGAGCCAGGAATTCAGTTGTTGCCAAGCTGGTTATTGGCAGGTTGCATAAGTAATTAAGGGGAAGTTGTTGCAGGCGGGCAGTCCTGGGAGGCTGTAAATTCTCCCGTCTACTTAGGGCACTCGTTGCTGGAACTAGCTGCAGCTACACTCTTGGATGCATTAAACTTGTCCCCCTATCTTGACCTTTATGTAGCATTTTAGATTTTACTAGGGAACTTGTCTTAGGCCTTCACAGCTCGCAAATGAAAAACGATAGGAAACTTGGGCCAAGATGTTCAAAACAGAGGAGTGATGCAGAAGTAGAGATGCTTGACAGATCTCTGGTTTTCAGAAAGGCAATGTGTTTTACTCTTTAAAGGAGGGAAGCTTTATGTTTAATGTGGCTCAGGTTGGGTGCCCCAAATCTCTTAGTATGTATGAAAGCCTTTGCCTGGGTTTCCTATTCTGCTTCACTACAGCTACTTTGTTGGTCCATGTGAGCTGTAACTGCAATGTATACCACATTCAAAACTTACCAAAACAGTAGAAACATACTTTTTGTTTCAGTTACCTCTGAATTAGCTTGGATTTTGTGCCTTTGGTGGGGGGAGAGGGAGAGGAAAGATGAGTGCATCTTAATTTAAACCCATTAGGAGCAAGGATCCTTTTAATCCAGTGACAAAATTCAATTTTTGCCTCCCATAATCCAGATGAAGGAGAAAAACACAAGGAATTTGCCACTTCATGAAGTAATTTCATTCTCTAGCCTAAAATCGTTACTAACCTCTGCAACACTTAATTAATTGAAACGACTCTAGCTGTGGGATTCTGTGGTGAAGAGGTCTCTAATAGTTACACGCGATTCGACCTGGAATTCAGTTAGAGCTAAAAGATACTTGAACAACATTTTCAAGGAATGAAAAATGAAGACCCTACTGAATTTAATCAATCATCTGCTTTCTTTATCGTGGCTCTTGTTTTTCCTCTGGGATTTGTTGAATTTAATTCTTGGTCATGTGGTGTACACAAACTAACCACCTAAGAACAATTTAGGTTTCGCAGAAGACACTGGAGAAATGGAGGCTATGATACTGCCTTCATTTGATCTGCAGAAAGCTCAGTATTGCTGGTGAGTTCATGGACCCATATTTAATTCTAACCCAATCTAAAGTAATCCTAGGCTGTTGATGAATGTGAATGATGTGATAAGGTATAAAGTTATTAGCACTTTGCAGATCACAAAGTCTGGCCTCACTCCTGTTTATTATAACAAAGGGCGATACCCTATCTGACTAATGAAGTTGGTGTGGTGCTTTATGTCCAGGTGGGTCCTAAAAATCTTTACATACCAGAGATGAAGTGAATGTTTTTACCCATGACTGAAATGCTGCTTTGGATATGGGACTTGACAGCTGTTTAATAGTGAACAGCAACAGTCAAAAGCCATTTAGAACAAGGAATGCAGAAAGATCTAAGAAAGCAAAAATTAAGTCACACGCACTGCATTTGATGAAGATAGCCAGGCTAGCACAACTTTTTACTCCTGCACAAGTCATGTGGCATCTTTAAGGAGGACCACACATAGTCCGGACTTCAACTTAAGTTTGACGTGCAGCGTTGCCCATAACCCTGGATATCAGGATGGTGGTCCAGTACTGCCTCAGGACTGTGATACTTGGTGTTCTCTGAAATACTGTTTCCCAAATACTAACCGGTCTTGACTGGTCTTTTTTAGAAGTGATGAACATTTAGAACATTATGCCTGACCCTATCATGGCTATGCAAGGCAGTCAACAGGAGCAAGACCAATTCACACACACCTGCTGCAGGGTCAGAGCCCACCGGGGTTTGGATTTGGGTATGGTTGATGTCCAGAACTGGGAAAACATACCATGGTGTTTCCGTCAAGCAATCAGCAAGGAGTCAGAGAGATATAGGAACTGGATTGAATCTCTTACACTCATAGGCTGCTGATATGCTGCCAACAGAGATGAACTGGAAATAATGAGTGAAGAGTATTCCACACATCTACCAAGGACTGTAACAATGCACAAATACAAATGAGCAAATGGAGAGCAACTAGGGAAATGTGATTTTCTGAGGTTCTGCTTCTCTGCAGAGCTGCTCTCCTGGGGCATGCTGTATCTACTGCTTAGGGAACTCAAAGTCTTGAGCTAGCCCTAGAGATGACAGTCTGGAGGATCTGGCTGCAGAATGTTTAAGGAAATCCATATAGGCTTTTTTCATAATAATGTCAAAAGAGCGTAGTAGCTGCCA
>NW_017728996.1:12179829-12189560 GCF_001723915.1 Gavialis gangeticus | reverse complement strand
CCTGGGTCATGCTATATCTACTGCTTAGGGAACTCAAAGTCTTGAGCTAGCCCTAGAGATGACAGTCTGGAGGATCTGGCTGCAGAATGTTTAAGGAAATCCATATAGGCTTTTTTCATAATAATGTCAAAAGAGCGTAGTAGCTGCCAACTGATGGCTAGGTAAGATAAGTGGATTCTCAAGTGTCAGTGTAATTACTAATGGGAAGACTTTAGTGGTCAGAGTTAAGGGGTTTGCCGATCTTCACATTTCTCCTGGCTTCAGACAAAACCCCATGGTTTTTGCCTGGTTTCAGAGTCAGCCACAACCCGAGGCTCTGTAAATTTTCCTTTGAAATTGGTCAGATTTTTGACTCAGGAAAGAAATTTTAATGGCTTTATTTGATCTGAAGCTTCTTAATGGAAGTTGTACAATTGAGTACATGTAAATAGGGACCGCACTTAGATCACAAACATCATTGTGATGAGGGGGGCTCCAGAATTGCTGCATTGCCCAGAAGGGTAGCGTTGCTGCATGCAAAGACAAAAATAATGATTTTAAATGCATCTGCATGACTATTAGTTTTCGCCTTTACTTTAGACTGTTGTATATTTAAAATAATAAGCAGTAACACATTTAAACCATCAAGATTTTAAGTCACAAGGGTAGGGACCTACTGAATTTGAGGTGGCTGCCCTCCAGTTTCGTGGTGTGAGCGTGGCACTGTTCACCATTTTTCCAGCAGTGTGTGGTGGGCTCCCCACATTTCTGACTGGCCAATGGGCCCCAGAAGCCCTGCCCCTCCCCAAAGATTGATGGATGGCCGTCTGTCAACCTCCAGGGAAGGGAGGGGACTTCTGGGGTCTCTCAGCCAATCAAAGGTGTGGGGAGCCCGGTGTGCTCCAGCACCAAAATTTCCACCCCTGCCATGCTTCGGGACACCAGGGCTTCCCACTGTTTTCTGTTTGCAGCTCCCTTCTCTCTCCCCCTCTCAATGTAAAATGGGACCAAATGTGTGAATATGGAAAATATTCACAAAATGAACAATTCTGGGGTTTTGGTTTTTTGGGGAGTAGCTCAAAATGGAAAATGTTGTCATTTTCTATAACAACAAAATGTTTCAACATTGTGAAATGACACATCAGAAAGAAATGCCTATCCAGATTGAAACATTTCAGCATAATGGACATGCCTGTGATGTTTCAAGTCAAATTGCTACTTCAAAATGCAGTATTTTGTTTCGATCAGAATTTCATTTTGTTTCATTCACACGTGTTGTTTCAGACATTTGGGAACTTTGTTTTGTCCCCCACTGAAAATGTTTATTTAGGCAAAACAATAGTTTCTGATGAGTGTGCTTCTCACCTGAAGATTTCTATCACCTCTGTTGGCATTGGGCCTATTGTATAATCTCTACCTGGTGTGAGATAATACTTACATCTGTTGAAATAGATATAGCAGCCAAAATTGTTTTGGTGGAAGAATAGCACAATCATATAGTGGTATGCTAAGGAGGCCCCCTCTGGGCTCAATGCTATAAATAATAATAAAGGGTAAATAAAAAAATAAAACAGAAACCCCACAAGTAAGATGTTTTAAATGAAAGGTGATGCACTGTGAACTTAACACACTGGCCCTTTAGCCTTTCTGTTAACAAGGTAATCTGATTGCCATTGATTTTTTTCACCTCTGTTACTAAGAAGGTGATGGAATGGTGTCCACACAGATGTATTGAATCAGATACTAAACAAAGAGCAACATAAAGAACAATTATCAGCAGCTTTGCCTTCAGCTTGCTGATTATGACATTACTGAAAAGACAAGGTCTGGGTGACTTAAAGAAAGAAAAAAGCAAGTATGTGGAAAAGGGGGAAAAAAATGATACAGGTGTATTGTCTGCTGAATACAGCCAGTCAGTTCTTTCCTAAAGACCATGGTTCCTTCTGTTGCTAGAAGAGGTTGTTTTTACTTCTGCTGTTAACTGATAGGTATTGGACTGTGATTAAATTAATGACTTTTATTATGCTACAGAAAAAAATAGAACAATGGTAGGGTTCAACCACTGGTAGACATGTCTCACCCTGGATAGAGGACAGCTAGACAATTCTGGAAGATGAGGTCTGTGTTTCTGGTTCTGTACAGCTGATCGTATAAAAGATTTGATTATTTCCTAAATGATGATTAGGCAAATCTTCCTAAGTGCTCTGTGATATAAAGGCTGCACTTACGTGCAGCGTAGGAAGACCCGGTGTAACCCAACACATTGCTCTCCATGTCTGAACAACAGGCAGAGGAACGATGGGCCAGATTCTCACCTGGTGTAAAGCCACATGGTACCATGAATCAGCAAAGTTCCACTGACTTCAAAGGAGTTGTGCCAATTTACACTAGCTAAGAACTTGGACTGGGTGATAGGAAGGCGATTGCAGTAAACTCTAACCTCACGGTATTAGATTTCAGGTTTCCAAATGGCACAAGCTGTTCAAGTTGCATTTCTAGCATCACAGTTTTCCCTGACCCAGCCTGTGTAAACAGTGCAGCCAAGTAGTTCTAGTGCTCCGCTGTCTTTATGTACTAGCAAAAGTAATGACGCCTAGTATGTGGTATTATTATTTTATGACATCAGCACAGTATGACATTTTCTCAAGGGCAGCCCATATCCCCTGCCCTCCTCCATATTGGCAGCCATCACTAATTGACTGTGAAAGTGGAGAATTCAGTGGTTTAAGGTGATCTCTTTTCTGAACTCCAGAACAGTTTGTGGATGGAAATCAGCTGAAGCAAAACATTAGTTCAATTACATTGTCAAGGGATATAGCTCCTGTACAACAAAGTGGTAAACACGTAAAGGAGCCAATCTATTTCTATGTATCACTGATATTATCGTTCTCTCCCTCAGAGGTGGAAAGCATGTGAATGAATAAAAGCCAACAGCGATTTCACCAAGGTGAAGTAAATCACAGTGAAATTATATTATTTTACTAGTGCTATTTGTTTATTTGGGGCCAGATTTTGATAACCTTACTCATCATTAATTAAGACTTTGTTCTAGTCATGCCATGGGGACTACTCAAGAAGAATACTTATTTTGATTAAAGGCATCAGGTGTACTTTGATGTGAAATAAATGGTCTAAATTCGAATTCCCGTACTTATATTGAGGAGTGCTTTATGCCATGAGTAGTCTAATTTCCTCAGTGGATTCTTCCCAGGATACGGTAACATGACAGACTCTATCTGCATATGGCCAACAACGGCCTTCATACTGCACAATACGCAGAGGAAAGGTGTCCCAAGGTGCTCACAGCTTAAGCGATGGGGATATAAAATACAAGACGCATTGGAAAAATCTAGGGGATGATTATGTCAACGGGTTATTTTAATGAATATATTAATCCTGAAGATAACCTTCATGTTAGAAGAATATTTGCTTTTGTTTGAAAAGGCTTGACTTGTTGTTATGATGTACAAAGCTGCTTGCGACTATGGGACAATAAATTACAAGGCTCAAGTCCATTGTGAAAGCAATGAGCTTTCTTCATGACAACTGAGTAATAGCTAGTGAAAAATTAAAGTTGCATGCTTTCCCATCAAAGGGAAAAAGTTCTGGCATGTGCTAATCATGCTCAAATGGTGAATTATCTCTTCAGCCTGGATTTTTTTTTTCCCCCAGTATGACAAGTCAACCCGCAGGTGTGGTTTTAATGTCCTAATGCTGTGCCCATATAAAAAAAAATTAGCTGGATCATAACATAAAAGCTGACAGGCACAACCAGGGGCTGCTTTGCCTAAGTGTAGATGGGCATAAGGGGATCAGGGCCATGAAGGAAAATAACCCTGGGATAGCAGTACAGACTCCCAAAAGATGTTGTTCCTTCAGCCTTGCTGCCATCTGTAGTCAATAGACTTAGAGCTACGTTCCTCAGGGTATTTTGAAGCACCATGAAAGACAGAGATACTCATGTAGGTGGACTACTGGCTTTTTTTCTATGATGCCCCTTCCAATGCCTCTTAAATAAAATGATCATGTCCTTCCACTAAAGTAGCTGGTGGGCTATTGTAAATTAGGAGCCTCAAAAAGCATGTGAAGAGCAGTGAGTGATGTCTCATTGGTCCACAGAACCCCAAGCTGTCACTCTGGGATGACAAAAAAAGTTGGAAAAATCAAGACGAGGTAATGAGACCAACAATACAGGATATTACAGTAGGGAGAAAAATCTGAACTTATTTCTAAAAGACTAGTGGAAAGGGGGGGGAAGTGAAATGTTTGTCTAGGACTTATTAAGAAGCTATAACAAGCTGAAAAAGTGACAGATTTTCATCTCACACCAGAGCAATATGGAAGGAAATGGAGTCACAGTGGTATAAACCTGGTGCATAGGGGAGGGGGGACTTAGGTCCAAGGCTCTGACGTAAGCCGTTTATACCAGGCCATCATCATGTTCCTTCTGTGCTTCAGGGCTGAAGCCTGGTGCTGTGGGCCAACCATCCTTAGCAATTGCAGGTATGTGTGCTACCTTCTTGGCATAGGCAGGGCTGGACTCTTGCCAGTAAGTCTGGATGAGGTTCAGAAAGCAAGGGGTCTCTCAAAGTCCATTCACAAGAGTATTCTGAAATACCGGGCTCTGACACTGCTTGAGCTGAATGAGCAGAAAGGCCATTTTCAGTGCTGAAGGTATCCACCCATATGTATTCTGAGCTCTAAGATAAGAGGAAAAATGTAGGTAAAGCAAAGGAGACTATATAACAAATCAAGAGCTGAGCCTGATCTGGGGCCTCTAATCCAATCACATATTACGTTCGAGGATGCTGTGATCTACAGTCTATCTGTAAAGCTGGATAGCTTCCGAAAACCAACTATGCACAAAGCAGGAATGGGTCAAAGGATTAAAGGAACAAGAATTCCTCAGGAGTTAGTTTAACTTTTGATTGAGATGAGATATTTTGCAGTCACCTCTGCACTTCTAAGTCCCAGCATTATAAATACAGGTGGTTATTGCAGCCAGCCCAACTGGTAACAGGGTATACCAAATACAAATAAAAATGCCTAGTATTAGTACTTGATTTTCTTCAAGGATCACAAAGTACATTCAGATATTAAATTAAGCCTCATCATTCCCCAGTGAGATGCCTATTATCATCCTTGCTGTTATCCTTCTTTGACAAATGTGGAAACTGAGGTGTGCGCAGAGGGTATGGACATGGAGTCATTTCAAAAGAGGAACATTTCCAAAGGTAACAGCTGTTCTAGTCCACGTGTTATCATTGCTTCGCCCCTGGTTCAAGTTGGAGTGGTTTTGCTCCATTTGTATTGTTGTTCCTAGTTTGTCCACACAAAACAGGCAGAGTGGAACAGCCTCTGCCCTCATGAAATGGCTCCAAATGTATGTGTGTCCACACCCCAAATCTATGCAAGGTCAAGGAATCTGCAATAATAATAAAAAAAGGAATGTGGCCTTCTTTTCGTCTTGTGACTGTGGCTGCCCTCACAAGCTTTCCGGCTTTTAAATAAGAGATTAGAAACAGTTGAAGAATCATCCAAACTTTTGGATGTGACAGCAACGCTCCCTTTGATGATACCATAGTACTGTGTGTACCCCAGCAGTGCTGTGTCTGACACTGTCCACCTTGGCAAGGAGACAGCATTGGGAGGAAGGTGGTCAGAAACAGGGGGAAATACATAAAGCACCAGAAGGGAAAGGAGAACCTGCCCAGAGATAAATGATTCCTCTCCTGAGATGTGTTTTTGTTTTATCACAATGACCTTTCAGAGAAAAGATGAAGCCAGCCTCAGGTAAAAAGAAATAGCCACATTTCATCTACGGTTAGCCTTTGTGACCTCTGAACTCTGCTTTTCTATCTGAACCTATTTCCATGCACCATTTCTCCTTACCATAGATAAGGGACATCTCGGTGCCAGGGAGAAACTTGGAGCTTTTTTTGTTTTGCTTTTTTTTAACAAAGACCAGTAAATAAGCACAGCCACTGTTTAATTGGTGCAATTATCACCCGGGGAATATTCTAATACCTCTTCTCCTGAATGACACTGAAGTCTGATAAGCTGCATGGGGGGGATCAAAATTACCAAGTCGTGCAGTTCACAGGTATATTTTAACCGTGTGTGTGTGTGTGTGTAGTATATCTCATTATCGTATCATCACTTTTCAGCTATCTCTAACACAAGAGTCAAGGGGTTTGGGAGCACACACAAAAAAAGAGAGATTTCTAAGAGAGCAGGAGATTGGGCAGGGGTCATCCGAAAGGGTAATTATTGTTAAATGTCAGGTTAACTCTGAAGGCCTCAGCTCATCCAACTGAGAGCAGATTAGCCCAGATGGAGACATTTTCAACACGGTTCTGTCTGGCCAATCAGAGACAGCTGGGATTAGCCAAATACCTTCTCTCATCTGCTTGCTCACAGAAAGGTCAGTTTCTGCTCATTGCTTCCCTTTAAAGATGTGCTTTTCTTTTCTTCCTCCCCCCCCCCGTTTTTTTGTTTGTGGCGGCCGTCTGCAGGAAATCAGGACTCTTTTATCAGCGAATTAAATATTCAACATCTAAAAATCACTTTTTTGAGGATCAACGTCATTCACTTTCAAGAACACTTTTATCTTTTTGTTTAAAGCTGAATATATATAGATATCACACATGTGCGTGCGCACACACACACAACTTCAGCCGAGGTCAAATGATGCAGGTCCATGGATTTCTACGGAGTTGCATCAAGTACAGCAGCTCAGGATCTGCCCCTATATTTGAATATCAGTGGGCCACTATTATACGACATGGATTTTTTTTCTGCACTATTATTTTGCCTATCTTCTCATTTGGCAAATGTGTTCTCTGCATTCATCTGTTTAAGAGCTACAGCTTTATGTTTTCTAGCTGAAGACCAAGGAGACCCCCCCCAGGTTTAAATAAAACAAAACAGAACCCACCCACCCACCCCCCAAAAAAAGTAACCCTGGAGTACTTTAAAAACTAGTCTTTTTTTTTTTACATACAGCTCTTTCCACAGATAGCTTAAATAAGTACAAACATAGAACTCGGCGATAAAATGAACAGGAATGGAAACAAAAATTGCACATGCAATGCATTCCCCAGAATCTTGCTTTCCAACCCTAAAAAGGGCCTTCCTGTCAAAATTACTTTTATGAAGAGGGAAGTCCCATTCTCTCTTTTCTTGGTGATCTTATTTTGGGTGCAGGTTTCATATAGAAACAGTAGCAGCAAAACAAGAAAGTGCTCTTGGTTTGAATCACTGGGGCATGTTTAGTAAAGGGGCCTTTAAAATGGGTATAGCTACATCTGTGCTCATATTAAGGCCCCTTTTCATCTCTAGAGCTTTGCAAAGAGGCCTTGAGTGTACAGGTAAATACAGCCCCACATAAGAAAATAATTAGTATATCTCATTATCAGATATACATTAGTATTAATGTCAGGCTTAGGGCATGATCCTGTACAAGTGATAACAGCTTGCAATTGGTTTCAGTGGGAGCAGGAGCAAGGGCAGACTGCTGTGTGCAACCTGTGAGGCTCAGAATATTCTCTCCAAGGCAAAGGGCACTCTTAAGGGAGTGCTGAAGATGAACACATCCAGCATCTTGTAAAGAGATGCTGAGCCCCAGACAGTCTCAAGAACATCCCGAGTCAGCTCTTGAAATGTGTCCACAAGCCAAATGCAATCTGGTGCTGGAGAAGAAAGAAAGAAATAGGAGAAACTTAGTGGAGAAAAATGAAATCAATGTAAAGAATGTTTAATCAAATAACAACCCATCCCTCACAACATTTACCCTCCTGGGCTTACTTTAATGAAGGGGAACCAGAATGTACAAACTAAAATTCAAAGCGAAACCTAGCTCACAAGGTGCTAACCTATAGTCCATGGGTTAGATCTGGCCTGCAGACCAGTTGGTTTTGGTAAACCACTCTGGGAGTCTTCTGTGGCATTCAGGAGCAAGAGGTTCACTTGTGCCATGCTGCAGCCTGGTGTCAGGGAGAAAAGACAGCAGCTAGCTCCTAATGCCAACCTCCCAAGGACCTGAGCTGGGTAATCTGGTTCACTGCCACAAAAACATCACTGACTTCTACTTTAGCTGATTTTGGATTCATAGATTTCATAGGCATTAGGGCTGGAAGGGACCTCAGAAGATCATCAAGTCCAGCCCCCTGCCCAAGGGGCAGGAAGTCAGCTAGGAACAAAGGATCACAGCAAGGTAAGTGTCCAAATGTTTCTTGAAAGAGTCCAGGGTAGGTGCCTGCACCACCCCTGGAGGGAGCCTATTCTAGGTCTTGGGGCCTCGGACCGTAAAGTTTTTCCTTATGTCCAGCCTAAACCAGACTTGGAGAAGTTTGTGACCATTGGACCTTGTCATCTCCTGGGGTGCTCTGGTGAACAGGTGTTCCCCCAGATCCTGATGCACACCCCTTATATACTTATAGGCTGCCACCATGCCACCCTTGAACCTGCACTTTTCCAGGCTGAAGCGTCCCATGGGGAGTCAGGAAGTTAGCGTGTCTCTTCCCCCACTCTCCCAATTAGTTTTTAAAGTTATGCAATTCTTCTGAGCCCTGGGAAAATTGTCCTGAGAGCAAGATGTGTGAAAAGGTCCCCAAAGGGGGTTGATGGAGGTCCCACCGCTTACCATGTTTATAAACAAATTGGATAAAATCATAGGAAAGAAAATATATCAGGCCCTTAAAAAGAATCGGCATCATTACTATTTCTATAGTCAGCATTCCTAAAGGCCTTAATGCGCAAGGCACTGTACACATAGAAAAAGTCTGTCCCACAGAATTATCAGGCTCGATAAAGAAGACAGAAAAAGGGACGGAGAGAAAACCAACATAGAGACTGGTGTGACCAAAGCCAGAATTATGGATGGTATGAGCCCCACCCAGTGTGTATCCCTGCCTTTCAGCATTTGCTACAGCATAGTATTTCCTGTTACTGGTTATATCCTCCACTTAAAATAGGAAACATCACCCAAATTAAATGTAATGTCTGTGGAGTGTATGAATGCTGGGTCCCATCTACTTGGTCCAAGCCTCTGTGTCCTGTAATCCCCCAGTTGTAGGAGACAGGAGAATGTGCTTAAATCACAAGGAAAGCCAATATTGCACCCAAACGCCAGCCTCTATTTATAAAAAATACTTAGCTATTTTTGTGGTGGGTATCACTGTATTCCCCAATGGAGAGGGAAACAGAGGGAGAGAGGTAAATTGATTTGCCCAATAGCAAACAGCAGGTCTGTAGCAAAGCTGGGAATGGAGCCCAGATGCTTTGATTCATCCATCAGGGCTCTACTCATTGGATCCTACTACCTCCCAGGGAGAGGCCAGCTTTGCTAGTTTTAACTTCATCATCCCACACAGCTGCTTCTTTATTATCTGCACAATGTTCCTAAGTTCTCAGCAATCTAAACAATGTGTTCCTTACAAAAAATAAATAGCACTGAGGTTTATTTGAACCAGATTTACCTGAGAATGTCAGAGAATCTCCAAACTTCCACTTGTATTTATAAGACAACACCTGATTATGGATCTATTTATGGATTCCTAGGACTGACCAAAAAACAAATTAAAATAAAAGCTGAGGAGCAAGCAGCTTTTGTTAAACTTGTTGGTGTACAAACTGCAGTAAATGTGCATACCAGATTCATGAATCTGAAATCCCAGTGAACTCATTCATGAATCAAAAGGGCTCAAATTCTGGGATTTTCTTGCATATACATTTAAGCTGTGTGTGTGTGT
>NW_017728996.1:12176197-12179808 GCF_001723915.1 Gavialis gangeticus | reverse complement strand
TGTGTGTGTGTGTGTGTGTGTGTGTGTGTGTGTAAAAAACATCAAGCAGAGCAGAGATGATTCAATGGGGTTATGAAAATAGGGTTGCATAGGAAGCAGCTGAGCTCATTTCTGTTTTCTAAACCTCCCAAGTTGTAAAGTTGTTTAAGGAAATTCATATTAATTTACTGCAGAGCTAATTTAATAAATGAAAGTATTTGAGTGATTGACCTTCTTAGTGCAAATATAAATCACAGTATTTGAATTCACATGGAAGTGGGAACAGAATCTCCACCACAGTGTATTTAGTAGAGTGCACCATGAACTTTGGTGGTATAAAATAATTGAATTGTGAGAATTTTGTGACGCACATACTGAGCTGTGGGTTTCGTCATGTCCAGAGAACACTTTTATCCCAGGCTCTGATACGTATTAGAAATGACATTTACATAAACTCATAAATTTAAGGCACTTGATTCCCTCTAGTGTCCAAGCTTGAAGAGTGGGGAGGGGGCCCAAAGCAACCAGTTATTGCTTCCTGATTCTGTAAGCAGGTCTCTGCCAGTTCTAGATCTTATGTTTGTTCGATTACTCTAGAGGCTGCTCTGATTTAAGCCACTGATACATCTGGTCCTCGAGAACTCTACTTGAGGAATGGTATGGTTGGGTGAGGTTCTGCACCTTGATCATACCCAGTATACCCTGACATATCCCCCCCGGATGCGAGCAGTGAGTTCAGGATCTGGCTTTACCATTGTCACGGTAGCTATTGTTCTTCCACTTCTGGATTACTCGTAGTCTGGCTCTTGCTGGCCAGTCGTATCTTTTGCAACTCCTGAGCTGCACTAAGGAACCAGACAGAATTGCACAATGAAGACCGTGGTGGTTTCTTATACTAAGGCCTTTAGCAGAATGAGTTGGCTTTGCATGCCTGTGCAAATCAAGCATGCCTTGTACATTGAAGCTCCAGGTAGAACCTGCAGACCTATCGGGGCTTACTCATCATGACCCCCCTGAAAGGTCTCCAGAGGAAGGAAAGGAAAATCTACATTAAAGATAAGGTTGTAAAACTGTAAGCGGTTTAAAATCTATGGATCAGCAAAGCTACTACATGAGCGTGATTCATTATTTATTCTAGTTTTACTTTTCAGTAAGTCTAGTATAAATTTACAGGGAGGACTTAAGAGGGGAAATTAAAGTAACGACATGGAAAAACTCTATGGTTTACTTACAAAGATTTTTTTACTTAGACTGGGTTGACAAGGTCAATATTAGATTTCATCAGCTCCCAAACCGAGCTATTTTAAATCCACAAAAGTTCACAAGGAAGGTGACTACTTAGTTCATCTCTGAAATAATGACATTCATTTTGTAACTACTTTATACTTATGATCATAATAAGGCACTTACTAAAAAGGGAGTTGCATGGACATAAAAGTAACACAATAGTGAATCAGGACCAATCCATTATAAATTAAAATAGATGAATGACCCTAAACATTCAGTGCAGGCTTCTGCAGCTTTTGAATCCTTGGGAGACATACGGCTAAGCAATCAAAGCCAAAATTCTCCTCATGCTAAACAGTTAATATTTATAGGTAACTTTGCAATCATTGCTATCAACAGACAAAAAAACTACAATAATCCGATTGCCATCACTTTAACCAAAGCCCGTGTCGTAAACCTTGTAATTTTCTGCTGTCATGCTCAGGCACTTTCAACACATTTAAATTAGAAAGGACTATGCTAATTTTGCTTCATAGCCAGGGTAATTGTTGTAAGACATAATTATCTTTTTTTTTTTAAAGGATCGTTTTATTCTCCAGAGTTGTTTAAATTCAGTCTCAGTTACTGCTCGTCCTTTCATCCCTACACTGCATTCTGGCCCCCACCTCCATCAAATTATTCCTTTCATCTTCGTTAGCTAGCGATGACTTAACCCTACTTTCCAATGGACATTTTGGGCCCTGGCCTGAAACTCCATTAAAAGTGGGGCAGCGATGTTAAGGACAAACACAGTCCTTTGTTTCTTTCTCACCTTCCTGAAGAGTCCTCTGTTTGTTTAACGCTTGGAGTCATCTTTGATACTAATGTAAAGGTACAGTTCAGGGTTTAGCCTTCTCATTAATTGATACATTATAGTATTGTACCTCTAAAACAGACTTGGGGAGGGGAAAGTGTTATCCTAGCCTCCAAAGGTCTATTCTATACCCCAAACGGTCCCCAAATGGGTTTTGCTAAGCTGGATTGTTGCTTGTGTTCAAGTGTCTGCTCATAGGATAACATCAGTGACTAACAGAGAGTGTGAATATGACGTGGAGTCTGGTTCAGCCAGCAGGAGGCTCCCTTTTGGGTCATCTCCAAGAGTAGTTGGATCAGGCAGGGCCCGGTTTGAGTTTTGGCTGTAGTAGCCTGCACAATACACACACACAGCAAGTCCAGCCAGCAGATGCGTGACTCTGCTAATTGGTTAAGTCCGTTCTAGTACTAACTAGCTGGCAAATGCATTCATTAATGGGAGCTGCTTTGCAGACTGAGCTTGCCTGGTTCTGCTGTGGGAGAATATCGGCATGTCTTTCCTGCAAGTAGTAAAGCCATTGCTCCCTTGTTATCAAGGGATGTTCCAGGGCACCTGGAGTTTGAGCTAAAGGAGCGAGTATTGAATGAAAATACCAGTGATACTAGTTACTGATTAAATGCTGAGAACTGAATGCAAGCATTGTTTGGAGCCCAGGTGGACTGACATTGGCAGCATGTCATCTTATGGTGCCAAATGGAAGACCTGAACACAAAGAGGAGAGACATTTAGGCTTGATGCCAGCTGACCTTGGCATGTCACAGACTCTTCAGAGCATGTCAGTTTCTGGGCATGTTAAAAGGTGGACCACTCCCTACCCCGTAATTGAGGACTGGAGCTTCATGCATCTCCTGCGGCATTGCCCTAGACTTTCCCCTATATGGTTCGCTGATTTTACTATAAGTTCAGTAGTTTTGTTTGTTTCCTTGCCTATTTTTTTTAAGTATAGATGAGGAGAAACATCTAGCAGGTACGGTGCCTGGTACATCACAGCCCTGGTCATCATCACCTAGAACTGCCAGCCGATATGGCTTATGAATAAATGTTCACTGTGCTGTAGCACACTGCCCAGATCAGAAATTAAAGAGCCTGCTGAGTTATTTGACCACTCGGTCACCCCCCTTGCTGCCTGTGTCTTCACTGAAAATGAAGCCTTTCATACAGTAGGATAATGAACCTGCATTAGCTGTCCCACTGGAAAATCCTACTGGAGTCAAGGAATGGCAGCCCAGCAAGTTTACCACAGACAATAGTGTTGTCTCATTTATAGAGAACTATATGTGTGTGCGCACATGTATATATGCGTGCGCACACATACATACACACACACATACATCCATATACACACCCACACATACACCCACACCCACCTATAAAGCAGGGTAGATCTGTACCTTATAGACTAACCAAAGTACATAAAGCAAAAGCTTTTATGGGCTGAAGCTCTCTAGAAGTGTGTGTGTGTGTGTGTGTGTGTATTGTGTTGTGTTGTGTTGTGTGTGTGTGTGTATTGTGTTGTGTTGTGTGTGTGTGTGTGTGTGTGTGTGTGTGTGTG
>NW_017728996.1:12163380-12176186 GCF_001723915.1 Gavialis gangeticus | reverse complement strand
TGTGTGTGTGTGTGTGTGTGTGTGTGTGTGTCTACTTTGGCTAGTTTGTAAGTGTGCGAATCTACCCCGCCTTCTACTCAACTTCAGACTAACATTGCTAACTACAGCTCTCTACACACGTATGTATTCATATTCACATAGCTATGAATTTGGAATATATTTTATCCTAGAGCATTATGGATATGGAATATTATACATATGTGTATGTATGTATGTCTATGTACACACACACATATGCACACCCATGCATGCACACATACAATATTTGAAGTATATACACATATACCAAATATTTCCCTTTCCTAAGGTTTGGCTTTAATGGTAACTTCAACAAAACACAAACTTCAGCTTAAGCCTTCTCCCCCATTTGGTGCTGTTCTTAGGGCTTTTCCTCTAGGATTTTCACTGTTTCAGTCCCCCTTTCTCTCTTCCTCAGTGAAAACAACCGGCATCTTATATCTAGGTTAGAATTAATTAAATCCAAATGCCAACAGAAATGTCTATGCATCTCAATTCCAGTTTTTAGCACTGTGTTCAGGTGATTTTTTTAAAAACAGCCCTGCATTCTGACAATCAGCTTCCTGTTATGGGGACCAGGGAAGAGTGTATGCAATATTATGGAACTGCTACAATCCCCCAAACCTCTGAAGCTGGAGTACACCCAGTGAGTGTACATGGGTTGGACATGCCACGCACTGAGGAATGGGAGCTAGGAGCTGATGCCAGCTTTAAAGGTAGGAGATGAAGCTACTCTGTAACATCTGCCATTAAAGTCGAGCCAGGCAAGAACAAAAAAGGGGAGGATGTTGGCTTGAGAGCTGGACTGCCTGGACATAAAGATTTTGTGTCTAAGGTAGAGAGATCCCAAGGGGTAGGTGCTGAGCAGTTTTAAACAAAGAACCTCCCCTAAGGAAGTGCTTATATTGGGTAGAATGTTATTGCTCATTTCTCTTTTAATAAACTCAAATTCTACAAAGAGAACAAGGTCTGTCCCCCGCCCCCCGTATACAGGGACTATGTCTGTGTCCAGCAAAGATCTCACTGGAACTTTTCCCTCACTTCATCAAATGCAGAATTTCTGTATGACAAAGTATGGAATTGCCATTACGTGCAGTTCCCGCTTCCGCGAATGGATAGCTACAGCCAGAAGGATGTCCCTATTGCTTCTTGCCCTATGCTAGTTATCAACTCTTTGCTGCTTACTGCTGTCCCAATCAATTTCCCAGGAACAAAAGTCTTCCTAGATTTCCTCTTCTAGTCTATTCAGGTTCTTACACCACGCTCATCACCGTTGTACCTGACTGCCATCCAGGAGTGCGTTAAGCAACATCTGTCATATGTTGTTTGTTCTCTTATCTTCTCCCCAGGGGGAAAAGAGTGGGCAGCGCAGTGTCAACATTGCTGGGTTCAATTCTGCCTGATAAAATATTCCATTTATTTATAATATCCCGTTGCTCATGATCTATCATTTATCTTTACCATATTCCATTATTAGTTACACCGATGTAAATCTGAAATAATCCAACAGCCTAAAATATAATGCCTAGATTTATATAGGAGAACAGCATTTAGCTCTGTTTGCTATTGCTTACTAACTTCGGCTACACTTGCATGAGTAGGGAAATGCCTGTGACACCAATCAGCTGTGCCATATGCTCCTCCAGTATCATCTTGTGTCGCTTGTCAGTTGATGAAGGCACCAAGACCCTCAGCCACTGCAGTTTGATTTCTTGGCAGTCGCTGAGGTTCCTTGAATGGGGCAGAACTAGAAAGCTCAGCTGCCAAAAGACAAAGTAAAATATCTCAGGATGGTCTGTGTGCCAGCAGAGGCTGAGGACAGAATACTAATGAGTGAGGAAGTGTCTAATTATGTGCCTGTCACTGTGGGAAACTCCCCGTGTCCTGGGACAGAGGAGAAATGAAGATCACCTCACTGGAATCTCTGGACTTAGATGGATGCTTCTTTAAGTGTGTGTGCATGTGTGTGCACGCATGCACATGTGTGTATGTGAAACACATACAAAATTTCATTTCCAGATGTCATGACTCATTTCTAGCAACGCTAAAGCATCCAGTGGCTTTCAAGAGCATGGCCTGCTGTGGACTCTATTCTTCACGGGGCTGGGATGCCAGGGGTTAACTTGATTCCTCCCAATAATTGTCCTGATGGGAGCCCCTAATGTTAGAAATCCTTGCGGCTAGGGATAACTAGTGGATCTCAAAAACAGTGCAGTGAGCAGCACACCCTACAGTCTGCTGAAGAAACCTTGATGCCTGGAATTACCTTGAGAAGCATGGCATCCAGATCCCTGAATCTGTGCTCCCTAAATGGGAGCTCTGGTTGTCATGGCTGCCGGGAATTTGAGCTCTTCACAGAAGAAGAATGAGGTTTTACAATGGCCATTACAAGCTTGTCCAGCTTGTTTCTGTAGAAAGCCAGGAGAGAAACGACATCATAATATAACATCCCTCCTCCAGCAGAGGTCCCCCTTAAGATCTCTGCTCTTGGGACAGAAATAATATACATCAGTCAAAGCCTTTGTCTTCATTCTGTTGGGGTATCTTATGATGGGAAACCCAAGTCATAATTTTATCAATATGATATGGTATGATGTATGATCTCATCTCATACCATATGATACATTTATATACACGAGGAAAGATTATCAGGATGCAAAATTGCCGAAGCATAAGAATATTTCGGATATCATTTCTCCCATGCTAAAATGCCCTCTTCCACTGCAGTCTCACCCCCATCCTGACCCTGCATTTGTGCTACATAAGGGATAACTGGGAAGCAACCTTGTTTATGGACGTTTGTCAGGCATAAAAAAAAATCCCTCGCGGTATTTGTAAGCATGTCATTTTCCATAGATATTCTTGGTTGTTTAACTGCACGCAGGGTTTTTGTAGCGGTAGCAGAAAGTCCCACGCACCATTGAGCAATCATTTATTGGTTAAATATCTCCATTCTCAGGAATGAATTGCTATTTTGTAAGAACAAACATTTCCTTTCTGTTTAATTTTCAGAAGTTGAGGTTTCAATGGTGTGTGCTCTGGGAAGGGAATAGAGTCTGGTTCCTTGGCATTAATGCACTCCAAACTTTTACTTTCTCCACCAATTGCTGACTGGCCAGACCTTTAGTACATTAACTTTTCTGCTTTTTCTTGGGGGCCCAGGATCCCATGGGGAGATACTTCTGGCTTTCCTATTCCCTCCATTTGTTTAACATAGAAGTATTAATTCTCCCTGATCTCCACCTACAGTGAGATAAACAAACCTTAAGTGTTACTTAATTCAGCAATACCAGACTTGTTCTTTTTGATTAGCCAACCATGTAACAGAACCCTCTCTAGGTTTTCCTTTTTTTGTTTGTTTCCTTGCTTTCACCAAGGCAATTCACGCTTCAGATAAGGTGCTGAGTTGCTGGCTCTGGAAAATGAACTTTCTTGCATACCTAAAGAACTGGTGGAGATACAAATTCCCCAACAATGCCCCAAAATATTGGAATAATGAATAAATACTGCATTATTGTACAATACCAAATATGTATTATTGCATCAACAATGGAACTTTTGTGGAGGAAACCACCTTTAGGGAAATAAATGGCCACAACCGCGTTAATCCTAATTTTCTATTCTGAAAAGGTCAAATGCATGGAGACCCACCAACTCATTGCCTGTGTTGTGCATAGGCCAGATTTGGAGGTTTCAAGTTTTAAATTACCTCCTTACTTGGGCAGAACTCCCACGGCCTCCACAGAGTTGGTTTGCCCAAGAATGACCGACTGAAAACTGAATAGTGGCTTTGGGATCTGGTCCTTTGAGAAAGCTGCATTTATTGCATGCACTTTGGTGCATGTACACACAGGCCATATTGTACTATGTATACTATGACCCTAGGCACTGTGGTACTACTACCAATATCTAAACCCTAGATCTCCTTTTCACATTGCTTAAAACATAATTATAACAACCTTCTCCCACCGCCTGCTTGAACTAGATTTGATGCAGTAGCCAAAAGCCCTGTATCCTATTCCCAGTTCCCTAAGCCAACCAGTCTAGGAAAATGTAAACTCTTTGGCCCCTCTGCAATGCTTCTGCAGCTCAGATAGGCTCTGCTGCCTTGCGTGGGCAGCTAAGGGTATTCATTTGGCATGGAGATCAACTGAGAGTAACCCAAGCTGCTATTCTCTGTGTACAGCTGGTAAAATCAAGCTCTTCTTTTGTTTCTATTAGCATGAATCATGTAGGTACTGTAGCAATATTGGGCTGTGTATTCAGTACTTGTAGACAGACTCCATCCTCCGGACACCGGAGGCTAGATTCTGGAAGTTGAATGGAGTTCTTCCTGATTTACACTCACGTACCCGAAGGCAGACTGTTGCCTATGTAAGGTCCCAGGGCAGGAACAGGCACTGAGTATTTCACAGTGGTTGCAATCTGCTCTAACCGTAACAACTGTGAGGCAGCCTGATTGATTCAGACTAGCACATGGGATACGGAGAACCTGGCAGTCAGCACAACACAGACGTATACTAGTCACCAGTTGCAACATGGACACCGTAATATCAGAGGGGGCTTTCCAAAAAAAAAGAACAGGAGTTGGTCCCCAGATGGGCTCTTAATAAGCAATTGCAAATGCAGGATAAATAGGATGATTGAGCTGTGTATAGGTGGCACTATGTTAACTCATCGACTGTTTACTCAAAAGTTACTTTGCTGTGCAAGAGAGCATCAAGACGACCACCTATTGATTCACTTTCCTCCCTGAAGATGCTTACGATCTGTCAAGCATAGAGAGCAAAAGAGAGAGAATGAATCTGCCCTGGGCACAGCAGGAGAAGTTGCCTCATCTGCGAATGAGAGATAATTTCTTCCTTAGCCCTAGCTTGGCAAGGGACATTTCCCTTGGCTGGGCAACATATCTGAATAAATTCTCCTCTCCTGATTAAGTCATCTGAGGGGGCGAGAGTCCGCTCCAGCCTCCCTGCTTGGATTTAACCTCAACGGGTTAACTTCATAAAACTGCAGCTCTTTATTCCAGCCTGCGATTTCCCATCATACTTTAGGACCAGCGAACCGTCCCTTCATTGATGGCACCTTTTGGCTTCACAATAGAAGCCAATTTGTTAGAATTCTTCACAGGTCAGGGGCTGCGTGAAGATGTGGAGGGCACAGCAGTGGCCGCTGGAAAATGAAGTTGTATTCGCTTGGCAAATTATACGTCTGCTGCACTTTATGGGCCTTGATTTCCTTCCCTCTCTCTATCTCACTCTCTGCTTCCCCCACCCCCTCTGCAGCCCCTCCCTTGCCCTCTCTTTCTTTTTTTTAAATCGGAGAAGCGTGTATGTGAGCTATTGTCACATATCCAGTTAATGTAGGTTAATAGATTGATTCCAGTGACACGGATCATAATGAACAGTAAATTGTTTTATCTCTTAAGTCTTATTTGGTCAGCCAGGAAAACATATGAGGTAATATGGTTTGGACTAAATGGACCGTATAATAGATCTCCCTCTAAAGAATAAGGACAGGGGTGACAGCGCCTCTTATGATTAATGAAAATAATAATGGTCCTGAAATTGAAATTTTTCTAATTTTTTTTCCTTCTTCTCTCTTGGCTGCCACCAAAAACTTCACCCAGCAGATGATTTGTGCACAATAACCACCTCTGACTTCTTCCTCGACTCCTAGTACAAGTTTAGGATGGCTGGGGAGGGAGAGTTGAAGGGGGATGGATGATTGCATAGATTTCTAAGAGCACAGTTCAGCAGCACAGGAGCATGTAAATGTAGTTTTTGCTGCGGGGGGTGTTAAGCCCTTGGTTTCAAAATGTGTTGTAAGGTGCTGGCTACTTGCCTGAGGCTGGGATTTCCAAACATGCCTAAAGGAGTTAGATACCTAACTGTAAGGGGATTGGAGCACCTAACTCACTTGGGCTTTTTGAAAATCCCAACCTAACTATATTAAAGTTTCAGTAGATGCGGTGGGGCAATCTGCTTGCTTATGTAAGGCAAAAGCCCAGGCATATACTTGCCCACTGTCCTGCTGATATGCACCATTTGAAAGGATTCAAGATTATTAATAATTATATTTGCTGAAGGACAAAAGGGTCCTGACCACTGCACCAAACTCCTACAGAGGCCTGGCCCCCAGCTTAGGATCCTCATATCTAAAGGCATGGACAACCCTGACTGGACACAGGCAAGGTTTTACTTTAAAGTGTCACGTGATGGATGCTATTTTCACTATTGCAATTTAGGACTGTTTCCTGACTTCCTGCAAGAAATGGATTTTGAGGGAGGATCTGAATGAAGGGTGGGTGCCTGGTGCTTTCGGATAAGGAGGGAGGGAGTCCAAGCACTAGAGATAGGGTGAGAGATGGCCTGAAGAGGAGATGGAGACATTTCCCCTCCTTCCACCCCTTTGTGTAATAGGATCTCTGCAATAAAGAAAAAAAACAGTCTGTCCTCCTGTGGCAGAAACCACTCAAATTGATTCCTTAGCAGCCCGTACATCAGTGACTCAGGTACAAGACTTGGGATTAATTATCCTCAAAGCACCAGGGAACCAAAGTGATGCTGCTTTCCTCCTCCAGGCTGGGAGAAGTTCAGCGAATTCAGCCTTTTGAGCTCTAGTAACTGAAGCGCCTTGGAAAAGAGAAGAGATAAGTACCAGCAGTATTAGGAAAACTGGCAAGGCAAAGCCGGTATCAGATGTAGATTATGTAAGAGAGCAGCAGTCCTCAGTGTCTCCCAGACTTTTATGCATCTTGGCTGGAATTCATGACTAGGCAGAAGATCAGGATCTACGTGCAATCCTGCAGAGGTGTAGCAAGCTCATTGGGCTCCTAGGGTGGAGGGTCAGGGTGCATGGTGGTATGCCAACCACTGTAAACAGTGTGGAGGGGAGTGCCATGGGTGAGGGCAGGAGAAGGCTTGCCTTCCTGGGCTCCTGCTGCTGCATCAGCTCCAGTGGCAGCAGTCTCATGGCTGGGATCCCTGGGATTAGGCTCTGGTACCCTGTTCACACCCTCCATCCTCCCAGATACAGACATATTGAGCTCAGGGCTGTGCCTGCTGTGAGAGAGTCTTCCCAGGGGGCTGGGAGAAGTACCGTTCCACTTGTTCCACTAGCCCCCATGTGCCTAGATATGCTGCTTGATGCTGCACTGCACTGTCCAGCTCCTATAGCTGGGCAGGTGCACTGTAGGGCTGCCCAGGCCATGGTAAAGACTCTGGGGGTGGTGATTCTGGTATCTCTTCATAGTCAGCACTCGGGGCTGATGACCCTCTCATTCCATCCTAGTTACGCTATTACTCTCCGACAGGTAAATGCCAATAAAATCCTCAAGGCCCCCACATTCTGCCTAAGTTCATCTTCATAACGAAGCCTCTCTACCTCATTTCTACTGTGCCCCCACTCCCCACTGCAACACGATATTCTAAAAACCTAGACAAATCCTCTGGAAATACACCCCCGCCACTGAAGTGCACTAAAAATATAAGAGTTGGTCCTCTTCTGGATCAGGCTGATTCAGAGCAGAATCAGACCTAATTCATACTGCCTGAGCAGAATCAGGACTAGTTCATACCCGCAAGATAGGCAAGAGGTAATCCACAGTTAAGATACACTGTTAATATCTCCCATGGGTTTAACCAAAAGGCTTCTATATGGCTCCAAATAGTTCTTGAGTAGGACTTACTCTTGAATGGTACCCTGCAGAGGAGTCAGTGGGCACATCTACATGAGACGCTAGAAGCACAGCAGACTAATTCTACTGCACATTAGTGCAACAAGCAAAAACCATGCTAATGTGCAGTTGAATTAGCCTACTGTGCATTAGCATCATAAAAACGTGTGTGCGAGTGCTTCTGTGCAGTAGCACCAATGACAGTGCATTAAGTTAGTACCTGTAATTACAAGTCCTAAACTTAATGTGTCATAATTATGGCATATTAATGAATGTGTAAACGTGCCCCAGTTGTACCCATATTGTATATGGGTATTATGATATCAGTAAAAATGATGAACAGAACATAGAGCCAAGTCTTCTGTTCTTTTTTTAACTTCCATTCAACTTGGTAACTTAGCCAGGATAAAATAAGAATGTGTTTGGCCTACGTAGCATCCTAACAGTGTCTGTACAACAATTTGAATCAATGTCCATATGGGAAATTACTGCTGTATTGGTATCTTGCCTCCCTTCTGTCCTATTACAGTGTTTGTCTTAATTTGTTTTACTTAATTTTGTTTAAGACTGTAGCAAACAGCCATAAGTGCCTTGTCTCTTTTATTTGTGGTTATCTTGGTACTTTATGGCTGCTTCATTGAATCTGTTTTCATTCTTATAAGATCAATAAAAACATTTGCAACATTAAAAAGTTTGGGGAACAGGGAACTGCACTTAGGAGTAGTATAATGTAATGGGGATTGTTTCCTGACTCTTCAACAGAGAAGAAACAGTTGTATCCTTTCCCCCCTCTGATATGTAATCTCAATATCTTGCAGTCCTCCTGTCTTTGAGTTTTACAGTGGCTGTCAGCGGGCAATCAGCTCAGGCGTTCGACTCCTTTGGATTAACATCAAGCTCTGTAGTTTGGGTATATTAGCAGCAGGGTCAATCACAGCAGCAGGAAGCAGCCTGTGCAATAAAAAAGGGAAGAATAAAAGGACCTCTCTGAACTTCAAGGATCTGGAAAACCCAAACTGAGACTAAACTTCATAAATATCCCTAATCTCTGGTTTAGAAGCCAGAATTGTTTATGATTCATGGCATTTGATGACATTTAACAGCATGCAACCCATTACAGCCCTTAAGTCATTACACAACACGGCAGAAAATGTCATGAGGTGCCACGACAACAAGGCAGGTTATTGGAGGGGCAGATTCAGTTCAGATTAGCTCAGACTTCTGATGGATGTTAGTCTAGTTCCAGACTGAACCCAGATTCTGCCTGTTAGGCTTATCTTACTAACCGATCATCCTCCCCTCACCCTTCATTCTTCATTACAATGTAAGACTCTATCCTGTGTCTTCCCAGGCACTGGCAAAACAGAGCTTATTTAAGTCTTGAGAAGAATCAGGACTAATTTATAGCCCTTATGGATAAACAAGAAACAACTAGGACTAAGACAAGTTGAACATATCTCTTATTGGCTTAGTTAACAGGCCTTTCTTGCAGGTCAGCTGGTAGCATAGCATTCCCCAGATGACAAGCCTAAACATACCCGGGGAAGAGGAATGACAGGCCAATAATAGCAGCTACTTGAATGCAAATACATCACCACCATATATCAGTGCACTGTACAATTAACCTTAATAGAGTTACCAGCACTTAAAAACAAATGGGGCATTCAAAATCCGAGTGAAACATTTTGCTTGAGATCATCTCACGATGAGTAGGTTATAACATATAAGTTTAATCTGCTGCATGGGGGGAATTTCCTCCCAGATGCATCCATGTATTCCTAGAAACAGTGGTAGGAGAAATATTGGGTAAAAAGTAGTTGCTGTAGGTGCCTAACTCCCCTAGGTGTCTATGAAACCTTCACAAACGTCCTTTAAATTAGTTTTGAATGACAGGACAGACTGCATGTTTCCCTTTTTAGTGGTGTGTGAAGTCCATAGCTGGGATAACAATTCCAAATGACAGCCAAGTTTCCAAGTACTGCAAGAAGTTGAGAAGTAAGGTTCACTTAAGTATCCAAAATTTAGACTCTCTGAACTCCATGAATCTGTCAATCTGACACCAAAAAAATCTCACAAGATTCACAATAACAGATGTAATTTCTATGACTGAAAAAAACAGGGAGAAGCTTTTTGAAGCGACATTGGTGTTTCTACTTCCAAGCATGAATGGAACTATTAAGTATATATGAGGGCGTAAGAGTGGGTGTGTCTACACATGAATTTACACCAGCTTAAATTTACTGCGCAGTAAGCAAAAATAGGCAGGTGTTAAAGCGCAGTAACGCTGCATGTAGACTGACTTGGGACTAAAGTTAGTCTCGAATCAGTCCACACATATAGTGTTACTGGTCAGTAAGGCGTCTACATGTGCATTACTGCGCAGTAACTAATCGGGCTTAAATTTGATACCTGCATGATGCGGGTATCACATTTACCCTCAAGTCAGCATAAGTCACCATATTTACTACACAGTACAGGCATGCACATGTAGACACGAGCCCAGTGAGTCATAATAAAAGAGGGAAGATTGTTCAAACTGCTTCAAAACTTTGGGCGCTTTGACTTTCTTTGGAAGGGATTTTAGATTCCTTAGAGCTTTACTTGAACCAATGTAGACAACTCTACAACAGATTACAACATAGCTGTCTTTAGAAAGCTTTTAACTGCCTTAAAGAATACATAGAATAGGACACAGTGGCTAGACTATTAATTGCAAAATTTAATCCTTTGATATTGTGTCAAGTCTGGTAAAAAATACAGTAATCATCAGTTATCTACAATAAGCTTATATACCTTGGGAAGTTTTTGCAATATAGATATTTGATTCAATGTATATCCCATGCACATATAATAACATATATATATATATATGTGCAGGTGTATAGACACTCTCTCAATAAGTAGTAAGGATGTATGGGGCACACATACACCCATGCACATACATGGTACTACATTATTTTGTCTTTTATTGAGGAAAAAAGATATTAAAAAATCCAATGACTGATTTTGCTTCTTGAACCAAGTCAAATATTTTCTTGTCAGTATGCTCATAACTTCAGACTGCAGAGGTCACGGCTTTAACTTTCTCCTTCAGATGGTTTGTGAGTGGAATGTCCTTGAGATTAAGGGCTCCTTTTGTTTTCCTTGGGAGAAGCTTTGCTTACCCTGGCAGGCAGCTGAGACTTGCCAAGGTTCTCTAGACTCTGTTTATTAGATTTTTATCTTCTTATCAGAGTCTTCCTCCTTAAATCATGTCAGCATTTTACCACTCTTCAGGGATTCCTGGTGTTTTATTGTCTACGAACTGCTTGGGGGCTGGGGGTGAAGGAAGGCATCCTAACGAAACTAACATTTATATAATGGCAGAAATGGGAAAGATACAACTCTCGTCATCTTATTCCCAACCTGAGCAAATTTACCATTTTTTTCCAAATTACAAGGATTTAATTCACTTCTTATTGAAACAAACTCCCA
The DNA here is from genome assembly GCF_001723915.1 of Gavialis gangeticus. Taxonomy (NCBI): domain Eukaryota; kingdom Metazoa; phylum Chordata; order Crocodylia; family Gavialidae; genus Gavialis; species Gavialis gangeticus. The sequence goes on along the minus strand of NW_017728996.1, from coordinate 12,165,016 downwards.
GTCATTTCAATGAGAGTTCTGTGCCTGATGAAAGACTTTGCCATTTGGTCCTGTATTCCTGTCCAACATTACAATGGTTGCAAAAGCCAATAGGGTTGGTTACTGTAATTATATTATTCTTTCTGCTAAAGCCTACTTTCATTCTTTTTATTAGAGAGACAGAGGCATCATGACTTAATTTTATCAGATTTACTTTTACATAACTGGATTTAACTTCTGATAATAAATAAATAAATAGAGCTTATAATTCATATCTAATAGACATAAATCTACTTGTGTTTCTTTAGGGTTTTCAACATACCCTCTTTTTCATAATGAAAGCAATATTTTTGCCACACCTTTCATGAGAATTTATGGATCTTCACAAAACTTCTGTGAAGTAAATGTCTGTTTTCCCAAGGTCATGCAGGAAGGGATGAGCATGTGCAGCCAAAAAATGAGAGATGGGCCACAGACATATTAGCTTCAGGGCTTTAAATATCACTGTGTAAAATATTTGTTTAATCTTTAGGCCATATGGAAATCATAGTTTTGAACTATCAATAGCTGGAAATTAATGATGATGGAATCTCAAAAGTTTTGATTTGGACCAGTATGAAAATTTTGGAAGCTGATCCAACCTCATAGATTCATAGATGTTAGGGTCAGAAGGGACCTCAACAGATCATTGAGTCCGACCCCATGCATAGGAAGGAAAGTGTGCTGGGTTCAGATGACCGCAGTCAGATGTCTATCTAACCTCCTCTTGAAGACCCCCAGGGTAGGGGAGAGCACCACCTCCCTTGGGAGCCTATTCCAAATTTTGGCCACTCTAACTGTGAAGAAGTTATTCCTAATGTCTAATCTAAATCTGCTCTCTGCTAGCTTATAGCCATTATTTCTTGTGACCCCCCAGGTGTGCCTTGGTGAGCAGAGCCTCACCAATTCCCTTCTACACCCCAATGATGAATTTATAGGCAGCCACAAGGTCGCCTCTTAACCTTCTCTTGAGGAGACTGAAGAGGTCCAGGTGCCCTCATCTCTCCTCGTAGGGCTTGGCCTGCAAGCCCTTAACCATATGAGTGGTCCTTCTCTGGACCCTCTCCAAGTTATCCACATCCCTCTTGAAGTGTGGCGCTCAAAATTGGACACAGTACTCCAACTGTGGTCTGACCAGTGCCCAATAGAGGGGAGGTATCACCTCCTTGTTTCTGTTTGTCATGCATCTGCTGATGCACGATAAAGAGTGCAGTTAGCTTTGCTGATGACTTCATCACACTGACGACTCATGTTCATCTTGGAGTCCACTAGGACTCCTAGATCCCTTTCCACTTCCGTGCCACCAAGCAGGCCATTTCCTATGCAGTAGGCGTGCTGGACAATTTTCCTCTTTAGGTGCAGTACTTTGCATTTCTTCTTGTTAAATCGCAATCTATTGTTTTCTGCCCATTTGTCCAACCTGTCCAGGTCTGCTTGTAGTTGTTCCCTGGCCTCCAGTGTGTCAACTTCTCCCCACAGTTTTGTATCATCCGCAAACTTGGACAGAGTACACTTCACTCCCTTGTCTAAGTCACTGATGAAGACATTGAAGAGTATCGGTCCAAGGACCGAGCCCTGCAGGACCCCACTGCCCACATCCTTCCAGGTAGATACCGAC
>NW_017728996.1:12156301-12158380 GCF_001723915.1 Gavialis gangeticus | reverse complement strand
AGTATCGGTCCAAGGACTAAGTCACAGTCTCTTAATTTGTTCACCTGTATGGGGTGAGATACCATAGTGAAGCCCTTCCTGAAGTCTAGGTAAATGATATCTACCCCTACTCCTGCATCCAGGTGTTTTGTAACTTGGTCATAAAAAGATAGCTAGATTAGTCAGGCATGATCTACCTGCTATGAACCCATGTTGGTTTCCCCTCAGCATAATTTTTCCTGCTGGGCTCTTACGTATATGAGCCTTAATAATCTTTTCAAAGACTTTGCCAAGGATGGAGGTGAGACTGACTGGCCTATAGTTGCCTAGATCCTCCTTCCTCCCCTTCTTGAAACTAGGGACCACATAGCCCCTTTTCCAGTCCTCCAGGACCTGGCCCATGTGCCACAAGTGCTCAAATATTCTTGCCAATGGCTGTGCAATGACATCAGCCAGTGCCTTCAGTACCCTTGGATGGAGCTCATCTGGACCTGCTGACTTAAATGCATCCAGTCCTTCCAAATGACTCCGCACCATCTCAGGGTCAACACCTGGTAGTCTGGTGCCCAGCTGTTGTCTCTCTACACTCTCATTGTGAGACTTGTCTTGCCCCTTGTTTAGGAAGACTGAGGCAAAGAACTCATTGAGGATTTTGTCCTTGTCCCCCCTGTCTGTCACCAATTGCTTTTGCCTGTTCAGTAGTGGTCCTATACAGCCCTGGGCCTTTATTTTACTCCCTATATATCTGAAAAACAATATTTTGTTATCCTTAACTTGGGATGCCATCCGCAGCTCCATGGTAGCTTTGGCCTTTCTAACTGCCTCCCTACAACTTTGAGCTGAGGAGGAATACTCCTCTTTAGTAATCTCTCCCTGTTTCCACTGCTCAGTCCTACTACAGCTTGATGATGATGCCCCAACAGTAACTTGACTTGAAAAAATAGCTTAATGCGAGGCACAAAGAGGGAAAAAGAAATGAGTGTGATCCTTTGACCTATAAGTATAGTGCCAAATGTATGCACCATCAGGATCAACTGAAGAGCTGCCCCTATGTGATAATTCAGCGCCAGGTGCATTAGATATGCATAGACAGACAGACCAAATTTGTTCAAGTCTTTGAAATATATTCATCTTAGAACTGCTGTCACACTGTCAGCAGAATGAATCAGTAGGACCGTTCATACTTTTCTGCTTTAGGTAACTATTCTTTTGATAATGAATCTTTAATGATAATTGCTTTTCTAAAGACAGCATTTTCTGCCCTTGTTAAAGCAATACTTTCTTGTGGAAATGTGCTTAACATAAAAGCCTCATGACCAGGGTACCTTTCTAATGATCTCAATGAAGATCTCAAAGAAGGACATACACTTTGGAAATGTGGGACAAGTGGCAAATACAAGAAGGATAAAAATTAATAGTGGGAAAAAATGTGTGAATTCTTATTGCTTGAGTTCTGTATCCACTTTCCTGTGACTTCTACAACCATTATCCCAATGCTAAAACTTATCTACGAAGTGTAAAAGTTTAGTCAAACAAGAGAATGCCCTTTCATTTATCTTTCATAAATATCAGTGGTGAAGCTTTCAACTTCAGAATAATTGAAAAAGAAAAGGAACTCAAGGCATAGGCTAGTAGTTTCGGGAGGGCTTGGTTACTAGTTCAGTGCTAAGTCTTCACCAAAGCAACCCAATTTCTAATAAATGTATGTTTGGCCATAGGCTGTGGAATGGGGTGGGCCACCTGGGCCATGGCCCAACCAACTTTTAGCACATTCATTTAGCTAGCTATGCCATTAAAAAAATAGCTATACAGTTTTAACTGAAATGACAATCATGCAGTTGTGGGTTATATAAATTAACATGCTAAAATTTGGTTGAGCCATGGCTTGGGTGGCCCACCCCATTCTGCAGCCTATGTCTTTGGCTGCTTTTGTTTTGCAATATGATACCAATAAGATCTCTCTTGCCCTTTTTTTACTCTCTGGAAAAAGAAAAATAAGTGCCAGCAACACTTCCTTGACCCCCTACAGAAAATAAAGTCCTCAGAACAAATCTAGAGCAATACACCAGTGTGTCCAATCAGCACTCCTTTAGCAAGCAA
>NW_017728996.1:12139523-12151301 GCF_001723915.1 Gavialis gangeticus | reverse complement strand
AGAACAATACACCAGTGTGTCCAATCAGCACTCCTTTAGCAAGCAACCTTATAATAATGAACTCAAGTTGACACTGCAGACTTCAGGACTTGAACCTACAGTAACCAACCCGCATGCCTCAAGGGAAAACCAACATTAGTAAAAAGGTAGATTTGAACTATAAATTGAAAATGCAAATGGAAGATAAACAAATTAGTAGAAGCTGTGTAGTCTTCACTTCCTTCCCTGCCTCCTTTATAAGACTGCTGCTCCAATATTGTTTCCAAGTACTGAAGGCAGTAACTTATTTTGTAAAGTCTTAAGATAAGCTCAGTGTCACAGCATCTAGCTCAGTATACTAGGTCCAATTCCACTGGCATAGATTTGATCTAGAATTGGTGTGTGGGGGCAAGCAGTACCATAGTGCATGCTTGTAGATGTATGTGTGCATGTAAGAGGGAATCAGAATTCAGAAATGTGATGCTACTAATCTAATCCTACAGTTGGATCAGAATATGTTAACACTGTTTTGACTTTCATGCACCAATAAAAGCTTAAAAACACTAGAGAAAATTATAACCACTGACTTTCCTGTCCAATGATTGCTGCTTTGAAAAGTGTTTATTGTTCAAGGAGTCATTATTATTATTGTTGTTGTTATATCATCAACAAAATCATAACTTGAGCAGGTATCACTATATCAGTGCTTAAGATGCCATTCATTAAGTGAAAAACTACTTGTAAAATACAGCATGTGATTTTAATTGCAAGTATATTCCTTACCATTGCATGTCAGCCTGTGAGCCTGCACATGATGCACAGTCATCAGCGAAGAGGAAATCGTGAAGTGTGGCTGTCAGGACTTTGGAGCTTACTCAGAACCTGCAAAGGTTGAAGAAGTCTCCATCAAAATGGCACCTGATCCCCATACCAAGGTTATCATCTTGGACGGTATCTGACAGCATGGCAGAGAATACCAAACTTGAAGAGGGTAGGTCCGAGCACGCAGCCCTGCTTGATGCCATTTGTGACCAGAAAGGGGCCAGAGCATTCACCATTTGCAAGGATGCATGCCATTATGCTGTTGTGGAACTGTTGAACCATATTAATGAATTTTCTAGGGCTTGCATACTTCTTCATGATTTCCCAGAGGCCTTCACACTTCGCTGTCTTGAAGGCTTTGGTTAGGTTGATGAACATAAGGAGAAGGTCGATGTTCTGTTCCTCTCACTTTTGTTGAAGCTTCCAGGCTCCAAGCACCATGTTGGTGGTTCCCTGTCCTTTTCTGAAGCCGCATTGGCTTTCAAGCAGTAGGTCATTTAGATGGTCAGTCAGTCAGCTGAGGAGGACTCTCGCGAGTATCTTGCCACCGATTGAGAAGAGGGAGATGCCCCTGTGGTTGTCAGAGTTGGCGATTTCCCTTCCTCTTGTACAGGTGGACAATGGAGACATTCTTGAATTCTTGAGGGACTACCTCCTGTACCCGCATACTACAAAAGATCTTGGTTAGTTTCTTCATGGGATCATGACCACCTGATTTGTAGACCTCAGCTGGAATTGTATCCATTTGTTGTGTGGCCTTTTGAACTTCTGCAATTGTAGGCGGAGCTTCAAGCGAGGTGTTGACGTCTATTTGAGGCAGCTTGCGTATGGCATCCATGTTGACGGAGGAGGTCTGATTGAGGATGGTGCTGAAGTGTTCAGCCCATCTCTGGAGAATCTGGGTCTTGTCATCTAGTAACGTGGTCCTGTCAGCAGACAGAGGGGAGGATCTGAGGACCTGAGAAACAGAGACAGCCTTTAGGGTGCTGAAGAACTGCTTTGCATTGTTTCAGTCAGCATAATACTGGATCCCGTCTGCTATTCTCATCAGCCTCTGAGAACTTCAGACTCACTTTTAGCACAAAGAAGACCAAAGTGATGTTTCAGCCTGCACCTGGCACAACACCCCAGCAGCCACACATCTCAGTTAAGGCCACCAACTGTCGATGACTGTAAGTTTTCGATCTAGGCAGCATGGTCTCCGGTGCTATCCATATTGACAATGAAGTCAACGCAACACTAGTGAAAGCTAGCGTGGCCTTTGGCAGACTCCGTAAGTCTGTCTGGGACTGTAGAAGCATCTGAAGGCTGGCAAAATTGAGGGTTTACAAAGCCATCATTCTCCTGACCCTCCTTTACATCTGTGAAACCTGGACCATCTACCAGTATCATGTCCAGAAACTAAACTGCTTCCACCTATGCTGCCTGTAGAAGATAGTAAAGATCAAGTGGCAAGACAAGATTCTGGACACTGAGGTGCTCAGAAGATCAGCTCTCCCCAGTATTCACACTCTACTGAAATTGGCACAAGTAAGATAGGTCAGCCACCTTTCAAAAATGCCCGACACTCACCTGCCAAAGAAAATCTTCTACGGCAAACTGTCAAATGGAGTACTGTCTTGCAGAACACCGAAGAAGCAGTACAAGGACACCCTAAAGTGATCTCTAAAGAGTTTCAGCATTGACCCAGAGTCATGAGAGCAAATCGCTTGCAACTGTCCATCCTGGAGGTCATCACTCCAGAGCGGAGCACTGGGCTTTGAACAGCAACACACGGCAAAAGAAATGAAGAAACATATGGCCAGGAAAATGAAAACCTCTTGTACCCAGTCTTCATCGCTTACCTGCCCCTGCTTCAGCAGATTGTTGAGGCTAAGATTGGACTTATAAGTCACCTACATACCCCACGTGACCTAGTCTCCACCCCCCTTCTCTTTCCTCTCTCTTTTCTCTCTTTTTTTTCCTTTTTTCTCCTGTCTCCCTTCCTGTTTCTTTCCTATTTATTTTCTATTTTCTTCCTTCTTCCCAACCCCCCCCCCCATGGGATGTGGTCATCTTCCCCCATGAACAAGGATATTCCCTACCCCTTTTAAAACTCTGTGCATTCATATACCATTACAAGAACATCGTAGAGTGTTTATATATGCTTCTTGGCACTTCTTTCATAAAAAGAAAAAATTCTTGCTAGTGCCAACAAAAATCACATACTATAAATGAGAAACAGTTAAGCCAGCAGATTCAGTTTGAAGCAAAGTTGAGGAAGGAATCAGATAAGAAGCAATACAGAATTTCATCCAAATCCCCAAACTTTCCACACACAATCACTCACTCACTCTCTTTATTTCATGTACTGCATGAATTCAATGCCAAGCCTGTATTTTCTAGGTATCACACCTCTGGAATAGCACAGGGGTATAAGGTGGGTGGAGGATGGCAGAGGCAGAGTTCACAATTACATGAGTGCTACTGCAGCCTCAGGTATACAGCAGCAATGGCAGCCCTCAGTCTCCCTGCTGCATGCTCTGCAGATGAAGATGTCTTCCTTGAGACTACAGGCAGTTAAAGACCCACTAGCAAAAGGAAGACTAATGCAGGCTTTGCAACTTCAGACTCAATAATGCAGGCTGCAGGATTTATGCAGCCCATATAATCAAAGTTAAAATGGTTTTACTATTAAAAAATTGACTTGATTTTTAATGAGCTCACTCTATATTTCAATGGGACACACATCCTTGTCCCTTTCAACGAGGATCTGTATTTCACTGGTGCCTCTTTAAAAGGAGACTTTTATGCTGGAACAAACTATAAAAAGAAACAACAAGTGTTTCACAAAAGCAGTGGATTTTGCCAATAATTTGCAGAAGCTCTGTACTGATGCTGAACTTTTACCTTTCAATGTATCTTGTTCTTCAGCCAAAACTGTTTCTGGCCCGAATGAACCGTCCGTCAAAGTTTTAATCCAGCCTTGCAGAACCAACTTGCAGTAATAAATCTAAAGAAGGACAAGATATAAGAAACCCAGCATATGTGACACCTTAGCCAGACATTTCAGAAAAGACCATGATTTCACAGTCTCTATTTTATCTGCCCAGAGTCAATTCCATAAAGGCAGGGAGCAGTTCCTTATAACAGAGAAGACTTGACTCTAGGGGAGAAATTTCAATTCTAAATGCTAAATAGTGAGAGAGAAAGTAAAATTAGGCAATTCTTGTTTCAAAGTCTGGGTGACTCCACTGAAAAGTAAATCAATGCCGTGACATCATTGTAAACTCATTGTAATTGGTGCTAACATATGGGAATCACTGAGGTGCAGCCAGTTGTGTGGAGGGTGACAGCCATCTCAGTGCCAGCAGATCTGGACAACATATTGGGACCAAAAAAAAAATGAGGAGGAGTAATTCCTCCATTGGGATTACAGACTATAACTAAATCAGGATGCTCATGTGGTAACATTTCTGGTTTTATACAAATATCATGGTACCCTCAGTGATCCGTGCTTCTGTTTTTTATAGTTCATGCAGTAGGGCCTGGTCTCATGAGTAAACATTTTACAATAGTGTTTTCCTACCTTTCTTAGACTCCTTCCAAAATCTCATCACAAGTTTCAAGCCTGGGTTGTGTCCTCTATGATACCTCAATAATAATAACAACATAGCAGTTACTCCAGGTTCACACTAGTGTAAATGGCAGCAGAATCTGGAGCAAAAAGCACAGCTGGAAAGGGTTTAGATACATGGGTTATCTTCTTGTTTAATTCCAGGCAACTGAGTGAACTTCACATACAGAGCAAAGCATAGGGAGGTCTTATATTAAAGTGGATCTATGTATTTGAGACAGAAAATTAGGGCTGTTTTTTCCTAATGAGAAAAGAATGTATTAGATTCATGACATGCATGCATTAAAGAACACAAGCCCTGCCCTGTATTTCTACTCCTTTTTATCTAAGCTGTAGAGGAAACATTGCAAAACTTCGTTGCTTTGCTCTCCAAAACCTAAAATCTATGGGTCCATTTGCAGGGGTAGGCAACCAAACAACTTTTGCAGCCTAGTTTTGACTTCGTGTTCCTGTTTTTTTTCAAGGAGATGAATACAGTAGAAGATTTATGCCCCCTTTAGAAAAACAGACACTTCTTCTACAGCCACTGACTCTCCTATGGACCAAAAAAAGCAAATATGTTTCAACAATGCAATTCTACTTGCTCCATATAACAAACGTTTCAGACACTGGTCAACAAACCTCAATGGATCCCTGGCACAATAAAGACCCATATTGATCATGCAACACCTTGGTGACCTCCTCAGCTTCTGAGTCCACATTTATATTGTGTTAACTCCCCTTGTGAAGAAGGGGAGTGTGATCACTTGTTTGATTTAAGGATAAAGGAACATTGGGTTAGTTTCCCCTATTTTATGTGAGACCTTGTGTTGAGCTGAAGTGGGCCAAATCCTGCTTTCCATTACACCCAAGCAGCTACCTTGATTCTACTGGCATTGACAGAGGAGAGTCTCGTTCAGCACCTTTCATTGCTTTACCTTTAAAGCTCACCTTTTGTAGACCTATAAGTGTCTCTTGGTGGAGTGAGTTCATGAAAGTCATCGTAACAAAGACCAAACTGATCTCTGGAGTCATCACATTCTTCTTTGTTAACAGTAATCAACAATGGATTCAAGTCATACGGTACGGTTACAGAATCAAATCGAGAATTTGGAAGGGGATTGGTTTTAGAAGCAGAGCTCACTCTCAGAGTTAGAATCTGTGTTGAGATTCACTTCAAGTTCAAGGAGTTCAGGTAGATTGTGTTTTTTTCATTTGTGCTGAGTAACATTTGACCCTACAGGTTACTATCTTGACTTCAAAAGAGCTATTCAGTAAAGGAAAGATGTCCAGATACTGTCAGACTTACTGGTGCCTTGGGTCTTACACTGCCACTTTTCATCAGGTTGCATAGGAGCTTATTTAGTTATAGGTGTACTAACTTCAGTGAAACTACCTGGATAGTTAAGTGACTACTCTACCTGAATACAGTTGATAGAATCTGGGTTTATTAATTTTTGGAATTACTATTTCTAATCTTTGGGCTGGGTTTGGAGACCACTTAAGCCGGGGCGGGCAATTAGTTTGGGTGAAGGGCTGCTTACTGAGTTTTAGCAAGCCGTCGAGGGCCTCATAACAGGCAGCCAGGGGCAGATATATATTAATTTTCTAAATTTTTTAGGGACTCCCTGGGCCAGATAGAATGGCCTGGTGGGCCACATCCAGCCCCCGGGCCGCATTTTTCCCACCCCTGTCTTAATTTCTACTGTTCTCCTCTTCTACGGTGCAAGGCAATGCAGGAGATGCCCAGAGGTTCCTCATCCGAAGAAAATAACATCCGGTTAGATGATTTTCTTTAAAAATCAGAGCCTCAAAAAGGCCAAAATGCACAGCAGAATAAATAGGAATGTTCTGATTTTCACCACTGAGAACACTATAGGTGTGTCTATACATCTCCATATAGTGCGCTATGGCGATGTAGTGATCATGTGGATCTACACATGATCGCCAGCTATGTCGCTGTAGCAGTGTGCTCCCCCATTTTAGCATGCCACAATGGCAACATAGCAGCAAACTCTAACTATGCTTTGCTTGGGCAAGTTACCATGCCGTGCTCGAGTACTTCCAAAAGGTAGCACTGTTGCCATAAGGCGACGTGTAGACGCACCTGATGACAAACACAATGATCTCAGGGAAGTGATGAAAGCCAGAAAGCTGCTGCAGAAACATAATGCCATAGTCTGGAAAAGCCATGAATCGTGGACATGCCATGAGCTGTACCAGTAAAGAAACAGCTGTTGTGTTCATTGCTGGCTAAGAAGGAGGGGTTTGCTGAATTTGAAGTGGAGTTTCATATTCTCTGTGTAATTCATCTCTGCTTTATATGCCTCGTGTTTTCATGTGTGTGTTGAAAGTGGGGGAAGCAACGAACTTAAAGAGGTGCTAAATTGTTAGCCTGTTTGCTTAAACCTACTTGCTGGGATTAGCTCTGTCCTACTTTATGCCTTCCGGACTGAAGGTTAGACAAGGGTCAAGTAGGAGATTTCAACACATCTGATACAGGCTTACCCACTCCAATAAAGGAAAAGCTTTTCAACCAACCTAGTCTAAAGCTTCCATGCTAACCTCTGCTTTGTTTTATTTGTATGTATAAGGAGGCTCAAGGGCAGGAGGGCACAATTTTAAACCCCAGTTCACAATTCCATAACCTCTATCATTATCTGTTGATGTGAGCCTATTGCTGGGTTGCTCACTGTTCAAATAAAACCATTTCACCAATCAGAGCCACGTTCAACTGGGCCCCAGCCATCTGCTGTTAAAACCATCTTGATGTAGTTGACCAAAATGGTATAGCCCCATAAAAGAATAGCATTGCAATTTTAAGCTGGGAGTTTCCTGGGAGCCTAAGGGTGTTAGGAACTCAGTATAAAGTACTTAAGCATCTTTCAAAAACCCAACAGTTATATTTTAAGTCCTATTTTTCCTGTCATTACTGAATAAATTGAGAACATATCAGTGTAACAGAGAATGACCAAAAATGAATATTGGTTTCAAGAGCTGGCCTGTATTTAAGATATAATGCCATGTTTTAAGTTGCTAAAGATGGATGGATACCTAGATAGACAGACAGACACAAATATTTTACTCACTGAGCCCTCACTCTGCTTTTTTTTCCCAGTCAGAATATTATATTCAGTTCTGAAGACCAAAACAGACAGCACGCTATGGTACAAACATCCAACCAGGAAAAAATAATACTTGAAAAGAGCTTAAAATTAATCTGGGATCATTTCTTTGGTCAAATAACACCTGGATATCATGCCTCTGCAAAGAAAGACCCAGACAGTCCAATGAAGATGAGGAAGTGATAGAGGAGATGGAAAAGGGGGTGTGCTGTTGGATATGCAGGGGTACCATGTTTCTGTAGGAGATGCCCTGAGAAGCACAGTGAACAGTAGAGCTTGCAAGACTTACACGGTGACCATCCAGCAAATTGTGGCCTTAGTGCAACCTTCTTCATATTACCAAAGAATAGGAGAAGATCTTGTATCCCAGTAGTTATTCTTATAAACCCCTGATCATCTATAGAAGGTCTTCAAGCACTCCTTGGGTGATGAAGGGCATTCAGAACATCTCAGACCTTCAGCAGGTAAGTAGCTTCAGGATCTCCAACCTTAAACTCAGAGCCCATCAATTTTAGAAATGGGGACACTGCCATTCAAACCCTTCCTTTCCCTTTTAACTGAAAAGAAAAGTTTCTAAGGAGCAGAAGGCATGCTCAAAGCTACAGAGGCCATTTCTGAATGCATCCTGGATCAGGACTCCACTCCAAAATCTGGTTCTTGAGTACCACGAGTAGCCTTCACGTACAAAATAGTCATGTGAATAGTGATAGTGCTGCAGGCCACGGAAAGAGAAAGAGAAAGCGATGGGGAGTGTCCTTACTGATTCATCAGTGAAGGTGCAAAGTATGCTTTCTCCACAATACTGAAGTTACTCAGCATAGGAAGGAACTCCCCCTTCGACATTATTTATCTGTGTGAACTCTCTCTACATCACAGAAAAAGAATATGACATGTTCATTTAGCAAAGAGAGCATTTTGTCCAGTTCCAAAGCAAGCACTTCAGAAAAACTCGGTATAATCTTCACAATAAATCCACCCAAGGCCAAGCACCCATTTCCTCTTTTTTTTTTTTTTTTGATTTAGGCACAAAAAAAATGCACACATAATGAGACAATGTCCTTCTACTACAAGAGGAGAGTTCAATAGTTTAATTTTTGTTAACCGAAATCCCTTGTACTAAGGTAAATTACATTGCATTTTCTATTACTAGCTCTGTTAATTGTCAAGCAATAAGAGTTTATGCACTCATCCAAAGCAGCAGAGAATTTCCCATAATGTTACAAAATAAAACCTGACAAAGCACAATAATCTTTAGTTTATTGATGTGCTACCAAGCTGTGGAAAGCATCAGATCTGTAATGTGCTTTGGTTTGGAAATTGGGGTCTGGGGAGAAATATTCGGAACTGCAGGGGAACATCAAGGCCTGTACTCACGTAGGCATCTGTGCATGCACCCACACATTCATACATATACCCGAACAAATACCCGGATTTTTTTTCAAGGAAAATGTTGGTGCAAAATTTTAGATTTACAAAAAAGCTCCCAAGATTTGAATGGCAGCAAACCTCATAGGGAAGAGGTAGATAGGTATGTGTGTTGGAGGGGGTGTTTATTTGGATTACACAGTTGATGGCTAATATAGGTAGGGCTCAACACATCTCCTAGTCTGCTAGCTAGTCATGGCCAATTCTAGGCTGCATACTAGCATCTGTGGTTTGTAGACAGGCTGATGTTGTTTGTTTCGGAAAGTTTCTGGGATCCACTTGGGCACATCGCAGAGTGAAGCAGAAATAAATCTATGTCCAGCTTCTTCAGGCCAGCACGGGAAAAATTCCTGAAAGTGGTACTACATCCACTCAAAAATTTATTTTGGGGGGAGAAGTGACAATTTGGGTAAGTCAGGGCCAGGTGAATGTCAAAAAATAGAGAGATCCAAAGCCATATCCTGCTGCGCACAGAAAAAAAACCAAGCAAGGCATGACCCAACATACAAGCTTTTAGGGAAAGTTTTGCCTTCCAGGCAAGCTCTCCTCCAGTTTTTCCTCCGGGTATACATATGCAGAAGCTGCCCTTGACTCTCATGTTCAGAGGTTGGGGCTTTCATGCTAATTACATGCAGTTTTTCAAAACCTGATGAAGTGCTTGTGTATTAAGGACAACAGGGAGAATTTATTATACTTGCAGCATAGGGCTAAAGGGTACTCACTTTCTACAGTTTGTATAGTATTGGTCCGGTGAGTCTGTGGCTAAGGAGGCAATTCCTAACAATGCAAGGGTGACTGAAAACTGGGGCCATTGGCAATCTTGTTGCGAGTCATTCCCCTCCCCGCCCCCCCAACGAGATACTAAAGGCTCTTGCCCTTTAACATGCATTGATGGAGAATGATCATGCATGTTTCTGTTTTTCAGGGCATTTATTTTAATTGCATTTTCTGTTACGCCGATCGAGAGGACAGGGGCCTCTTTATTGTCCTGATTTTGCATTTAGGAAGTGTGCGCGAGAGAGAGGGAGAAATTCTCTACCTTGCAATAAAAGATGGCAAGGTGATAAATTAGTGCTCTCAACTGAAATTGATTACTTTGTGTTCCCATCCAGTTCATATGGCAGCAACACAGATGCTCTGAAACACTGTAATGACACATTGGAGAAAACCTATCAGGTTGGCCTTGTGGAACATTTTTTCCCTTTCCCTCCCCACCGTTGGCTCAAAGGATAAACTACTGTGTACTCTGCTTACATTAGGGAAAGTTACACACACGTGCGCACACCCCCACACTCCCACTTGGGAACGCCGCAGACAAACCAAGGAGTCTAAATGCTAAAATGACGAATGTCAGTGATTTTTTCCTCCCTGTGCCGGGATATATTTCCAATACTCTGGGGAAGCAGCTTATGTAGCAAAAAGGTTGAAGTAGCATCCAGCTACCTTGAGGCAATTGTACCTGCGATGGTTCAAGGAAACATGAGAAAAGTTATAAGGTTTTATTGCCATAATTTTAGATTAAACTTCGCTCTATCAGGTTCCCTCCGAGGGATTTTGAAGGAGAGGCCTGGCGATACATATATATTTCTGAAAACACTGAGTTGGAGTTCTACAAAACTTAATGAGTTAATAGCATTCATTACTAAATGACTTGATCAAACTGGAATTCAGCGCATGATATGACGGTCTTATGCATTCTTAATAGATGGATCCTGTTGGACTGCAACAGGAAAGTTAGGGAGACAAACAAAATATTCCCAGAAAACAGTCCAAGATATTTCCTTTGGCATATTGACAGGCATTAGTGTATCAAAGGATTTTTGCACATAGTTAAGTATGTGAGGCAATGTAACTGAAAAAGCAGATACCAGGTGACAGAGGTGAGCAGTCCCTTTTCACCATTTGAGAGTTGAGCTCAAAAACTTATGAAAACAGAAATGATGGTGGACGAGCAACTACCAAACCAACCAACATTTGTTTGAATTAAGTATCCAAGCTTTTAGATGCTTATTGGATATCCAACATGACCTCTGTTCTTTGCTGCAAGCCCATTTCTTCACCCCATCGCTTGACTTTAGTGGAGTGGATTAAGCAAGGTCAAGGCCAGATTTTCTTGACATAAATTAATGCACCTCCACTGGTGTCACTTGAGCTCCACTGGTTTAAGCCAGCTGAGGATCTGACCACCCCCCAAAAAGTATTAAAAAATCTTTGTCTGTGCAAAAGAAGGATGAGCTGCCAAAAAGGTGCTTTGGTGCTTAGTAAAAAAAAAAAAAAAAAAGCCCAGTAGTTACTGGAGCGTGGCCTATCAAGAGGCCTCAAACTAAAGCTGTTCATAAACTTCAAGCAAAGGAGAATCAGGGTTGTCCTTACAAAGGGAGTCTTTCATTTAACAGTGACTGTATAATTTAGATGAATGGGGGGAATCGCATAAAATTATACTCACAAAAATTTAAGCAGACTCTTGTTGAAGTAGTTTTCTTACATTTCCCCATATTGTATAAAATAATAAATTATTTGAATAGTTCTATTATCTGTCCTTAACTGAAACGTACAGTGCCTGTCCTAGTTCTTCAAAAAGCTTGTTAATATGCAATCACCTAGTACAACTGCTAAGTTTTTAAAGGTCACCTATGTTTTATTCATAAAGGGTGGTTTTCTGGAAGGAAAAAGGTTACAGTGTCATGTAATACCATATTCTGAAAGAGGCTGTGCTTCAAAAATGCATTTCCTAATGGTTTGTAGTGGGGGAAAGGCAGGTTGTTTGTGGGGCTCTATTTTGATTGAACCTCTTGCTCTACTATATATTTTACCTTTCTGGAAACAAGGAGA
>NW_017728996.1:12127471-12134523 GCF_001723915.1 Gavialis gangeticus | reverse complement strand
AAACCTGCTGTGCTCCAGGAAAGGTTTGTAGGATGACGGTAGAATATAATTTTGAAGGTAGGGTTAGAACATGTCACATGCTGAAGGGGGTCTTTTCTTGTTTTAGATTTGCCTCACTTTCAGAAAAACAGGCTTGGCAAGAAAGAGTGGCCTAGTGTATACAATTTTCTTTACTCCTTTACAGTTACAATTTTC
This sequence comes from Gavialis gangeticus, assembly GCF_001723915.1. Taxonomy (NCBI): domain Eukaryota; kingdom Metazoa; phylum Chordata; order Crocodylia; family Gavialidae; genus Gavialis; species Gavialis gangeticus. Next base: position 12,134,328 of record NW_017728996.1, on the reverse strand, counting down.
TTTTATGAAATGGGTGCATGAGTTTATAAATTGATGCTTGGCCTGGTATTCAGTTGATCAAGGGTAGCCCAGTGGATAGATAAATGAATTAGGGCTCAGAGAACCTGAATTCTATTCCCAGCTTGGCCACTGAGTTAGGCAACCTTAACCAATTTATTTACCTACCCTGTGCCTCAGTCTACCCATCTGTAGCATGGGTGCAATGATATTAAAGTACTTTGTGACGTACTGATTATAAGAACTAGTTATTGCTATTAATCATTCGGTCTTCTTGTAATGGTGTGGTATTGCCCAAGTAACTTGAGCAATGCTTTGGTTTAGTTATCTACTGAATGAAAATAATCACTGAGTTCTGGTACAGTTCAAATTCTGAAATTTTCAAAATTTCATGGTTTGGGGTTTTTTTTGGATCCAGTGTACTAGTTTGGTTTGGACTTATCCCTAGAAGGGGGAACATATTACTTACCTACCTTTCTAAAACTCTTCCAGAAGATTGGATAAAAGATATAAATTATATGTTTTATCATAATTCAGTTATATTATTGAAGGCTAAAGAATGCAAACTAATAAGGAGAAAATATTCTCTACTCTCTCACACTATTGGCAAGCAGTATTTTTTACCATTCAAAGAAAATGCCTTTTGTGAATGCAATATTGAACAACAGTGCCCACATCACTTTTCATACCTGCAGTATTTGGAAACACAAATGCTGCTGGCATGAGGTGTCCCTTATTTCACTATGAAACCCTGAGGCATTCACTGCCTAAGACAGGTCCAGCACCTACAGTTTAAAGCAGTACTATGCTGGGATGTCCTTGTTTTCAATATATTGTATCTTTTAAATTCCTAGGATCTTCAGAGTTGCTGACACCTGCCATTTTGTTCTCAGACTTGCTGCAGCCTGTTTCTGAGTAGATGTATACACCAGGCAGAGACCAAGTTTTATTTTCCTTAGTCTAAAATGAATGTCCTGGTAGACCCAAAGAGCACAGAATAGTTACAATAGAAGAGCAAAGTAACAATTCTAAAATATTTAGGTCTACTTCTGAAATACAAAAAGACAAACTAAAAATAATATGGACTAGAACGTCCCTAAAATTTAGGGGCATAGGATTGTGGTTTGGATTTGAGCTTCTTGTTCAGTCTGGGCAGGGCGGTTTGCATTTGAATTTCCAGACTGTACAAGTTCATATCCATAAAATATAATGGTGAGGCTAATGAATCCCACAAAGTTGGAGTGCCTCCAAACATGGAGGTGTTTGAATGTATATAGATATATTATTTATTTGCCTAAGTATGCCTCACAGCCCACCTACTGGCAGCTTCAATAGTCTGGGTATACTTTTTCAACCTGGTCCCCAGAAAAACTTTGGTTGAAACGAATGAGCTTATTTATATTACTATAGATCCTCTCCCCCTCAACAAATCGGTAATATGGCTCAAATGTAAAAACAATTCTTAGAGAGAATGGGATCTGACCAAGTAAACGTGCCTGTTACAACGAATAATGCCTGACCTGAAGGCTCCTGCGGTAAGACCAAGGGTGCCAAATTCACTGAGGTTGTGAAAAGAAAAGGGAACCGTCCAGAACACTTGGTACCCGGGCAATTGATGGGCTAAAACCATTTTGCTTAGGCGAGAGCAAGCTGGTGGTTGGTATTCACTCGGGCTTAGGCTGAACTCAGAACTAAAAGCCACTTACTCGCTGACGTGTGGATCTGCTGTATTATTAGCATTTTATTCAATTTTGGGAAGCGTGACTTTGCATTCATAAGTGAACAGTGAAACTCTTTGCCTTTTCCAAATGGACGAGGTCTTTGGAGTTATTAAATTATCGAGGAAACAGTTTGTCCCAATTTTCAGACCTAAGTTGGCTTACTAAACAAATTTCAATGTAAATAAGGTTCTAAATCTATGCATTCATTAGTACTGTTTAACAGCAATGACATTTCTTTGGCAAGAAAGCTTTCTTTGAGAGCCTATTTAGCCTTAGGTCACTTTAGCTGAGGGCCCGGTGATGGAAAAAAAATGTTCTAGTTAATAAAAGTTTTGTTTTCACTTTTTTCATTAATGGTCCAGGATAAAACTTGAGTTTGGCAACCCACAGACAGAAAAAGGGCCAGAGTAAAGAGTGTGTGAGGCAAAATTGCATGAAATTTGGAAAGCAAATAAAACCTTTTAATGCAATGTTTTTACTTCCCATACCACAGGACCATCCGAAGCAGGGAGAAATTGCATCGGTATGAAGATATTGGCCAACAACTGGTAGCTTTTACCTGAACCTACTCCCTCCCCACCCCTCAGACACATAAAATCTTTGTGGGTTTGTATAAAATGGGGTCTGGATGCAGACCACCCTTGGATTTGATTTTATTAACAATCACCCTTATTAAAATCTTCCCTAGTTTTGCCCATCTTAGCATAATGTCTAAGGCCCCAGGCCTAGCCTCATTACAAAGAAGTCAAAGGCAGCAGATCTGCAACATGTATTTTCTTTTCTAAAAATAATTATTTTGGCTTTGGGCCTGTGCTCCATGGGGATCTTACCAGTGCAAGGTAGAGAAATGCAGAGAAGTCCAGACTTGACTGGCTGATCTAGAGCCACCATAGGGCACCTATACAAGTGCCTAACACCTGCTCCAGCACGTGCTACTTAACACATTGCAGCAGACCTGATTGATTCATTGTTATTAGCACACTCCAGCAGCATCAGCATCTTATATATTCAGCATCCCCATGCTTCCAAATTGTGGCGGGGATACTTTAACTAAAGTTTTCCCCATTTTGATGCACAGGGTTCTGAATACACAAAACATTGCGGGCGCTTTAATTAGAGCAGCTCTAGAGAGCCACTCTAATTAAAGCACTCCTTCTCCCCCCACCCCAGAGCACATGTAAAGATGCCCATAGAGTTCACATAGTCCCCTAGCAGAGGCTGCCCATATACTTGAAGGACCACTGTGGTCCAAATGGACGATTTTGCTTTCCCATACCAGAAACAATGGCAATTCTTGGTTATGAGGAGTTGGTCCCAAATGATTTCCTATTCTGCTCCCTGCATAGCTATCATTGATCTGGAGAGATTATTTCAACAAGAGGCCCTGCCACAGCTGCTTCTATCTATTGCCTATCCCTATTCTTCTGCCCCTGTAGACCAAAATGACAAGTATTTATCCCTACAATGCATCTTAGAAGTAGGAAAATGTTGTCTCCATTCTATAGATGAGCAACCAAAGAAGATAAATTAAATGATATACTCAGTATTACACAGGAAAACTGGGAGAGCAAGAAGTTGATCCCACATCTCCCAAGTGTCAAGCGAGGACTCCCATCATTGGAATGGCTTTTATTATGGGTTGACCGATAATGATGCACTATTCCTGGCTGTGGCATCACTTAGCACCCCCTCCCCCGCCCCATATAATACACTAATACACTTAGTACGGTGTTTTTGGTCTAATACCAGACTTTCATCCTTTTGTATATCACAAATGAAAGCAGAAATATTTTAGGCATGAGGTGCTGTGTCTTCCCTGCAGTGTGTTTTTCATCCCTTTATCTTCTTGTTTGCCTCTTCCTGCAGAAGCAGCCAAGTGCCGAGCATTCTGCCTGTGGTTGGCAAATGATAAAGGAAAAGGAAAATGAATGGAAAGTTTGCTTCAAGAATGCTTGCCTCCACTGCATTTTCTTTCCTAAAACTAATTATTCTGGCTGGACAAAAAATAAAAAAAAATACAACAATAAAAAAGTCGGATCTTACACGGAGCCAAAACTTTAGGTACAGGCAGGGGAAGATGGAACAGTCTTCTTCAGTTGTTAGCCAAAATATCCACATCACACTTGTTAGTCATTCTCTATTCTGATTATCTGATGGGCCTGTACACTGCTAATCCCCATTCTGCTCTGGAGAATACACACAGTCTACATACTTCAATTTGCTCCCCACCATGGACTTGGCTTCATCATTAATTCAGATAACAACAGGAAAATGTGTGGTCTAAACTTCTTCCCCAAGCATGGCTGTTCCCAGGATTTCAGCTACAGGCTGATCTCCTCTTACCCAGGTAAATGGCAATGAATGGACATCCTGGCCTTCCTGACATCAATGAGAATGCTTTCTTTCTTTCTTTCTTTCTTTCTTTCTTCTCAAAGGGGCCGAAGATTTCTCCCAGTACCCTCACAGAATTGCCTTCGTTTCCTACTATGGAGTTAACTCACATTCTCAGTTAAAAAAGGCAATCATTTTGGAATCAGGGATGTCATGCAACTTCAGTTAATGAAACCAAGTGCCCTAAAGATGTTTTGTTGTCAGCCCCACAACATCACACTTTGGGTAAAGTAATAGAGAGCATTTTAATATAGAGATATAAGCAAATTGGGTACGGTGTGATGGGTTTTTCTGTTCATTTGTTTTGTGTTTTGCCAGTCTGAACTTTTCCTCAAATAAAAAAGAGAAAAATTGTGGGGGAAAAACACTCTTTTTTAAACCTCTTCTCCCACTTTTGCTGGAACATGGGACAAGGGGTGAAAATGAAAAGTAAAGAAGATCAATTTTAATTTTTAATTTCAATATTTTAATTTCATTAAAACAGAAATACCCAATTTTACCATGAGGGTATTCATGCAGTGGTTCTGGCCTAGTTTAACACAGTACGTATGTATTTAATGACTATATATCTCAGCCTGACTCAGCCACCAGCCTCTCAAGTGACCTTGAACAAGTGGAACTTGAACCCAAGTTTAAAAATGGTTTTCTTTTCTTTTTTTTCCTCACAGAGAAACTAAAAGCTAGACCCAAACTCAGACAAATCTTAGAAAAATAGGAATCAGGAACCAGGTCTAGAACTGAATCCAAGCTCTGCTGTTCAGTCCCAAATATATCTCACTGCTGGAAGCCAAAGGCTAATATCTAGTTTCTATTTATCTGACCATATCAGAGTTAGGTCTTGAAGAAATGCTTCTTGTCAACCCAACAAATACACAGAGCCTAAATAGCACATGATGCTCTTGTGGTTTCTGGCCTGATTTCCAAAATCAAGAGTTTCAGATAAATCTGGATAAATATTTGGATGCTTATCTCATTCTTATCAAAGTAAGCATCAAACCATTTGCAGTTGGCTCATCAGTATTTCCACTTAATGGTGTGCTTCTCAGTTCTATGAGATATTCACTCTTCTGTCCCTTATAAATTTTATTTGTAAAACCTATAAAACCCCCAACCTTGAAAATCTGTGGATTTTAAAACTCAGAAGAAAACGCTGTTCAGAGAAGACACTATTTTGGAATCTATATTATGATCGCTAAGGACATGTTTCAGGAATTTCAATTTCAGCTGCCTCTCCAATTCACTAATAACTTATTAAATAACATTCAATCATGAAACATCTTCAGTCTGAAAATGAATATTTAGGGGACAGACATCTGGTAATATGTCTTAATCCTATTTTAGATTAGATCCTCTTAAGAAATTCCCATGTGCTTTTAGATCAAGCTTGAACCTTGCTAATCTCGCTGAATATTCTGCGCTCACTACTGCATTCGTACCAGCTCCTAAGCAATGAAGCTCGAGATCGTGTTTAGGTTCAGATTTCACAAGATCACACTTGCTCATTTTCATGTGTTTTGGCATTGATGTCATGATGGGGGTGAGGGGGAAAGAAGTAAAGTGAAAAGGCAGGGGACGCTAATAATAATGAAATTACCAAGGACAGATTAAAAAGCAGAATAAAAAATAACCCCAACATTAATGAAATGCTTATTTGAATCACTTGGATAGAAAACTGCTCTGTGTTCTAGGACTAACTAACAAATATGTGATTAAACTAGTTTTGAGTGTTTCGAGGCTGGTTCAAGTGATTTCTAATAGCAACCTGGAGTAGATGGTGAGTCTGTTTAGTGATGTTCCCGCAATTTTATACAGCCTTACTTTATCTAAATATATTTCATGGAGTCACAAACCCTAAAAGGTATAAAATAAAGTAGATTGAGATGGATTAGGTTAATTAATGGGTATGAACTGGCCTTTCACCTCGACAATTGTAGAGAAGTTCAGGCTAAGAGCTTAAATCAGAGTTTGCTGTTCTAAGCTCTAGTGGACATTAATTCACATCATATAATTTGGCACAGTTGGCCCAGAAATGAACTTGCCATGGATTTGACCCTCCAAGTCATAGATGGGGCAGCAAATGAAAAAAAAATAGAACAAGTAAAACAACAATGTATTCCAGCTGCTCACTTGGCTCGGGGATAAAAATTAAAAATGTTTTCAGAGTTGTATCAGCACAAATAGGAAGTGTCTTTATTTTCATATGTGCATGAGAGAATGAAAGACAGAGCACAACTTGGGGCCTGATCCCGCCCTTTTCCAAATGAGCACGACAGATTGCAAAGGACAGTGGAATGAGGGGTACGGTAGGCTGTGGACAGACTCTTATCAAAGTGTGTGTATACAGGCATGTGTCTGTATAAACTAGGAGAATTCAGGAGACTTGGGATTGGGGTTTCTGGGCTCTGTTTCTGACTCTGAGCCTGGACAAGTCTCCCTCTGGGTTATTTTCCCATCTATAGAATCTATATAATCCTTATATACTTCACAGGATATAGATGGTCATAGCCTCCATGTGTGCCTGTATGTATGTATAACTGCTGCTTCATAAACATCAGCTACTAAAGCCATGCATTACATAGGAGTGCATATAGACCTATTTGCAAATGCACACAGATAAGATGTACTGGACCACATATGCTGCTTTCACTTCACTCTCTGAGATTTCAGGAGTATAAATGAGAACAAAATCTAGTCCAGTCTGAAACAAAAACTCTTTTAATTTGGGAGGGTGGTTTGTTTGGGGTTTTT
>NW_017728996.1:12121438-12127297 GCF_001723915.1 Gavialis gangeticus | reverse complement strand
TTTTTTTTTTGGGGGGGGGGGGGTTGGTTTTGTGGGAGGGTTTATGCTCTAAATGGAAGCCAGGGCACGAAACTCTCAGATCATCACTCAGTATTATTCACTGATAACTACACAGGAAACAGTAAATTGTTCCATGAATAAATCTTGTGCCCAAATAAAGTAACAGCAGTCATAATATGTATTTAATGGATTTATCGGTTTTACATTAAAGGCGTTTTATTTGAAAGCTTCAATTAATTTCACGAATGCTCCTTTTTGCTCTCTGCCCTGCAGTTTCTGGTGGTCTCCTGGTGCAGCACAGTTCACCCGGGGAACACGTGGTGTTTGTGTGCGTGGATGCAAACCCAGGCGCTGTTTATTCTGCGGTACATAACTAGAGCTCGCGCAACTCGAACAGAAGCAAAGCAGCAAGCCTGGCTGTCTCTCACTTTCCCTTTTGGGTCACCGCTCGACCTTCTGTGATCAACAGCAGGACAAGTGGTCAGACACAAACTGTCCGCACGGTGACAGAAGGGCAGCCCCGTGATCCCGTCTGCCTACACAAAAGGCTGAGGCTTCAGACCGCGGTCGGCCAGCCGGGCCGGGCTGTGAGAGCCGAGCTGGTATGAATCAGAAAGCTGTGAACAGCTGAGTGGTGGAAGGATTTAAAGGGAAGCCCTCTGTCAAAAACCAGGCCAAGCTAATAAGATGAAGCACTCTTCCGGGCCTGCGAGTGTGAGGCAGTTATTAGCAAATATTTGTACGTTTGGCAGCAAGATTATTGTTTTACTGCTAATGCCATTTTTTCCCAGCCTGGTGTGGCTGCAATATACATTGTGACCTTTCTGCGCAAAGGTTACGCCTAAAAGAAAGATGGAAAAGATATGTAATACTCTAAAAATAGAATATTTATATATGCAGAATGACATGCAGAGCCCATTGGGTCTGGAATGACTTCAGTGGCTCTTATGCATATCTGTACACACTATAGGCTCCGTGTACAAGTGTGCGGGTCAAATAGATTATATTTATTTAGGGAGAAGTAGTAGAACCCACATAGGGAAATATACAGGAAACTGGCAATGCCTGGAGGGGAGCAGACAGAACTGGTTAGAAAATGTTTATTGAAATAAAAGTTTGTCAAAAAATTGGGAGGGGAGAAGGGGAGGAGGAGGAATCATGGGTGCTTTCCATGTTTTCCAACCCCCTGTTTCCTCTCCAGATCTGTTACGCACAAAAAAGGGAGCTGTATCATATGGAGAGCTGTTGGGCTCTTGTTAGTGCCCCTTCTGGGAGACCTTTCTGATAAGAGCATCTTCAAACCCCATTTCTGGGTCTGTGTTGTCACGTCTGGACTGAAACTAGCCCAGGAGCAGCTCATAAAAATTCCTCTGATGCTTCTTTAAAACATCTCAGGAGTTGCCTATATTTTCTTCACTCTAACTCCACGTGCAACTGCAATAAACTAGCTCTTCTGCCATGGCATCCTCTCAACTTTTCCTCCTCTTAAGGTGATTTTCACTGAGCCATGAGACCCTGCTGGGATCCTATAAAGAAACATATAGGAATGGGACCAAGGGTGAGGGCTTCTTCATACAGCTTCTCTCTTATCATTTTATCTATGGAGGCCAATTTTGCCTCCAAAGCAGAGGCAGGGGGAGTTGTGGGGAGGGAGGGAAGAGATGAGGCAGAGGTTTCCAGGTACATGCAGAAAAGATATATTCCAGGCAAGTCGATGATGCATTGTGACAACTGCCTGGGACATACAGGAAATACAGAACCCATTTCCCTCCAGAGAGGAGAATGCTCTTTTACCCCCTTTTTAAAAAAATCGGCCTCTTCTTAAATTCATTTTGCAACTTTGATTGGCCCGTGGGTTGTTGGTTTTTGTTTGTTTTGGTTTGGTTTTTTACAGCTTTTAGCAAAACAATTAAAATGTGTATTGGCATACTTTGTGCATACTTTGCTGCGGGGGCAGTGCGCAAAGAAAGCCAAGCCTCTAGTGAACCAATGTAACCAGGGTTCAGCTCAGGCAAGTGCAGAAATTCAGGTCAGGTGCCTGTGTTCCCAGGGGCTGCTGAAAAGTCAGGTGGGCACTTGAATTTGCTCAGATTGTCCTGTATCAGATTCCCAAGTGAGTGTGCAATTAGAGGAAGCTTCGTAGCAGCCTCGACCTACTGCATCCTTTGTTAGCTAACACTGTTCACCCCGGACTGTCTGAAGGCATGTCAAGAATGGGATTCTTTTTGAGGCCAATAGGAGCACTCTCATTCACTGATAGGATTTAGTCCATTCTGGAGGTTTATGCCTATCTGATATATATGGTATGGTCTGTATGCCACTGTGCACATCTCTCAAAGTTACTTAAAGCTTCCCACCTACAATCAAGCCCAGTTCCATGCAGAACCCACAGTCGCCTATGCAATGAATGTATAATCTACATTAATAGAAGCCAGACACGACAAGAGCCCTGGTTACTGATAGGGGATTGGTTCCTTGACCTCTGACCTTCAATAGCCCGAGGCTAGATCTGGATTAAATCACAAGTGAAATGATCATAGAGGTTTTACTTCAAAAATTAACACTCAGTTTGATTCAGTTTGACAGAAGTAGTACAAAGATGCCAAGGACCAAATTAAACAGAATTGGATGGTTTGGTGGCGCATCTGTTAATTGCAATATTGCATTCTTTTTGGCTGAGCCAAACCCTCCTCTCCTCCCCACAAAAAACCCCAAAACAAACAACTCCCCTCAAAATGCTGGGTTTAGTCCATGACATAAGAACTTATTTAAATAAACAGCTTTTTTTTCTGGCATTAAATAGGATAAAAATAATAGTTTGGTATGGCATGGGCATAAATGTACTGGGTATATGCATTAAAAGAAAAGTGGCTGCAATGTTCCACTTCCCATGATAAAAGCCTAAAAATTCTGTCATTTTAAAAAAAGCTCTATGCAATCATGTGTTGCCCTTCGGTATTAATATTATTAAGTGAAACTCAAAATATTTGAAGGTATATTTAAGAAGCCAGATCGCCCAGTCCATAAATTAGAATGTAACTGGCATATAAGCAAAGTTTCTGGTATGGTTCTGAGTGCCTCTTACTTTCAAGGCAGCTCTAACCAACCACCATGACATACCGGCTTTCAGGTATTCATAAAGCATAAAACGTAGAAAAGTGCATAAATAACCATACGAAAAAGATCCAAGGCACTAAAAAATCCCAGTAAGCTATTTTTTCAGCCTTGAAAATGAACGGTCTCTGATCCTGTAATGAAGTGTGTGTAAGCATATACCTAGACCCTGTTCAGAAAATCACAGAAAAGTCAAAGTCAAAGCTCATGGTGGGTTGGAGGTTACAGTTAGGATTTAGAGGAATGTCAACTTCTGGCTTACCCATTCCAGGTGTACGATGTTCACACATGTTGGGCCTAATCCTGAATTTCCTTGTCAAGGAAAACACTACACTGGTGAGTGCAGGACTGAGCCCTTTGACAGCCCTTCATCATAATTGTCCAGAGAGAGCAGATCTTGGCTTCAGTCTAAGTTTGAGAAAGTTTGAAGGAGTTCACTGGATTGGCACCGAGTCCTTGAGGAGCTGGGAAAGCTGATCTACTTATTCCCAGCAAGACTGCAACGTTTCACCCAAACAACAAAACTCAGCCTGTTGCTGTAATGATCACTTTTTTTTAAAATGCAAAATATTTTTCTTTATGCCAAAACTAATATCTATATTTTTAAATATATCAGCTTAAGCCTTTTGAGAAGGAACTGATACTGTTTGGCTTTTTTTATACAGCTTGATCTCTATTGTCATGGGAAGTCTAATATAATCTTACATCATTCCGTCAGATTTTCTGGGCTTGTTTTTCAGAGTTTCTCATCATAGAGTAGGCATTGGAGAGATACAGGAATGAGCACTAACAAGAGCTTCCATATAAAGCCCAACTATGTATGCAACCTTACTTTTCAGGATAGATAGGTTAACAGGGCTGCCTTAGCCTGACGAAGGGTGTTTGTAGATGAAAGCTTTCAAAGAAGAATTTTTCCAACTATTTTAGTTGGGCAAATAAAAGACATCAGATTTACCCCCAAAAATCTTGCCTGCCTAGTTAAATGGATGCATTGAAAGACAGAAACATAGAAAAGTAAGGCTGGAAGGGCCTTCAGGGGGACCAACCCTTTTCTCATCCTTGACTAAACCATCCCTTTAAAGTGCTTCTCTAGGATATCTGCTTATGCAGGTCGGAATTGATTTTGCTACTTCATCATTTGTTTAGCACATGAACTTCCGGGTTTGGCTCTTCAAGATGTCACTGAGGACATTTTGACTGGCGATATGGCTTTTGCATATCTGTAACATAGCTCTGAAACATCCTAGCTCAGGGAACACAAAAGGACACTTGAATTAAAAGGATGTTTGTGTGTTCAGAGTATTTCAAACTATGCGAACGGGCTGTAATAAAGCAAAAGCCCTCCAGTAAATTAAAAAACCCCCCACAAGACAAAATCTCCTTTCCCCCATTTGCAAGTTCCTTATTTTAAAATGGAGGGCTCAACCTGATGCTCTCTTATCATAGGGTCATAGGAAGGGACCTCGTGAGGTCATGCAGTCTAGCCCCTTCCTCAAGGCAGGATAACCCCGGGCCAAACCACCCCAGGCAAGAGTCTGCCAACCTGCTCTTGAACTTGTCTAGGGATGGAGATTCCACAACGTCTCTAGGTGACCTGTCCCAATGCTTGAACACTGTTCATAATGACTTATGGACAGGGAAAGCCTTTTCCACAATTTTTTTTGTGGGGAAATTTCAACCTTATCAAAAAGTTGTGGGTTTTTCCTTGCTTGTGTTTATTTTTGTTTTTCCCACTGGAAGGAATTGCTATTTTCCAGCCAGTTCTCCTGACTAGTCTAGAATAAACTTACTGTCAGAGAATCTTACATCGCCGTCAGAAAGTGGTCTAAAGACTGCTTCTTAGTATCGCCCATCTTCTAGGAGCTGCCTGTTCTGGAGCCAAGGCCAGGGGGAAAAAGGAGGTTTAGGGCCTCCCACACAATTGGCTGCAGCATGTGGTGGGTTCCTGGAGATCTGCTGGATTAGGGACTAAAAATCCTGTTTACTATCCAGAGTGTGAACCCTGTTCTGTCCTAAAGTCTATCAAGGAAAACCTGTAGAGTTTCCTATTGACTGCATGGATATTGTTCCATGTTGGGGGCCATGTAAGAAAAGGCTTACTGTGAGACCTTCCACTGCACAGATACTTTCATCCTAACCTCCAGCTATCTATGCTACTCACAGCTTGATAAGAGAGAGGACATTCCAGGAGTATCATGCTGTGGTTTCTTTTCACTAGCTCTTTTGCTCATGAAAGAACTGTAGAGGTGGTTTGGTTATGCATCAGAAACAATGGACCTGAGCATAAACTTAAGAACTAGACTTAGGAAGTTGCCCTTCAACAACCGGCTGTTGTTAAGGCAAGGTTCAGACCACAAGATTCATCTTCACACATGTTCTGGACTTAATTATAGCACCCAATCCTACTAACTTCAGAAAAATCCTGGGAGCTGGTCCAAAGTTTTTAGTTGGTTTCCTGTAACTTCAGCTGGCGGGAGGATGCTCTTAACTGTCTGAGGCCGGGTCACAACACTGCAGGGGCTAAAGCTTGGTGTGTGTCTATGCACAACGGCACCTGTTCAGCCTGTGAAACAAATACAGTTCAATACTTCAGTCCCTATTCAGGCAACTCTAATGTTGCCATCAAGGAGATTTTTGCCTGATTTTTTTTTTTTTTCCTGTAGCGATGAGATGGTTCACCAAAGTCACATTTTTTTCCCCCTTCTGCTCTTTGATGCAGAAGCTGAACAAAAGCCTCCTGAAATC
>NW_017728996.1:12110018-12116438 GCF_001723915.1 Gavialis gangeticus | reverse complement strand
CCCTTTATATTCCACTCAGAGATTTAAAAGAACGGTACCAAAAAGGTCCAAGTAATTATCCTAAGTTTACTGATAGGGGAAACTGAGTCATAAAGCTTAGAATAGACTTTCCCAAGATCAGCCATTAGGGCAGCAGAACTGAATGAGACCCAGGCTTCCTGATTCCCCACCGAGTGCTCTGGATGCCAGGTCAAACTTGCCATAGATCAAGACAGAGTTACAATGGGCCTGGACACACCACCTTGAGTAACACTATGGAGCACTACCCTTCCCATTCCCTTACTTTTGGTACATGATGGAGGTGAAAAAAGTCATGGAACTGCCTTCTCAGGGCCATTCAGAGCAGGCTCAGCACCAGTCTCCAGCTCTTAGATTTCAACGGGCTCATGAAAGTGGTAGCCAAATGCCTTTTTTTGCTATTCAAAGTTTGTGGAGTGGGCAGGGCATGTTTTCACAGCAGCGCTCACTAGGCCTGCTGGGTCCAGCGTAGACATGATCACTGAGGCCAACTAGCCTCATGAAGAACCTGAGCATCAAATTCCTATATCCTAATGCATGCCAAATAGTATTCTACTCCGTGATTTCTCATGGGATGCCTTCATTATTGATGAAGAAGAACGAACACTCACTGGCTCTTACTCTGTAAAATACATTTGCGTAAATACTATTTCATCTATGTGACGTAAAGCAATGTTTTAGTAAGAGGAAAAGGTCTTCTTCGTAAGATCTTTCCTTAGAAAACCACGGCTTTGGAGCTGGCAACTGGGAGAAAGGATACTTTTAAATCTAGCTGGCATGCATGTATTTATTTTAAAAAAGGGGAAATATAAACAGACATGCTGAGTTCCAAGTGCTTGATGGATAAAGGAATTAAATGATTTCATATATCTCTCTACATAAATATACAAAAAACTTTCCCCGATGGGTCACAGAGGATTTCATGTGGATGTGAACTCTGTTTACTGTTAGTATTAGGGAAATAGTGGCTTTTTAACAAGTTACTCATGCCTGGAAAAAATCCCAGTATTGCGAGTTGTCCTAGATTCTCTGCCAATTGTCCGTGGGAATCGTCAGGATGGGAAAAGTTCAGATGTGTTTTAAAGAACAAGCTTAATGGAAAATTGTGGGGGGTAGGAGGTGGGGAGTATCCTATTCTGTCAGTCTTCTGGTAAGTAGAATTAAAATGTGACTTGACTGTTTTATTTTTTTTTTAATTCTTTTGGATTTTATTCTCACCCATTTTAGGTATTTTTTTAAAGGCCATTCACCCCACTACAAAGTCCAAGTGGCTTTGAGTTGCTTTCTTTGGACTGAAACGACAGTAAAGCTGCTTTCTGTATTGTTGGCATGTATTTAGAAATAATAAATACATATTATTAGTTATTTAGACTCCTCGGTGTGTTTGGGGCTGTACAGAATAAGGAGGTGGCCTGGGCTTTGCATGCAAGGAGACTTGTCCTGCAAAATAAATGGGATCTAGCCCAGCGTTGGTACTAAGGTCAAAGCATGCACCAAGGAGGAGTGGCTTCTTATATTCACCATGGCTATCAACTCTGTATGGGACTTGCAGCGGAGGAGAATCATCAGACCTTAGGGAAACCCGCTTCACGCTTCCTCCTGCCTTCAGCAAGCCCCTAGATTACCCTCTTTCACTTCTTGCACAACGTGGAAAGGCCTCTTCACTGCAGACACCAGCGGGTGACAATGAATGAAGCCCATAGACTTCAATGGGGATTATTTGGGAGTGATGAAGTAAGGTTCTGTAGGAGCTGGCTTGCTGCACTTTTTGTTCTCATTTAATTTCTCCAAACACGCACTTGTTTCCTGTTGCAGCTAAGACTTTCAAAATTCACTGCACTGAGTCTGTCACCGCAAAGACCACGAAGTGACTAACAGTGTTGGAGTCAGAATCCTGCATGGATGTCACATTTAGAGTAACATTAGTGTACTGATTTAGCTTGAAATAGCAATAGTGTTATAGAATATGTCAGAAAGTATTTGCTTTCCAGCCACAATGTAGTATGCTCTGATACGTATGCACACAACAATCTGAAGGTTAAGTAAGGTTTTTTTCTTCAATTACAAGTGGATACACTGGACTTCAGTGACAGCCAATAAATCCATTCTAGAAAAGTATTCCAGCTTGAGAAGTGTCCCTGCCAGAGTCAAAGCCCTTAACTTAGAGCTCTAGATCCAAAAAGAAAAGAAGGAACCCAATATACACACCCCGTGAACTGAGTTCAAAAACACAACCTTGATCTGAACAGTATCCTTCAGTGCAGTCATGAAAGTCCTATTTCCAGAAAAGACAGGAGCATCTAATATCATTTGGAAACAAACTGTTAGCCTGGATGCATTTTTAAGATACAAAATGGAGAATATATATCTACATATAGATATATATAGATATAGATAGAAAAACAGATAGACAAAAATCCATATAGATACAGATATATATAGATAGATATAGATAATTATATAGATATATCTATCTGTATGGATTTTTGTTATGGATCCAATTTTTTTCCGCAAGATCCAGCCAAAAATTAGCTTAATTTCAAATAAGATTAGTCATTTATGGGAACTGATTGTACCGTTTGGAATTGTCAAGGGGTTGGGAGGAAAAGAGCAGCTTTGCTGTATCTTAAATATTTACATTTGAATAAAACATCATTGAATGTATGTCACAGCTACAGAACTTGACATCATTCTCTCTCTCATGTGAAGTCTTGCTAAATGATATCAATGCATATCCTTTTTTCCCCCCCTCCTCCTTTCTACGTTAGTATCAGTATTCCCAAATTTCTTCAAATCTCAAACCTGGTATCCATTAGAAGACACTGAATATTTTCACACATATACAACTACTCTGTATTTTTTAGGGCCACTTTTGATTTGGGAAGCCCCAAAAAGGTGAGTTTCAGACTATACTGCAAAGAAAAAATGTCTTCATTTGATTTATTTTTTCCCCCCGACAGGAAACTAATCCTTCATATGGGATAAAGCCTGTTAGTATTTTCACACACACACAAAAACTGCATCTCAAATGTCAGCAAAGGCTGTGTCATTGTGCAGCTTTATTTCCTTTTCTGGACTGTGGTATGCATTATCACTCTGTGATGTTTTTATGCAGAGTGCCTTTGAAATGAATAAGATGCTGCTTATGCCACTGATTTCAAGAGAACTCCACAGAATAAGATTATGATGCAGCCTCATTGCACAATGTTGAACATGCTGGGCCAAAAGTGTCTAAAGTACAGCCTCTCTGTAATTAACCCATTATTACCACATAGCAACCTGACTAACCCTATAATAGTGATCTCTTTTAATGAACTTTTCTCACGGGCCCAGGAAAGTTCACTAGAGCTGTTTGCACTTCCATAAAGTAGGAGCAATTTACTGTGAGATGTTCATTTTTGGTGTCAAGGGTCTTGTGGCTAAAACCACTTGTTGAGGTTATTACAATGTGTTGTGTTGGGCCTGCTAAGCCTTCTGTATGCTGAAAAAGGTAGATTCCCTGCATTGGGTCCATATGTTCCCTTACACAAAGAATCAGGCCACTAGGGGTCAATTATAGCTGTATATACACATGCAGGCCTGGGAATGGAATCATTCATCCATAGTACATCTAGTGTAACACTTTTGTCATGAGCTTTCTGCTATTTAAATTCTAGTTTAAAAACAATGAGGCCTGATAGGTAAGGAAATTATCTAATTATGGTAACTTTTTTGACAGGCAGCTTAGGAAGGTAACTGGAGCTTCTTCTCTGTTTCAGAGAGTCCAGATAGAAGTGACAATTTTAACCTGATCTGGCCACAGAAAGCAGTTTACAGCCATGACCCCCAAACCCAAGTGCATGGCTGCTGACTGTCTAAAAAACAGCCAATCAAGTGAAAATCTGAACCCTTATTGCATAAGAGGTCAGATGAAGCTGTTTCAAAACAGATCATCTTCTGTAACTTCTGTCTGTTCTGCCTCCCAGGCTTGATCTGTTTTCAGCATGGGAGAGGGGGAAAGGGAGCAGAGGGAGTTTAGTCTAGGGGTTTTTCAGCCCCTGCTAGAGGATGGGGTGGGTGTATTGAAGCCCTCCCAAGGTGGGTAATTCACCCACACCACGTTTCTTCACCAGTGGGGGTATCCCTAAAATGAGCTCCCTTGCCTCCCTTTCCCCCCTCCCATTACCCCAGGTATGTGTGTGCATGTAACAGAACATACTACATTGCAGCTGAAACACGGACAGGCTAGTAGAGAGGAGGGTCCACTGCTAGGAGAAGCCAGCTGTAGGCTCACCAAGTTCACATCCACATGAAATCCTATGTGACCCATCGGGAAAAGTGTTTTATATATTTTATATGCAGAGATATATGAAAGCAGCTTACAGATGTGACCAAACACAAGTGAATGGCTGCAGACGCATTTAAAAATGGTCAGTCAGGTGAAAATCTGACCCCTCATTACATAAGGCATCAGATGAAGATGTTTCAAAATGTAGCATCTTCTGCAACTTGTGTCTGCAGAGCTCCCAGCCTGTTGCTGTTTTCAGAATGAGAGGAGGGAAAGGGAGCAGAGGGAGTTCAGTCTGGGGGTGGTTTCAGCCCCCGAGGTGGGGGGCTCCAAGTCATCCACTCCACCCATCAGTACTGGCTGGGGAGCCCCAAGAACAAGCTTCTTCTGCTGCCTTTCCCCCTCCCATTCTGAAAACAGCATGCACTGACAGAGAACCGTGGCCATTGTTAGGAGAAACTGGCTGCAAGATCCCAGTCTGCAGCTAGATTCCCCTCCCCCTGGAACCAACAGTGAACTTCTGTTTGGTCTGGGGTCATGTTGTAACTCAGAACATTTTGAAGAAAATCTTCCGAGTTACAGCTGGGAGCTACACTTCTGTCTGCACCCTGTTTGTTCCAGGGGATCGCTGTGACTCAGAATACTTCTTGCAAAGTGCTCTCAGTTACAATGGAGAGCTATACTTCTGTATGTACCCAAAGACTCCTCACATCCCAGCTACACCCAGCAGCATAGCAGAGCAGCTCTATATTTAGGGCAGTTCCCAAGAGCATGGGGCAGTGCATGGGCGACTGGTGCTGTCTTAGTCGAGGGGGCACGTGCCCTCCCAGCAACCAGTCAGCGAGTGGGGGTGGGGGGAGGCTATGGTCAGTCTCATTGACACAGGGGGGATCCCCTATGGCTGATTGTGCTGGCCAGGAAGTGGCTGCAGTACTTCTGGAAGCAGCCGCGGTACTCCCACTCCCCGGCCAGCTCCCACCTGCCCCCCCTGCCCATCACCAGAGCAGGGAGCGCAGTCAGTCAGGGGGTGCACCAGTGCACTCAGGGGGTGCATGCACACCCCCTTACGCATTGCCACAGGGGCAGTGCTAGTTGCTGCTTTGGTTGCCCCTTCCTCCCCCTTAGTTGTGCTACTGCCCACACCTTCCCCTCAAGCTACAGTTGGCCAGCTGAGATCTACACAGATGTTCAAGCTGGAACTCATTCAGTACTGAAGAGTTAGGGTTGCTGGTCAGACATTGTCTCAGATGGCCTCATTCCTTTGCTCCCCAATAGCCTAATCTTTCCCTTCCAGGCACATTGCTTTCAGTGTGAACTTCTGGTTTTTGACAATCTGCCTCTTCTCTTAGGTGCCTCAATGAGATGCGAGCTCCGTTGAAAATCAGTACATTATCCATGGTAACGATATGTAAATTGTACATTGTAATACCTGTGTACAAACAGTGATGGAAACTCCTTCGTTACCAACATCCTTGCTTTTATAAGTTGGAGACTTCTTTTTTTTTTCCCCTCCTTTTTGTTGGAGGGAGATTTATCAAGTTCTATTTAAGTCACTCAATGAACTCTTTCCTGCTTTTTTCTTTTTCATTCAGGACAGGGCTTTATTTTAACTAAGCTTCATCCCCGCTTGCCATTTCTTCTCTGGTGCCTTCATAATTTAGACTTTTCAATGTGGTCCCCTGACACATTTTTTTTGTATGTCGGAGAACATAAAACTCATACAATTTGTTCTGAGTGGACTTAGCCCAACTTGTCTCCTGCTTCCCTCTTTCTCTCTCACCTCCTCCCTTTAAGGTTAAAGATCACCTTTAATAAAAAAATATTAATGTTAATTCTCAGTATCCTGAGCACATTTAGGGGGGAAAGTAAATCCAGTGTCAATATAATCTGTAAAATGGGATGAAGAGCATAACTTTAGTGGAAGGACTGCATATTGTTTAAAGTTTGTAAAGTATCTCACATAGTGATGGGGCCCCTAGGGTCTCCAAAAATACAAATAGGTAAACTTTATTATTAATTGTGTCATTTTATATAATACAGCTGCCGGCTTGATAAAAATGTGATTTCTCCTTTTATCTCATTTCAAAGCAAATGGAAATAATTATACAATCACAGCTGCCCTAAATTAACTGAAT
>NW_017728996.1:12072932-12105018 GCF_001723915.1 Gavialis gangeticus | reverse complement strand
TATAATCTGTAAAATGGGATGAAGAGCATAACTTTAGTGGAAGGACTGCATATTGTTTAAAGTTTGTAAAGTATCTCACATAGTGATGGGGCCCCTAGGGTCTCCAAAAATACAAATAGGTAAACTTTATTATTAATTGTGTCATTTTATATAATACAGCTGCCGGCTTGATAAAAATGTGATTTCTCCTTTTATCTCATTTCAAAGCAAATGGAAATAATTATACAATCACAGCTGCCCTAAATTAACTGAATTTTTTTTTAAAGCTAATCAATATTTTTTTCTATCATAAATAAAACTTTCTTGTCTAATGAAATGATCCAGTCCTTCAAATAAAGTCCACTACAGAACTTCCACTGATGTTCCTTATCTGCAAGTTTTGTGGCGCTGGATTCGGAATGAAAAATGAAGTTTTTCTGCTTGTTGCTGGTTGGGAGAAGATTAAGAGGGCTCGTTGCTTTGGCTTCAAAAACCCACCTGCTGTTCTGGATTATTTGTGGTGTTTGTATTTTTCCAGCTGGGCATTAAATATTAGGAGATGGCCTTTTTACTGGTTAGCATTGCTTCAATTCGTAACACTGCCCAACTACTATACTTTTTATGATGTTCTCCACCAGCTGAAGCTCCTGTAAAGAACTTCTGCAAGGAGGAATTCTCAGTTTGGGACTTAGGTGATTCATTTCAGAAGTACAGATAGTCTTTTGGGTGATGGAAAATAAGACTCATCCATTAAGATATCTTATAAACCAAGCCATCTTAGTGTTCAAATGCCTGCACAAGAAACCCAAACTATATTTTCAATTTGAGGATGACATGGGTGTTGCTATCATAACCTGGCTAATAACTACCCCCACCCTTACAAATGAATTTGCAAGCCTCTAAGATTAATACTGATATAATGTCTCTATATTTCTACTTGGCACCTGTTGAATTGTTGTACTTACCCATTAGCACTCCATTTAACACCAGAAGCTAGTTAATAAATTCTTCCTTCCTGCATAGGAAATTGACTAAAAGACACAAAATTAGCTTTTAAATTTTAAAGAATTAAGATCTCTACGACTCACTTTTTCCTTTATTACATTACCTTGAAAATGAGTGTCAAGCTGTATTCTCTGCGCTGGTATAACCTGGTAAGATCCTCTGCCTTTCAGCCTTAGCATTTAATGGATGGTGTGGGGAACAATGTGCATCTTTTCTCAGCCTTTGCCCTAGGGCAGTTCTCAGGAAAAAGCCAGGCTTGAACAATTCTCTAGTCCTAAGGCCTATGAGGTCAAAAAGTTCAGGCTTTTGTACTATGATGCTTCTTGGGTTTCTTTGCATTCTTTGTCTGGTAAGAGATAAATAAGTAGGGCTTTTTTCCTTCTTCTGTTGAACACAAAGAAGTACCATCCCCAAAAGGAAACAGACTAAAGAAGGAGACTTGGAAACTTAACATGATTTGCTTTATTTTTAAGTCCAAAGAGACAAATCTGCAGTATGTTTTTAGTACGTTGGCAGCTAAGCTGGCTGGGTAAATTCATGTGTACACTGCTAATCACTAGTCCTAAACGCTACATCTATCTTGAGAGGAGGGATGTACTGAAATCAAGCCCAAAATCATTTATTCCCAAGTCCTGAACAGAGCTCCATCTCTCAGCCATCGATATCCCATTCCAGAACTTCAAACTTGGAGACGCCAGACTTTGGAAGATTCACTTTTGGAGTCAATCAGCCTTTGAACCTCTGAGCTTCTCCCTATTCATAATCTCATTCTGCAGTAGTGATTTCAGACATGCCCCCAATGTCTGTGAATGTACATCTCTGAATACACATCTATAAAATGTTGCTTACACTTACCACCAAGTGTTTGAAAACTTTGATACTTTTATTAAACAACTGTTGAATACAGCCCGTGTTCAGACACCGATGCTGCTTAGAGTTAGCAAAAGGACTGGGAAATGAAGCAGAGTTGGGGACCGAGTTCAAAGTATTGGCCACATAAGATATATTTAGAATTTGAGGCCATCAATGTTTTTTTTTTTCTGTTCTTCCAGCACAATTAATAGTTCACTGTTTATTTGACTGTTTCCTTGTCAAAGGTTGCTTTCTTTCACAAGGTTCCCTTTGTGGACAAAGGTTTGAATCCTGTTTATCCCACTTACATGAATTTACTTCGCCGACCAAATCTTAGACACCACTCGTGCACCCTATTACCTAGCTCGAGCTTTGGGTTAAAGAAGAAGTTTGGCAAACCCCCATGACTCTGCTGCCATGTTGCTGAAATCACAAACGTACAGAACCAGGGTGTGGAAAGCTGTATTATATAAACAGCCTAATGCATGACACATGACTAAGTGATAAATCCTGACACGTTTACAAAACAAAATGAAAATCTTCATTTGTCTTAAGGAAAGGGAAGTGGTCCCACGTGTTTAGACATCTGCACGCTCAACATGTGGCAATTATTGCACTGAGGAATTGAAGCACTTAACTGCTGTGGCAAATTAAGGCTCTAGTGATCAGTACCTTTCCTCCGCCGCAAACAAAGCAATACATGGTCTTAAGGCCCTTTGAGGGGAGAGGTGCCTCCAAACGGCTTAATCCCATCAAAATAGATTTACCTTCAACCAAAGGCATATCAGTTGTTTCCGCTTCCCTTCCTTTTCATTTGACTCTGCAATGCCATCATATCCTAAAGCGTTTCTTAAGCCCTGCTATTGTATGTTTGCTTAAGTACTGAAATTAAATACACATAATGAAGCCATCTGCAATGAACAGAATTAATAACTGGCATACCATATTGCTATGAGAATGTTGATTATACAAACACACAGTACACACACCGATCTCCAAAGTACTTGGCATTTCTCAAACTTTACAGTGTGGATTTGAATGCATCCCAAATTATTTCTTCCCATGGGATTCCTATTTACTTGTGCTCACCAAGAAGTTTGTCTCATAAAAATATGTCAGGCTTCCTGTAAAAATAAAGTCTTCTACTTAAAAATAAATAAATAAATGCATCCAAGGCAGTATATGCTTTAAGTAATTTGTTTGGGAAAATGGTCAAATGGGGATTGTAAAATGCCAACTGTGATTTACTGCAAAGATGATTCCTCTTGTATATCCAGTTCTTTCAGCTTCACATTAACCCTTGCTAGCTAGTCATTTTAGAGTTGTCAGCTGCGTAACTATAGGATGCTCCACTACAATGCTGTGATGACCTGATATTATCTCTCAGGATTTTCTGTAAAAGCAAAGAAGAAAAGCTAAGAGGCAATCAACACTGGATTGTACCTGGCTTCTATACAAACATGTAAGGATAGGATTATTAATGCCTTTTCAGGCAAACCTATGTTTGTCTTTATTTCCCAAGCAATTTTCATATCATGCTGGAAATCAGAAGAAAAAGCCCTTCTGAGCCAAGGTTAAATAGAATTTAGCCTTTGAACTTTTAGCCAAGAAGCTAAAATTAAGTTTAAAGTCAGTTTTCGGTAGTGAACTCTCTTGACAAATTAGGGCGCGCATGCGCACACACATGCTGACTTATACACATGCAAGTACGAAACACAGCCATTGAAAACACAGTGAATGGGATTGCAGTGAAGTGTGTATTCCAGTTTGAATATATCAGGATAATGCCATGTACTATAATTTATTTGGGATTAATGGAAGGATGTACTGAATTGAGTGCATCAAATTTCTGCTCCGATTACTATCCGCTAGGGGAAATCCAGACTATTTCAATAAATTTTAATTGGTATAACTGAGAGCCCGATTTAGCCTGCAATTCTTATCATTTATTTATTTTGTCATCTTTATTATGATAGTGGCTTAGGGACAATTGAGAGTGGGACTTTATGGTAGCAGGAATTTGAAACATAGAATTAGGTAATGGGCAAGGCGAAAAATTAGCATCAGGATAAAAGGACAAAGGCCTTTACTGTATGTTGGTGCTCCATGGTAAGCATCCACATGCTTTGCATGCTGTTACCTTGTGGTCACTGGAAGCAAAACTGCTATATTATACCTCTCGTTCACAGAAGGCCAAATTACTGTGGTTTACTGCCTTAGGGTTATCATATTTCCAGGTCCAGAAAACGACACCTGTCAGAGGAGAGAGGGGAAATATGATGGGGGGGGTGAGGAGGCGGTGACTTGCCAGTACCTTGCCCCTGCCCATTTTGTTGCCCCTCCCTGACTAGCCACCCCCCCAGCCCTGCTCCTGCCCCTCACTCTGGACCCACTGACCCCAGCTCTGCCAGTGCCCCCTGCTCCCAAACAGCGGTATCCTGCCCCCCACCCCTTGCTGGTGCCCCTCACTTCCAACCCACAGCCCCCTAGTGCTGCCAGTGCCCTGCACACCCAACCCACAGTCACCCATCCCATCTCCTATGCCCCTCACTCCCGACCCGCAGCCCCTGCCCCCCCAGTGCTGCCAGTGTCCCCCACTCTGGACCCGCAACCTCTGTCCCCCAGCCCTACTGGTGCCCCTCACTTCCAACCTGCAGACCCCTCCCGCCCCACCCCTGCTGCCCATGTGGATCCTGCCTTGCACACGCTCCTGCTCTCATGCTCATTCACACACACACACACACACGCACTCTCTCTCTCTCTCTCTCTGAAATCTAAACCCAGTTTTTAAAACAGAAATGTATGCCTCCTTGCCACCATTCTCTGGTTTAGGGAAATGTCAGTAACAGCTTCATACACCCACATAGTTTTTCTTAGAGTCATGTCACATGTTACAAATAGGGCATGTTAACTGCACTAAAAATGTTAGCATCCGCACATTCAAGCCAAGAAAAGTGTGTTAAGTGCAAGTGTATTGCAGTGAAATTAGTACTTTTCCAGCAAAGAGTATCTCTTGAATGTATTAAGTAATACATGTCATGCTGTCATGGGATTGCTCCATGGAGGTGACCAGACCTTACCAGCTCCAGTGAAGTACCAAGGCTGGGACCGACAAAAAGCCTGAATCAGGGACAGTGATTTGAGTCATTGGATCACTGTCCCCCATTCGATTCAGCCAAATCCAAATCTGAAGATTCAATGCTGATTCAGATGTATACACAGCTTTAAAAAAATTTTCTACGTACCTTGAGGTACCAGGCGCGGCTCATGAATGCTGTGATGCTGGGGTGTATAAAGCATCCCACAGGAGCACAGGGGGGCCGCTCCATGTGCTCTGTGGTGAACCTGGAAGTGGACTGGAAGTACTTCCAGTCCACTTCCGGGTCTGCCGGGGGGCATGCTGGGGGCCCCCCCCCATGCTCTCCTGCTTAAGTGATCAGCCATGCTAAGTGCAGTGGGGAACCCCCCGTGCTTCTATGAGATGCTCCATGCTCCCCAGAATCGCAGCACTCACAAGCCACTGATACCTCACAAGCCATTGATGGAGGCAAGTAGAAAAAACATTTAAAGCTGTCTCTATGTCCTAATCGCCAAATCTTTCTGAATCTCTCTGAATCAATTCAGAGAGATTAAAGGGTCCTCTGATTTGATTCAGATTCGGAGATTCGGCCACTGAATTGAGCCAAATCTCCACCGAATCGAATATCAGGTCATCACAGCATTGTGAATCTTCACACAGCCCTATTGCGCATTAATGAACGTGTAGATGCACCCACTGGTTCTCAACCCCCCCCATAACCCAGGCATTTTCTGTAGTGGAGATCTACGGTTCTCCAGAGCGGGAATAATAGGGCTGTTCTGATCTACAGTTCAACCTGGAGAAGGGAGACAACAATTGATGGCCTTAGCTGTGTTACACAGCAGCAAAAGCCAGCCCTACCCTTAGCCTAACTGGTAGCTAGAGTTCTTGTTTCTCACAGCATTTCAGGCCAAGCCATGTTTTTGGTTGGTTTTTTTTATAAATATAATGCTTTGGGGCTCTTACTAACTACATAGAAGTAAATCTCTTCTTGTAAATCTCCTTAAGCTGTTGGCTGGGGAGCAATTTTCTGTTTGTTACAGTTAATGGTGTTCACGGGCCTGAGAAAGCCCTCTTTGGGCCTGCAAGATTATCTGCAGTAGCAGAGTCATGTCACCACCAGTACATTTCATTGTTTCACTCCTAAACATCTGTGTTTAAGTTGCTCTTCCTGCTACTAAGAACATTTAAGCATGGTTTAAAATATTTCTATGTAGGCAATTAGACTCAGAAAAGCAGGACATTTTGCTTTAAAGGGTACTACACTGTGAAGGAGCAGATATCAATGAGCCACATGCCAAAGATCCACTTCTTGTTTTGCAGGGGGCGGGAGAAGACATCACCCTACTTTCACCTAAATACCATGGAAGAAAAATTAACTCATTCTTTTAAAGTGCTCTGGTTTGTTTGAACTATTTATAGGATTTGCAATTAGGGGATTATTTTATGAACATGTGGGCTGCAATTAGGAACAATCTGGGTTCCTTGCCATAGAAGTGGGAAGCTAACTAAATCATGGCTAAGGGAATTAATAGCAAGTCTTGCATAACAGGATCAGGTCCATTGATTGATTAATAATTCTACTTCCTGATCCCCCTCCCCACCCCTTATCTCTGATGTTGCTATTCTTTTGTGATTAGATGAAAGAGTAGAATATTTTTCAACTCAAGAGGATATGAACCTCATTCTTTGCTGGAGAAAAGGTACCACATCTCATTTGAACCCAAAGTGATCAGTGTAATATATAACATACATGCACCTATACTTTCTAGGGTAATAGTTCAAATTCTGCCATCTTTAACTGATTATTTTCATGCAGCTAAATATTTGCATCTCCAAACAAAGCACCGGTTATGTTTACGCACAGGTTGAACAGACAAGCCGCCATCTGATTTGTGCATGCAGCTGAGCTGCATGTGCTAACAGGGCAGTTGTCATGTTGCTAATACAAGAGTGAGTGTACAAATGAGATGACATCTTGTTAACAAACTTATGGTCATTTGTGTTAAGCTCGATGTAAGTTAATTATGTACAAAACTAGGTATTTTCACAAGCATAAACAGAAGCATACTTTAAGCTCTGCGATCATGCATTTGATAAAAAACATGGAACTGCCATTCCAACGAATCTTACTCCTTTCTGCAACAGCGTCCTTGCTTGGGACTCACATCTTTAGTGACATCGGATCACTTCATTGTCTCAGTCAGCCAGTATTATATAGCTATCACATAAGGTGTACAACATGCATTTCCTATTCTTAGTTCATGTAATTCAATGATCTTAGTCAAATTGCCCAAAACTTTCAGGGTGCCAATATTTAAAATAGATATAATGTCCGTTTCCTAAGTGTCTTAGGATGATAAATGCATGTTTAGGATTTTGGATCAAAGTAACTGTAGAAATAAATAACAATGATACTATTACTAATAAAATAATTAAAAAAAACATAACGGGTTAAATGTTCCTTTCACTTCCACTATTTAAATATCAACTGAATGACCCTGATGCAAAAGCATTCCTGAGGAGATCAGGCGCAATGGGTTTCTAATTTTCTATTAAAAGTGCTTAGTTGCATTTCTTCAATAAATGTAATCTATTGTAACAAGTGGGAATTAACCTTTTTAATGGCAAATGCTTCCTTCTGGTTGATATGGGAACTGGGTATTGATGTGTGTGGATAAAAATTATGTACATGATTCCATGGGGCTGTAGCTGATTGCAATCTGGAGGGATCACTGGAGGTTTATGACAGGCTATGGGATTCAACTTTACCATTCTTTGCTGCACTGAGGAAAACTATCTAACACTAACCAAGGGCAGCTATAATTTGCCATCCTATTCTTCTGTTATTACTATGCTGTTAATACTGTTTCCTCCACCCTAAAATATACATGCATATATATTTGTCTTTTCTACAGATTACACCATTTTGGGGACAGTCTCACCCAATAGTCCAAAAATAGACCCGTATCGTAAGCAAAAAAAAAATCATTCCGAAGCCTAGAATAACTTGTCTGGTCTCAGATTTCATTACAAAACATTACAATTCTCCTAAGCCTACAGCCCCTGGAAGAAGATGCAAAGAACTAGAGTGCAAAATATAAAATGTTTCAGGCTTTAGAGAACTGCAATAGGAAAATGGAATACAGATATTATCTGTGTCTGAACAGAGTGAAAAAAGCACATTGGGGAATGAACTGAGCACCAGAAATTTGATCTGTTATACTGGTGTAAATCTGGAAGTATATCCACCTGTGTCCTTCTTTTATGTAGGATTAGGCATGGCATGTATTTAATTAATTAAATCACGCGTGGATGGCCAAATCCAAAATCTCAGATACCAACATCGCTACAGTGTAAAGAAAATCGGATAGGGAGCCAATAATTTGCAACTCTATTTCATCTCCTCTGTAGCCTGAAACAAATGTCTGGGTCTGAACATGTAGAAATGTGTTGATGTTTGCGATTGGATGTGCTACAGCTATGGATATATGAACTGGGATCCATCTCTAATAATAAATAAGAAAAATGTGAAATTCAGCTTCAATCCTCCTCACCAAAAATGCAAAGCAATATACTCCAGTGTACAAATTTCCATCCCTAGAGAAAGAAAGAATGAAAGAACAAACAGGGACAGATGTTATTCACATTGCTTAATGCACCACTGGAAGGCATTCACATAGTATGGTGAAGAGTGTGGTGAATAGTAACCTATATAAAACTGAGTGCTTTTTATAGTGTTTTTTCCAGAGATTTTACTGAACCAGGGCCAAGTTTCAAGAGAACTTGGGTTAAATTTATGGGTACCAAGGAATGGTTTATTGCTTGGTGGGAAAGTAGAAACCATGTAAAATGGAGCAATTTTCCATGGCTTATTCTTAATTTTACTTCAAAATTTTGGATTCATTGAAACCAGAAATATGAAGCACAACACCAGGGATAGAAAATAAAGCAAAAAAGAACAAACATCAGTTCCTGCCAAGGGAACAGGATAAGGTTCATTCAACTGTAGTCTAAGATTTTGTTGAAGGACAGCCTTTCTTCATTGCATGCTTTGAGAAAAAGTCATGTTGTTTTATTTTCCTTCCTTATTTAAGACCCAGCACATGCTCAGATCAGTAGGAAGTCATGTCAACAGGATGCAAAGTTTCATAGCTTTAAAAGGAAACCATGTGCATTTACAGAACCGTAGTCCAATTATTTTTTCCTCAATTCAAGGATCTTCTCAAATGGCTGTATAATTTGGCAAATTGGTGGTGAAATGGCAAGTCTAGAGCCTACCATCCCTTGATCAACTATTCAGATACAGTCAAGTGGATTTATGGATGAAGTAGTTGCTCTTACACAGCCTGCGAGTAACAGATTTGATCAGTCCGGTGCCTCATGGACCTGTGGCATGGCGCACTAAAAGTTTTTACAGGCATTCACAACAACAAGGCTGAGATTTAAATGGAGAATGAGTGAAGGCAGCCCTTTCAGGAGTATTATCTTGGTAGCACAGGTGCAGGATGTGCTGTTCGGTCCCTATCCGAAGCCATTTGAATCAACTGGAAGATTTTCATTTAATGTCAATGGGCTCTGGATCTGGCACCTTTGCCAGATTTCAACTCAGAGATAGGTATATCTATATCTATAGATAGATATATAGGTATATCTATAGCTAGCTATAGATATAGGTATATCTATATCTATAGATAGATATATAGGTATATCTATAGATATCTAGATATCTATATGTAGATATTTAAGATATTTGTGCAAAATGAATGTGGATTTCGCTAGCAGATGAATTTAGGTAACAATAGGATTCCACTTTCAATTCAGGAGGGCTTATTACATGTACATTTGACATCACTGGGAAAGCTTTTGTCAACTGCAGTGAAGGGTGGGGGGAAACCTAGCAGCTCAGGTCATATACAAAACCAAAATAACCCCTTAACCAACATCACCAACCACTCCTTGCATGCCCCAGGATTAAGTTGTGTGACTGGACAACAGGAAGAACCCAGGAGTATCAGATTGCAGGAAAAAGCTGCTATTTATTTAATTTCTTTCTTTTTCTGGAAGGAAACAACAACAACAACAAAAAAAGCTTGTAACTGATTCCCAAAGCAGCCCCTGCTTGGGAGTTTGAACACAAGAGTAACAAGATAAATTCCTCAAAATTCTAATTGGAGAACAGTTGACTTAATTGGTGCTCATTTGGCAGACAATGGGAAAGGAGCACTGGTTGGCTCCGATGGCACCCTAGGGGGATATAACCTTGCAACAGGCCAGAAAGCTCTCAGGGACAGATTGTTTCCTGAGAAGAAACCATGAGACCAAGGACTGGATTAACCCTCCAACTGTCAAGCTTTATTAGTAGTAATCAGGCTAGATATATCAAGGGTTAAATACAGGAAACTGAACTGACAATGGAGACATATGTCTCCTTAAAAACAAGAGGAGGAGAGAGGGACACACTGGAGTCTAGGGAGGAGTATATACCTAAATGAGCACAGATATTATCCGTTGAGGTTCAAACCACCTCATAGATCTTCACCACGTGGTGGGCTTAAGTGTCAGATCTTCATAGGATCTGGTTAGTTAGCAGGTTTATTGGCCACACTTTCTCATTTCTTTTTTTTTTTTTCCTTCATGACAAGTCTAAATGAGAACGATAAGATGGTTTTCCATTTGAGTTTTCTAGGCCGGATCTTTCAGGGGTGTTGGTTGTAGCTGTGTTGGTCTAAGGACATGGGTAGACAAGGTTCTTTGTGTAAATGTGGCATCTTTTATTAGACCAACTAAATAGTTGGGAAAATTGTTCTTTGCAAGCTTTTGGGCACAAACACCCCTCTTCGGGCATAGAGCAAGTCTGGTGGTGTTCTGCCGGATGGGATAGAAGCCAAGATGCAAAATGCAGGTCTGTGAAAAGGCAAATGCATGGCGGTTCTCACACTGTGCTGCCAGAGCTTGCACTGCTAGGAAGACAAGGGATGGGACTGTTAGCAGTTGCCTAAAAATGCAGATAAACACTCTTTGGGAATTTCAAAAGCAAACAGGGATCTGTTCCCTAGGCCCCTTGAGACTTTTAAAACCTCCCTGGGTGACCATATGCATGATTCCTTAAGGACTCTGTAACCTGCTGTGATGCAAATATTATGGGCCAGATTTTCAACACCAAAAAAAAAAAAAAAAAAGCCTGAAGTAGCTCCCTTTAAACACCTTGCAAAATCTGGGCATTTCACTATTGTTTTGAAAAGTTGCTCTGAAAGTGTGTCTCTCCATCCAGAGCATCCTCAGCTCAACTCTTTGCCTTTTCGACGGATGAAATGAAAATCGATGTCCCTTCTTTTTCCAAGCATCCACAAGTGTGCGTGCATCCGTGTGTGCACACGTGTTTGTGTGTCTGTGTGTGTGCGTATTTTCATGATTTAAAATAGAAACAATTAACCTCAGGGTCAGGCATTCCCAGACAGTTAATGACCACATGGATTAAAAGCCCTCAGCTTTGCCTCAGGCCCTCAACTCCTGCAGCAAGTCATTAACTGCTGGAGATCCCCCTCCTGTCAGAAGCCATAGCTTAATTATAAAGATGGGGCTGAACTACAAACCTGGCTTGCCTCCTCTCCTGAATTTTGGAAAAAGTCAGATTGTAATGCAGGTCCCAGCTCTGCCATTTAGAGGCATCTCTGCTTAATTATAAACCTAATCAGATAATTACTGACAGTCCAGTCCTGCTTGGTTACTGCCCTGGATGCTAACGACTACAGGGCGACCTGTATTTTGGATGGAGTCATGTGTCCATGGCAACATACAGGTCAACACAGGGAAAAAGGCAATTACTCTAGTTATTTCTCTAGTTTTCTCAGCAAACTTGCTACTAAAGCCTGTTCTTAGTAAGTGATATTGCCCTCCAGGTTGGACATTTCCTGTCTGCCCCTGTCCCTGAGCTAAAGGCCCTTAGTTTCCCCCTCAGGCCCTCAACTCCTCCAACAGGTCATTATTGCCAGGAAATTCTCATCAGTCACTATTGCTTAAACAGAACGGGAACGGGGTCAGGATGCTGAGGGAATAACTCACAGACAGTCTTCTCTGTAGCAGCCTTTTTCTGCCTTGAATTGGGGCATTAGCCTGCCCATTGGAAGCCTCCAGCAAACCCAATGTGGTAATTAACATTTTCTTCATTAAACTCTTCTAATAATAGTAGGACAAAAGTGTGCATTTGGTCACGGGAAGGGGCACTCCCTCAGTAGTTGAAACCCAGCTAGGAACCGTACACCGCAAGCCCATTGACCTTTAAAAAGGAAGGTTGCTGAAATCTGTTTTGATCTGTGCTCACCTGCCTGCCTCGGCCCCTTGCCCAAAATGTCAGTCTTATGGGGGAATTTGGTTATATAAGAGATGACAAATCCTTGTAGTCAAAAAAATGGACGTGTTCTTAAATCTAGGCCTTTCAATTCAGATTTCTTTCCAGTCGGAGGAGCAATGAGAGCCAACACCATTGGCCCCCCGCCCCATCCAAGAAAATTGTAACTGTGAATGGAAGAAGTAGTGGGCTACCAGTTGGGAGGGGATTTCTTTACTGGGGGTCTTTATACTTAGGATCAAGACAGAGTGCTCAAAACCGGGGTGGTTCTACTTGTGCTATAATATGGAAAAGAAACAGAATCTGTGACTGGAATGGACTTTCATTTAAAAAATAGGACTGAGTCTACTTCAATGCAAATAATGTCACGTAATTTCATTAACTCCAATATAGTGTCTTTGCTTCCAGTGTCAAGCAATGGAAAAATAAAGATGGCTCCCTGCGATTCAGTCCTTATAATTTGCATTCTCCATGTACAATTCTTTTCTGGCACTTCCCATCTAATAACTGCTCCTTTGGTTTATCTATAATCCACCCCTGTCACCGCATACCTGTAGTACACCTTTATCTCTGGCCCTCGCAGCTCCTGTACAGATCCCATTCAGCCCTGGGGCTTGTCAGTTTTATGATTCATGGGTATATTTTACCTAAGATCCTACAAAAAAAGGGCTTCGAGTAATTTAAAAAAACAAAGCAAAACAGGTATTTCAGATGGCATGCTGTGAGCCAGAAATCCCTTATTGACTAGTCTAATCTTGTATCGCGTAATCTAATAATAAAGGCTGTTCCCAGCAGTAATGCTCGATAGATATTATAGTGTTAAAGTATGTTTTATGCTGTGTTCTGAAACATATTACATGTAACAGAATTGTCTGGTTACTTCTTACATACCAGCTCCAAAATATAGCATTAGCACTATCAATAAGGTAAGGAACTACTCATTTTAGATTTCTCTGATGTATGAGAGTCAGTTATCTATTCAGTGATCAATTAACTGACTACCCATAATTAAGACCCCTTCAGGAAATGTGCATGCACTGAATACTTTGTAGGCTACAATCCAAATGTCAAGTGAATAGGTCAGGGTCTGGTCCAAGCACTCTCTCTCTTTAGAGGAAAAGGGCTCAGAATCTAGTGGCAGAATTGAATTGTACGGCCAGGAGGGCTGTACAAAGCTTTGGCCACTGATTCAATCTGGAGGAGATTCAGCCTGTTCCGGCAGCCAAATCTCTGAATCCGAATTGAATCAAGAGACCCATTAATCTCTCCGAATTGAATCAGAAGCCTCCGAATTGATTCGGAGAGATTCGACAATTCAGCCATAGATGCAGCTTTATGTTTTTCCTGCATACCTCGAGGTACCGGGCATGGCTCAGAAATGCTGAGATGGTGGGGCGGGTGGGTTGTCTCACTGGGAGTGCAGGGGGCGGGCTCCCGTGAACTTGGCAGGTACTTCCAGTCCACCTCCAGGTCCAAGGCTGCGTGTGCGGAGGAATCCCCTGCCCCCCTGCTCAGTGACTGGTGCCTCCAGACCCCTATGTGCTTGGCAGTGGACTGGAAAGTGGACTGGAATTAATTCTAGTCCACTTCTGGGTCTGCCGCTGAGTGTGCAAGAGACCACGTTCCCATGGGATACTCCATCTGCCCCACCATCTCAGCATTCACAAGCCACACTTGGTACTTCAAGGTACATAGAAAAAAAATATAAAGCTGTGTTTATGGCTGAATCACTGATTTTCTGAATCAGAAATGAATCTTCAGATTAGCTGAATTGAATTAGGAGAGTGATCCGCATCAGCTAATCAAATCACTGTCCCCTGAATTGGGCTGAATCCAAATTCAAATTGAATATGGCCTGCTTTGTGCACCCCTAATGGCCAGCTCATAACCTACAATATAACTGAACCAAACTCTGTAAGCCAAACCCTCAGTCAGATGTCCTGAAGCTTTGGGAGAAGACTGCAGTTTTGAAGGAAAGACCCATGTGCATCATGTGTTGATGTCCCAATCCTCAAAAGGTAGTCAGGGGAAGTATCTCCCAACATTTGGGGCAGTGTCACAAGGCATTTGGCTTGTGCATGGAGCACCATGTGAAGGTGAACATACCATCTTATAGCAAATAAGCTTAGTAGACTCTTTGGAGCATAGGGGAGCACAAAGTGAGAAGTAGGGATACAATATGCAACCTGTGCAGTCGTTGGGTAGATTGGGTCACATTGAGACACCACTTCTCCAAGAACTTACAATTGACCAGTAAACCTCCACACTGTCCCATACACTAAGGTATGCATCACACACAATAGACCAATGTCTATAAACTGAAATTTTAAGAGATTTAAAGGATTTGTGTGACTGCCTTGCTTAGGCTCCTTTCAAAATCCAGGCCTCCTCTTTTCTTTCAGTTCATGAAATTTCCATAAACTGAAAGAGTACATCACAAGCAATGTCCTCATTTAAAATTATATCTTGACTAGTTTCCATAAACAGTTCTCTGGCTGCACCTTGTTTTCAAGCAATTGGTTGCTAGCTGTCAAGATTCAAGCTGCAATGGTTACTTACTACCAGATGCACAGGTCACATGATATTGTTTCTGTTCCTTGATTGACTGAATGTCTGGCTTTTATAGTCATATAGTATTTACAAATTAATAATTTACTGTTTTGCAAATATTCTTTAGGATCCTTCTAAAATTGTTCTTTTTTTCAGTCAACATCAATGAATTCATTTATAGAATCAGACAATGGCTCTGAACAGAACTAAAAAGAATTCATTTTTCCCCTCCCTAGGTGAATATTCTTGGAAAATTAGTTGCTAAAACCATATTAAGTGCAAAGCAAATATTTAAAAAAAAATCATTATGCCTAGCTATGTAAAACCATATAAGAAGTATAAATTCATTCAGGCAATAACAATAGTAAATAAACATTGCCTGATTTGGGAAATATTAACTGCATAATTGTAATTAGATTATATACGATTACTTCTTTTAGACATGCAGTTATGATAATGGTGTGTACAAACTGCATTTGAACTTGCAAGCATATAACTCTTACAATTATTCGAGAATTCCTCCACAGCACAAGTAGGCATTGCTTCTTCCAGATTAAAATAAAATAAATGGGAAGGTCCCTGCCAAGAATGTTTGCTTAGTTACAAAAAACAGTTTCAAAATATTTTAAATTAGAATTGACTAATGTTGTTACAAATGTTGAATTCATATTATTAAAGTAAAAACAAAATGGTAAACATTTGTGTCTTTTAGTGTATAATCTATCTAAACATAAGTCACTCCATGTGAAATATAAATCAATTATTCATATAAAACATCTATTGAGTTCTAACAGGTATGCTGACTTGGTTGGAGTAACCACAGTAGAACCATTAAATAATAAGATTACTGTATATATTTTCCATAATACATACCAATACATTTACTATATGTATATGTAATATGAAAATGATACATAGCCTCAGCATTTTGTTTTATAAGTGCTGTAGATCTATCTCCATAGAAGTCATTATGTGTTGATGTTCAATTGGTACTTAACATATAACAATTGCCATATTAAATCTAAATTAAATCCTGTTTAAGACAAATTTAATTTAAAGTATGTCCTAAATGACTCACAGGAATGACAAATGCCTTGCATGCAGCATTCCCAAATTGTCTGTATTATTTTACTATTTTTAAGTGGACAGTATTTTTTTTTTAATGTACTGATGTGTAGTCTTCTTTCACAACGTTTTATACAGGTAACCAGATTCACAGCTGCTTTCTTATTCTAATCCAGAGAACTAATATTCCTCAGAAACTTTAGCAAGCAGACATAGTCATTAGCATCATTTGACCATTTCACTTCAGCATTCATTTGACACAGCTGGAGCTGAAGCCATCTGTGAATAAGATCTTATAAGACACTCCTGTACAGTAAAGGACTAACCATGGAGCAGATCCTCAGCTGACGTA
Source organism: Gavialis gangeticus (assembly GCF_001723915.1). Lineage (NCBI taxonomy): Eukaryota > Metazoa > Chordata > Crocodylia > Gavialidae > Gavialis > Gavialis gangeticus. Next base: position 12,088,785 of record NW_017728996.1, on the reverse strand, counting down.
CATTTTCAGACAGTGCTTACTCCGGCTGATCTGTTGCCCCATTATTTTAAGAATCTTTTATGTTCCATTTCTTTTTTAAAAGACAAGTCCCACAAAATTATCCCCTTACTGCATGCATTTTATGCACTGTCAGCATCATACAGTAGTCTGTAATTGATGCAAATGATCTGAAGACAATTATTATTAAAAATCTCCCTTTGGATTCTTTCTATAGAATGATTTTTTTTCCATCAAAGACTGAACATACAGGTATAACTCTATGCAAGTGAATTCAGTCCCTTACCTCTCCCATTCCCTGAAATTTTCTGCATTGATTTGTAACCTTTGGGGGAAAAAAATTCTTAATTCTCCATGGTTTCTGATCACTTAGGCTTTTCTGGGCTTGGGTAACACAGCATGCCACATGTTTTCCTAACAAATTGCATTCGGACACTTTCCGACACTTTCATTATTTTAACTCAGGTAATAATTAGTCACTGTCAGAGCTAGGACTTAGGTTGTGCAAATCAGAATAAATTTACCTTGCTGTAGCAGCAGTCACAAATGAAGCAATAAATTAGAAATAGCAAATTGTTACGGACTTAAGAGATCACAACTCACAATCACTACCTGAAATCCAGGAAATGCACTGCCAAGATTTCCTTGAGAGCTTAATTTTTCCAGATAACTTTTTGTTTCAGGAATGATACTGTAAAAAGCCCTGGAGATATTATACATATGACATTCTCTGAGACAACACACTGGGGCTCTTCTAGTGGAAAAAAATAAAATGACTGCAGAGTGTTTCTTATTAAAATGAAATGCATGTCTCTAGAAGGTCTTCAGAGTTCAAAATCTTTTCCCCCCCATATCCTTACAGTTTGTATGGATTAAATACACAGCACGACCCCATGGGTTCTCTGTTTTAAAGCGATGTCTAATATGAGGCCACTACACACTGTCACATAAAATCCATTAAAGTCCATCAGATGCACTGTCTTGGTAACATTCAGCTCTTTGTCATTGGGCTGCTGCAATGAAGCATAGAGTGCCTGCTTTGAAACTTGATTAAAACAATTCATTGAAAGTAAGGGAACTAATCTGAAACCAGGGGTTGTTTTCATGAGACTTGAAAAGTTCATTAGTTGCCTTAAGGTGGAAAATGGGATGGAGCAAGAGAAGGGTGAGGGGATGTCATCCCTTTTCTAGATGTTAACTAGGACTTTAAGCCGAGAACTGGACTCATGAAATCAATCCAAGTTATTTCACAGACTTTGTGGTCTTCAGACCCTTAAGCCTGAATTGTAAAATGTATCCCTTCAAGTCCTATACATTTTTTTCCATCTCTAAAAAAACTCAGGGAAATGTGTTCTACGTAGACCCAGGTAACATTTTTCAGGCGATTTCTTCCTTCTTGCTTGAGATGCAGATTTAAGTATACTGAGATGACAAAAGAGAATTTACAGGGTAGGTTTTTTTTCTTTTGAAAAACATAAAATGAAGATCTTCAAGTCTTTTGGAAAGTAAACTTTTTTCCCCCCTTTTTATTTAAAAAGTTATTTAACCTTATCAAAAATTGTAAAGCTTCAAACGGAAACAAAATGCTTTGCTCAGCCAAAACGGATTTAATTTCTAACCAATTTGCTTAGAATTTTCCATTTTTTTCTGAAGCAGAATAATTGTTTTGAATTTTCAAAAATTGCCCCCCAAAAACCCCAAACTCTCTTTTTGTCAACATGTATTTAACAAGTCTTAAATTAGACACAGCAGGTTTTGATTCTTCAAATATTCCTATGCCAATTGTCCGTGCTGGGCTCACAGATCACCTTTCTTGTGTTCTCACCGGACAATCAAAAGTGTCACACTAGCTTGCATACTAGGTGTTCCCACTACTGCGTCTGAGGGTTGGACTGGCTATCATGCATGGTATCTATTCTCAGAACTGCTTTGCAACACAGCCTTAACCATGAATAGTCATGCATTCACAAGCTTGAAGGGGCTATTTCACCAGTCTTCATTCTCTAGTGAGCAGTAATAGTATAACTCTGATCAAGAGACCTTTCAATAAAGATGTGATTTATGCGTGGTCAAGGTCCTTTGTTCCAAATAAATTATAAATAAAATTCCTGCAAAATGACCTTTCTGAACAGTTTGCTCACTGTATTGCATGTATCTTTCCATCTCATATCTAAAGTGTACAGAATATCTGTTTGGCAGCAGCTCTGTAGACAATCTCCATTACCAATTAAACAGACTGGGGTTTTGTTTTATTTTTGTTTTTTTCCTTTTTTTTTCCTTTTCCCTCTGCCTTGTCCCTACCCATTTGTTACCTCCTTAAATGAATGAAGGGTCTTTTGATTACAGAGTACTTTGCTCAGGAAACCACCATATTTGCAAACACAAATGCATATATACACTCTAATGAATAATGAAGGTTATTTATTGCATGTGCTTGAAATAATGGTTGATTTTGGAGTGCCTTTCATAAAACCCACATCAGAAAGTGTGTTATGTCCTGACATTTTCATTGCAGTTCAAGTAAAATAGCCCTCGGAAATTGTCCTGCTACCAAATTGCAATCATAAAGGCATGGCTTCAGACTCCGAGAATCACTTCAGATTGTGAACTTCTGGATAATATATAACATAAAGAGTTTAATTGAATCAGCCAGTTGGGTTTTTGCCCAGAAAAGTGGGAATTTAAATGCTGATGCAGCTTTAGCTTCCAATGACACCAGTCAGCACTCCTTAGATTGGATTGTAAATAATCTTATTTTAGGATATGCACTATGATAGGGGTAGACTTGTCTGTAAACTTGCTAGCAAAAGTAATTAAATAATTCCATCGTGTACTAAGACATATGAAAAATCCCTGACCCCAAAGAAAGATTTGATAAGTATTTTCCAGCAGCTAGAAGAAAACTATTCAGTTTTAAACAATTCTTGCTTCTTCTGGAGCTATGACCAAAGAAAGCAAAACAATAAATCAAAACTCAGCAACACAATCTGTTCCTACTCCATGTGTGAAGACACTTGAAGCAACTGCCTTTCATCCAGTTGGATGGTGTGAATCCTCTTTCTGTGGATCAGAACTTCAAGCTTGGTTTGCTTCCTGCATTTAAAAGTTCATCCCTGAAATGTTGAACATGTGATATGAGATCTCTCAGTCCACAGCTTATAACTAAGCAAGTATTAGGGTTTTATAAAAGTATTAGGTTCTTATACAAAATTCAGCATAATGAAGAAAAACTAAAAAAAAATCCAAAAACCTCACCCAAAAAAACAAACCCAAGCAAACAAACAAAAAAGTAGAGTAAAATCAGAGTATGTTCTTTTTTATTCAAGACCTTTTTGAGATGGAAAAAAAAATCTTTTTTCTAAAATTTCCCAATTGTCCAATGGAAAATCCATATGTATTCATATTTATTCATTTGTTCATTTGACATTTAAGTAAAAAAAATCTTTTCTTCATAAAAAAGTTATAAAAGAACAAAATACGCTTTTTTTCATTAACTAGACCTACCCAGTTCTCTTAAGCTGTTCCATTTGTCCATTATTCCCTGATCTGAGACAAACATAGTTTGAAGTATAGGGAGTTAGATGGAGAATCCTTAAAGGTCAACAGATATTGGGAAGTGTAGTATATGCTGTGATGGACTGTACCCCATGTGTTCTCGTAAACCTTGAGGAAGTCTGAGCCTGTGAGAAGAAAAGCTGAATATTTTGATAAAATGACAGTATTCAATAGTAAATGCAAGGGATTAAGAGTTCTTTCAGGAGTCATGTGAGACACTGATCATAACTGTTATGGTGCCCTGCAGATATGCCACCTCATGCTGAGATATCAAATCACACAAACTCAAATAAGTTGGCCTGAATCAGTGGATTGGAGAAGACTGGATGGAGCTGGACTCCAGTACTCCAGAACGGGTGCTAATGGCATGCTCCTCACCATAGATTAAGGGTGCATTGTGCCTTTGGACAAGATATAGGAGAAAAGTCCTGTTCACTTGTGGTTATAAAGACTGCATCTCATCACTCAGATGAATGGAGGTATCAGCTTTAGTGACATAATCTAATTCCTGTTGGGGTCATTACTTTCTGCCTACCTGAAATTTTTCTTACAGGACACAAGTAATTTTCCTCACTTCATATTCAAAATTGTTATCCGTAGTTGCTATGCAATTGTAGACAATAGTTACATTCCCATCTAGAGCTGGTTACATGTCATAAGATCATAGAAAAGAATGAGAGATGGAAAGTTGCCCTACTTTTGTGACCAAGAATGTAAGCCTATTTAAACCAGTGGTTCTCAACCTTTTTGGACTTAATGAACCCCAAGTGGGCTTGAGGCATGCCTCTGACTTGAGAAGCACCCCAATTCAAGGTAAATTGAGAACACCCCATTTCAAAAAACAATTTATATATTACAGTGCTTATCTCCATGCACAAGGGAGATAAGGCGATGTGGGGAGGGACGACTGACCAGGCAGGGACAAGCCTGAATCTTCACTTATCTCCTTAGCTTATCTTCTTATTTCTTCACACCTCAGAACACCCTGCAAAGGAACTGGTGGCACCCCAAGGTACCCCAGCATCCTGGTTGAGAATCCCTGACTTAAACATTCACTCTTTATTATAAAAAAGGAAAATAACTATTTGAAAATATTTTTTAAAGGTTAAAAACCCCATAAACTATAGTCTTCGGTCAAAGAATATCTTAAGCTTTATTTTCTATTACCTTTATTTTAGTGTCATAAACAGCTCTCTCTCCCTCCCATTTTATCTAAATGTATTCCTTCATCACAATGATCCTTCACACTCACAGGTAAATCACTTACAGCTGGCATAACTCTCATCGGTGCAGTAATGCCAACTTGTACCAGCTGAAGATCTTGCTGACTGAGATTTCCAAAACATTCAGAGTGCTTTCAAAATATGAAATGATTGCCATTTATAAAACATCATAGACAAGTATTCTTATCTTGTCATGTCTTGAGAAACAAACACAGACTAGTTTATGGCACTTCATCATCACACATGTCCTAGTGGCAAAGTCCAGTGTGAAAGCCAGGAATCCCAACTCTTAATCTCCTGAATTTACCACTGCAAACCATAGTTACCAACCTACCTAGCCCAATTATCAACAGATACTGTTTATGGGCCAGAAAGAATTATGCTCAAAGAATAGATGTAAAAGGACAAAAAAAACATTCTAGATGACCTTATTTTCTACAATCATTCTGTTGTAAGGGCAAAACCTACTGCGAGCCACATATTTGCTACATCATGATGCTCAGGCAATGGATGTAGACAATAGGGCTACCAAAAACAGCACATCAGCTGCAACAGAGCACCAGGTATAAGCCGCCTTTAGGCCCCAGTGGCCCCATTAAAGCAATATTGGCCTTCCCATCATTCCATTTCTGGATCAAGAGTCACTCAGCCAGAACAGAGAACTAGGGCCCACAGTTCTCCCCAAAACATATTAGCCACCAAATCTACTTCAGCTCCAAAAAATGTGAGCATGCATCCAAAATCAACTTTGCAGATGGATTTTACTTCCATTAAATTACACTGCAAAAAAGCCATATATAGTGTTTAATTTAATTATGGGTATACAGCATTTGCAGGGGAAAAAAAGAACTTCATATTTGGATTTATGGAATTATTTTACTGAAAAAGAATTACGTTACATATTTAAATCCCTGGTGGCTACTAATGTTTTATTAAATACAGTGTAAATCCAGCTGCGGCCATGCAATAAAAACTCCACGGGGCAAAAAAAGAGAGTGTTTTATATTTGATTTTTGCACGCAACTAACCACTTGCCTAAATACTACCCATATGCCATTATGCTCTCCTTGACACTGATCTTTAATGCATGTTTGACACGCTGCTCCCCTGCTTAAGTGTATAGAAGGAATATGGCAAAATTACAAAACACCTGTAAAATTTCATAAATCTGCACCCGGTCACAAAACAAAACCTTGTGCTAAGCTATTATATAAATGCATTTAAAGACTGTTAATAAAATACTCAGGAATCCAGTTTGTAGGAGCTGCAGTTGATTTCATTACAGAAGTTTAGAAAATAACAATGTGACTTTGTGGACAGATAGTCACCCGTGGTAATTAGCTTTAAAGTAAACCCATTTGCTTTGTATTTTTTTTCCATCAGGACATACGGATTCGCTCACATGTGCCCAGCGTTTGAAAGGTTTACATTACATAAAATTAGGACTATATAAACTCTGTGCTTCATCTGTTTTCTAATATGATTGCCCCTTCCCTTGAACAGAACAGCCTAATTGATAGCTTCCATTGTATGCAATGCACGTCAATAAATACCAAACATGAATGTGAATCAATATTGTGTTGGTATTGGGATTAAGCAAGCTATTTTCTCCCTTTTTTCCTGAAGAGATGAATATGAGTAAATAAAACGAGTATTTGTCTGAAATTGTGTTTGGGGATTAGGTTTTGTATTTTCCTGTTGAGGCAAAGGACTGCCAGCCACTCTGTCCACAGTCACTCAGCAAAGTGCTGACAAAAGAATCCAAAAAGCATATACCCAGGCCTGCTGCTTGAGAGGAATCAGGAAAATCCTCCCCTTTCCCCAAACAAACCGGGTCTTGTTGCAGATGCCAAAAGGTTTGGCTTCTAGCTTTCGTTTGCTGCAAATTAGGAGACAATTTATGAGAGTCTAGACTATAATTTACAGGAATAATATTGACTGTTCTTGACCTTGTGTGATATATTTCACAGTGCAAACAATGCCAAAATCACTTAGAGGACCCAATATCATGCCAAAATTCATAGGCACCTTATATTTACTATGCAAATTTTTGAAGCATGGCAAAGCGCAGCTCAGTGACAAATGATTACAGAAACCATTTTATACCTGTCCTTGAAAACAGAGCATGGGAAGTCTTCTCCAGGTGTCTGATGGTGGGAGAGGATGAGAGGTCCACCAAGTGTCTGATGGTGGTAAATGAGAGCTGGAAATGGAGGAATATAATACAACAATGAAAAAAAGAAACATTTTGCCATCTGACCACAAGTTAGGCCCTACATGCTAAAAGAACTCAACCTATGAAACAGCGTGGTTGAGTATGTTGCCAACAAACATCTGAGTGTTTTGAATCAGATGAAGATGAGCCTGCCCGCTAAGGGCATTTTTACGTGTGCAAGCACTGTAGCTCCATGCCGCTTGCAGCTGTATAAGTGGCAAAATGCACGTCAGCATGCAGAAAATGGCGGCGGTGCACATTTGAACTAACTCATCTCGGAGGTTCTTTAGTTCAAATGCGCACCGCTGCCATTTTCTGACACGCATTTCGCCACTTATACAACTGCAAGCGGCACGGCACGATGCGCATTAGCTCCCATGCGGAGCAGGCTCTATTCATCAAGTCTGCTCCAAAGTGGTAGATCTCTGCAGCATCCAAAAACGAAAAGGTCCATGTACAAAAACCATATAATACTAGCCACTTGTGCAATCTAAACATTAGGACAAGGATTTTTCCTGACTCCTGTGTTAAGCTGAAGCCATTATTCCAAAGGTAACAGGTTAGCTCACTAACCTTTCATATTGTCATGACCTGCCTATATCCACTTCTAACTCCTTGCTTGGATTTGTTGTTTGATTTGAGTCAGATTGATTTTTTTTCTAAAGTACTCTTGTGCCCTAGCAGGCTGTATCTGTCTGAAAGTCAGTAGCATTTAAGCTCCTAAATCATTTAGGTTTCTTGGATTTTTTTGCCCCCAAGGAAAACTCAACCAGAGAATCTTTTCCTGAGACAAGATTTTCAAAAGGTCTCATCCCCCACTTGAGGCACCTAAATGATTGGTCATAGTTCCACAAGAGCTTACTACCTTGGCACCTAAACCACTGCCTGATCTGAATCTAAGCCTTGAACCCAGGTGTACCACCTCTCAAATGAATGCCACAATGTCTAAGTTACAAAGTCTTATGAGGTAGGCCTCATAAGTCTCTCTTGCTGGTGCTGTTCCATTTCATATGAAATAATTAGATAGTTATTAGAGCTGGGATTAGAACCCAGGTCTCATCATGAGTTCCCAGGTATGGAGCTCTACTCAATTTTTCTTTGACCAAAATGTAGAACATTTGGCAAGAACAAGCAGAAAAAAAAAAGCATTCAGCACACCAAAACCATGCTCATTGTGCCCCCTCTATCAGCATAAAATGTTTCTACCCAACCACTTATAGGGGATGGATTATTGGGGGGGGTTTGTGGATGAACCATCATTTAATCTTCAGCAGTTAACTTAATGGTGATTTATCACAAGTTTTCAAAGTCCTGAATTGGAAGGGCTGCTTAGTTTTCTGTGGCATTTATATATCACAAGTGTGGCTGGACAGGTTACCTTTAAATAAAACATCCTTCTTAGTTTCTGAGCAGGCTCTAAAAAGAAATAGAAGCATGCCGATTACTTGAGTTTCTATTTTTTTCCTATGGTTAATTATTGTAAGAGTGAAAATCTCTCTTTCAGTTCTAGCTGAGAAAGGGGGCATGTCTTTACACCCAAGAGTGATCTTACATGAGCTCTTTGAAATATAAGCTGCATGGGTTTCATTTCTTGCTTTGCTTACTGCATTCTCCCCAAGCACCTTCAAAATTAGCAAGCTAACAAATTCAATCAAACTTTTTTTTTTAATTTGCCTCCCACCCCTTTCTCCTTTGTTGCTATAGTAAAAATGTTTCTACTTTTCTACATCTGTCTGCTGTTGCCAACAAAACAGTGGAGAACAGGAGGTGATCTTTCTGTTTTCGTTCCAGCAGCCTGGCCCTGAATGAGTTTAATCGGCTGAGAAACGCAACTGAAAAGGGCTTTGCTACCCTTTCTAACTCCACTGAGCTCAGGCTTTCTGTAGCCTAGAGAGTGACACCCTATGCCTTATTTCACTGTGGATTATTTAGAATGCTTCAATTGTGACTTGTCAATGTGGTCCTGGATAGATCAAGGCAAAATCTCCGACAAGAAAACAGCAATGCGAATATGATGTGACTGACTGCTGCACAATGGACTAATACCTCTTAATTTGGACTTTTAGCAATCATTTACCATTCTTGTGCCCTTGAAGAGTCCAAATCCACCCTTACAGAGAAGGAAAAAAAGTCTCTTTTTTTTTCTCCCCCCATGCTTTTTTTTTTCCATAACTTTAAAGTATCGATCAATGACTCTGTATGCAGTTAATAGCTTTATTTCAAAGCACTTTACTCTTAAAAGCACCTCTCAGCAAGGCATACTATTGAAATACTGTGCAGGTGTAATTAAATGAGCCAAGTTTTGCTCGTGTAGTGTATGCAGGGTTCTTTGCCATTAGAACTACAAAATGAGGTATTGTCATTTCTTGCCTCTCTGTTCAGGAGTGATTTTGTTTTATTTTTTTGCTCACTTTAAAAACAAATACATTTCAGTGAAATTATTCCTGGGTAAAGTACAGGGGTTGAAATCCTTAGTGAAAATGCACTAAAACAGCACAAGCTTTTTCCCAAATTGCCATTCAGTTGTGGCCAGTGTCAGGCTAGAAAGACCAGGAAGTCATTCAGTAGCACCTATCTACCCACATCCTGTGACTTAACTTTGTTGGCAGTCTCTAAAGAAATCAATAGATACCCTTTATGGTGTCTGTTATTGCCAGATGTGGATAATATCTATTAAGAATTGGTCAGAACCTATCAATTTATTTTGTATAAGCCACCAAGGAGTTTCAGTTGATGCCTTTAGTTTATCTCAGGAACGGGAAAAACACCACCAAAAAACTCAAATAATTTAACATCCATATGACTAAAAATCTTGAATTGGCTTTGTTGGTATTTTTGATCTTTATATAGTTCACGTTCACTTTCATATGAAGTTTTTGCCATAAAAACCCATTGCAAAGACAGCATTGTGCATCCTTGTACACAGACCTTTTCACCAAAAGCAGCAATAGTCCATCTTAAAAGCTTTTTGCAGTTTGGAAGTCATACGATGAAGTAGCAGTACCATAACTCTGTCCCTTTAGTGATCAATTAGGCATCAGTTCTAGACAATTATTAATAGGGAATACTTAATGCAATAATCATGGCGAATAAATCTGTAGTCAAGTCATGGGCTGTAATATGTTCCACATAAAACATTTGTCAAATAATTCTCAATGATGAAGATATTTGTAAAAATCAAAGTCCATCTGTGGAAAATTCATGAACAAAGAAGGAGTATAAATTCCATAGATAAATTGTTCACAACAGATAGTAAGCTGATCTCCAAGATGGGCTGGCAAAGAACTTGATGACCTAGAGGTGAAGGGCTGGAAAGTCCACAAGCAATCACCTCTGAATGCAATATACCTAACTGGCTATTTGAAAATTAAACAAAAGGCCTAACTACAGTAATTTTGTCACCTTATGCACTTATGTACTTAGAGCAGATTCCTCGGGAAAGCTTAATATCTCAATTTCCACTTTTGTGAAGCTTTATATCTACTCATTTATTTCCCAATGATTTCCTACTGCTCTTCACAGAAGCATAAAAACTCCCTTATAATAAACAATAAAATGTCTAAATGGTTGAATCAAATGAAACTAAGCAAAAACCAGAAACATCACACAAAATGTGCACCCAAACGTATGAATAACAAACAAAAAGCCCTTTGGATGACCGCTTTCTTCAAGCGCTCTTCTCTCTGGCAAGGGTGCCAACTTTTATTTTTGCTGGGGGAGGGGCCTAAGATGATGGACACATGGAAAGTTTTACACCTTTCAGGTGACAGCCTTCTTCCCGAGGGAGGCCAGGGCCCTTGGGCTCCCACGAACTCGCCGCCTCTGATCCTGGCAACACCATGTTCACTAGTGCTGATAGGGAAAGGATTTCTTTTTTTCCAGTGGAAAATTCCAACTTTTCTTAAATAAATAAATAAAGCAAGCCCTAAGCTCCAACATTTTGGGGTTTGCAACAAAAACTTCAATCCTTGTGGTATTTCAAAAATGTTCAAGGAGGTGGTCACTTTTCATTTTGTCAAACTCCCGTTCTTTTTCCATTTTTAAAAAGGCTTTAACTGAAAAATGTGCAGCCAGTTCCACAGTTTACTTGTTCATGGGGCCTGGAGATCAAAATGCAAATCTCCAAATGTGATGAGATAAGTTATTCTCCAACACCTGCGCTATTGCTTTTTTTTAAAAAGCCTGTCTACTTTGAACCACTTACCCAAACCAAATTTTCAGTGGCTTCCTCATCAGTAATCAAAGGCACAGCACTAATATGGACTCTGGAATCCATTATGGTCACAACCTGAAAAAAAAAGGAAAGAAAGAAAGCCCTTCAAATGCACACCTGCTCTTCACTCTCTGCTCTTCCTGCTGCTGTCTCAACTAGAGAAGGGGCCTCCCTTTGACCATGTCACTCAAAATACTTGCCTCTAGGTTCACGCAGAGGCTCAGGGGTGAGATGGAAGGTCTTGCACCCCTTTCCCTTCCTCAAGCAGGAATCAGTTGTTTGGTACCTGTGAGGTCCTAGCAGTTTAGGAATATATCTTTGGTTTAACTGCTTGTTGGGACTTTATGGTGAATGCATACCATTATGCCACTCACAGGGACCTCTTGCCCATTCTATGCATGCTCCAGTGTCTAAATAGGGTTTGAGAGGGTTGCCTATCTGGCATAGCAATATGGTGCATTGTTTCATAGTTTCATAGTAGGTAAGATCGGAAGGGGCCTGAGCAGATCATCAAGTCCAACCCCCTGCCCTGGGCAGCAAAGGTGTTCATCCAGCCTCCTTTTTTCCAGTTGGTTCCAGATCCTCGCCCCCCTGACAGTGAAGGCCGGCCTCCTGATATCCAGCCTGAATCTTCCCTCTGCCAGCTTGTGGCCGTTATTCTTTGTTTCTCCTGGTTGTGCTCCAGGGAACAGGGTCTCTCCCATTGCCTGCTGGTCTCCCTTGGCAAGTTTACAGATGGCCACCAGATCCCCTCTCAGCCTTCTCTTGTGGACAGGGTCAGGTCCCATAGCCTCTCCTCATAGCGCCTGCCCTGCTGCCCCTTGACCATACATGTGGCCCTCCTCTGGACCCTCTCCATGTTGTCCACATCCCGCATAGAGGGGGAGGATCACTTCCTTGGCCCTGCTTGTGATGCATTTGGGGATCCATGACAAGGTGCGGTTGGCCTTCCTGACCACATCTTCTTATTTGCAACCGATGTTCATCCTGGAATCAATAATAACTCCAAGATCCTTTTCTGCCTCTGCGCTGATAAGAAGAGAGTTCCCCAGCCTGTAGGTATGGTGCTGGTTCTTCCTCCCCTGCACTTGTCAGTATTGAAACCCATCCTATTCTCATCTGCCCACCCCTGTAACCTGTCCAGATCTAGTTGTTGAGTATATATGCCCCTGTAGCCTTCTGACCATTAGAGCAAGATGGCTCAGAAACCTTCGCCATAGGTAGTATCATCCATTCCTCCATTCCTCCACCCGTCCTGAGGGGCCGAATATCAAAAACCATGTTTTGTTTATTTTGTCTATAAGCAACTTGGGACAAGTACCATTTCTTTACGTTACCACTCTTGTAATTGGAGATGCATAGCTCTATACCTTAATTAAGCAGCTTCTTCAGCTGATGTAACCCAGCATCTATTGAAGTAAGTGGAGTTGCAGTAGCTAAAGATTTGCCAGGTTAGTGTAATCATGATAATAATAGACAGTTTAGAAAGAGTCTCCCCTTATTATCTTGAACATGGATAGCATTCTTTTATTTTTTCCAAATAGTTCAAGTTGGTAAGTTACCTAAACCAGAACAAGCCTGCCTTTAAAGTTAGCTATGAATGAAATTGCCGTCATGTTAATTTTGCTTAAGTTACTCCTTCAGCAGTAATTATCTGGTTTCATCCCAAAGTTGCTACTTAGCTGTAATTACCAGCTCCTTTGACATGGTTAACTAGAATCAAATATTAATTTGTATTTAACGTTGCTTCAGAAAGTACTTGAGCACTGAGCAGACCAGTAGCCCAAGTTTCACTTTGTGCTCAGAATTTGTTGATCTGTGGTTTTGGCTGCTGGTTGAATTTAAATGGAAGGTTTAAAGCAAACACATCACTCAAGCTCACAGTGCATGAATTAAGGTCTTTCTGTCATCAACCTCTGGTTTTTTCCACTACTCACTAGGTCAAGCACCTCGTGGCCCCTCCTTTCCTCTCATGGGACCCTGGGAAAATATTTCTCTTGACATGAAGTCCTAAGCGGTTAGCACCTGCATTTTCTTTCAATGAACATTTCCATCAGAGTAGTTTTGGATATTTTTTTTCCAAAGATTGTTTCTTTAAGAAGTTAGGAATGGTCAGACTTTGCTTGTCAGTATAAAGATTGAGACCTGTTGCATTTGGAAAATGAGATGTGATATTGTGGGGTTTTATTTTACTTTTAATTCCCTTTAGCATGGAGATCATCTTCCAAAAGCTTCACTTGAAATAAAAAAAAATGCATTTTCATGTGTAATATTATAGTTCCTCATGGGTTTGGAGGCACAGAGTCTACAGGGGCCTTAAAAAAAGTGGTTTGTAAGAAATGCAAAGCAAAAGAATAAGGTTTCACTGCCTCCTCAAAAACAATAATATTTGAACTTCTTCTCGCCTTTCTATCTAAGGATTTAAAAATGCTTCAATTAAAAGGAAACCCCAAATAGTGTGCAAATTTTATAGAGTGCAAAAAGAGGCAAAGTGACCTCCTTAAGGTCACATGGAAAGTAAATAGCAAAGCAAGGCTAAAAACCCTGCATGTCTGACTCATGTCATAGCTACAAAGCCTGTGATTCAGATAGAAGAATGCTGTCTTAGATAAGCAAGTACTGACCTAAGCTTTCACCAGAACTTCCAGTTAAATTGAGCCACGGTAGTGGGTGCACCTACACATGTGCTTTAATGCTCATTTACCTATTGTAATGCGCTTTAAGGCGTCATTAAAAATTGTGCTCTTTTGTTAATGTGCATTAAAATAGGCTAATGTGCATTAAGTATCACTTAAAAAAACTACTAGTTATGTGTTGTTGATTATTTCAAAACAGTTGAGGTAATTTATGTCGCATTTCTTTACCCATGTTCACTCCTTTATACTTCCTGGCTCCTTTGGTAACTAGAAAGGGCTATGGTGACATCTCCACCAAGTCTATTTAACAGCTCTAAACATTTTGGAGACATTTTCCCTGAACCATGCAAAAAGGCCTAAAACCAAAAGGCTTTAGAGTCTGGGTGTCAATGATTAGGCCTGTGAGCTGGATCTGGCCTGCTGGGCTACTGGCAGGCTACCAAAAGTTGGGGGAGTTGGAGAAGGGGCAAGAGGGATGGGTCCTGCCACAAAATTCAGAGCCCCTGGGTCCCAGTGGAAATGGCTATTGAGCAAGGACCCCTGCCGCTGCCCTTGGAGCTCTGCTGCCACTGGACCCCCACCACTGCTACTGGACCCATGGATCTGGCTTAGGAGGAGCCCCATGGTCCAGATCCAGCCCAGGGTAGGTTTGGCACGTTTGCTTGAATTGATAACTAAGTATTTTTCTCCTTAATGTTGCTGCAGAAGGATGATAACAAGAGCTAATAGCTCTTTGAGAATATCTTTGTTGTTTAGGGTAAACTACGATCTACGTGGCAGCTTCCTAGTACAAATCTCAAGAACAAGGGTTCAAATTTAAACGGAAGCAAATCTCCATTGCATTCAGTTCTTCCACCTGAGGATATGGCCTTTTAAGTCTACATTAGAGACTCGTACATTTTGAGGACTTGAATTCAGCCTTGTCAATCTAGTTCTCCAGAAAGAGAATTTGGCCTTGCCCATCTAGCTCTCCAGAAACCCTCCTACTAGTGATACACGCTTTACTGGCAAAAAAAGGTTAACTTACATCATGCCTTTGTAAAGGGCCAACTGTGTCTACACTAAGGCTCTTAGTGGAATAGAGATGTCAGTGCGGGGTATGATTCTTTTCACAGTTACAGCTGACACAGCTATGCTGGAAAAAATGTTAAATGTAAACTTAGCCTCACTGCCTATTGCATTTTCTTGAGGCCAGGGTTTCTGAAGAATAACAGAAAGGCAAAATCCTGCGCAAGATGTATATTTGTGAAGTAGGGATAGGGTTCCAATTTACTCGTCTTCATCTTACTGAGGGCAATAATTTCCCCGAAGACTTTATTGGCAGGGTATCACTGCTGAAAACGCTTGCTGCCGGCAACCCTATTATTTTCCATGAAAAATACGGTCCCGTGAGAAAGCACGTTCTCACTCTCTTTCTGTGGGAAACACCAGGAGAAGAAGGATTCCAAATCCTGTGAGACTGAGCAACTGGAAACAACACCAGAAGCCCTCTTGTTTGTGTAACTTTTTGTAAAAATATTGAAGGGAGGAGGAAACACAATCTTTATAAAATTATCACTGTGGCAGAGCCCCATTTTAAAGAGTCGCTGGATTTATATTCTGCAGCCCCCGCCAAAAAACAACCAACCAACCCCCAAACCCAAGGATGTTCAGTCTATTGCAGTTGTCAATTTACGATCTTTAAAACATTTTTAAAATTGACTGAACCTTAACTACATCCCACCTCATCTTGTACGAGCCAAGTTTTACAGATGCCATCTTAAAAATCAATTCAAAGAACAGTCATAAACTTGAAAGCTTCCTATTTGAAGTGTATATGGCAGAATGCAATTTTGTTTAATTTTAATTGACAGAGATGTCAGCCTAAGAGAATATTTTAGAATATTAGTAGGAACAGTAAACTCCTGCCTTGACACTTTTATGATATAATGGTATAATTCTCTGGGGAAAAAAATCACCACTGTCAGGATTTACACAAAAACGGCACGTTTGACTTTTTCCTTGGTAAAGGAAT
>NW_017728996.1:12066903-12067932 GCF_001723915.1 Gavialis gangeticus | reverse complement strand
AAAACGGCACGTTTGACTTTTTCCTTGGTAAAGGAATGACAAATGTATTACTAATTACACAATTACTTTATTATGTAGAAGCAGTAATAAAACCCTTAATGTACACCCAGAAAATCCAAATTTCATGAAAAATAAGGTTTTCTTTTTAATTATTATTATTCCAAATTTGCAACTGCAGGCCCCAGGCTGTAAGTGTTGACCCCATTCACTACAGTCCATGTAGTCTGTAAGATTTATAGCACAATGCTGAACATTTGTTTCTATAGGGACGGATCCTCAGCTGGCGTCAATTGTCATAATTCTATGGCTGCAACACAGCTACAACAATTGACAGCCAAGCCTACGCCCTGTTGATGGGCTCAGATATTGTCAATTTAATACAGATACCTAAAAGTGGATTCATTTGAGCTTGATGTACCGGGTTGATTTCAGCAGAAATAAAGATGAGCTCAATGAGACAACCTGATTTGAACCATTTCCGCTGCTTCGTCCAGTCTGTGAGTGGGTTCCAAACCAGGATCTATACCAAGATCCAGATTTTGCAAAGGCTCCCATATTTATAATAGTCCCAGCTAAAATCCTGGATCCCAAACACTCCAAGTTTGGAGGGACTTGAAGTCCAAATACAAATGTGGCAGTTTCTGCTTTCTAAATAACAGAGCTATGGAAGATGGTTTGGGGGTGATGCAAAAGCAGCACAATGTCCTAACAGTGACACATTTGGATGGGGCATGATTACTTTTTGCCAGGTTTACAGTAAATATGTCTGTCCTTAACTCGGCAAAGCCTGATCCTTAAGGCAGCAAAGCACTTAAGTACACTATTAACTTTAAGCAAGTGAATAATCCCATTGCCGTTAATGGAACTACTCATGTGCTTAAAGTTAAGTATGCCCTTTAGTGCTTTCCTCTACAGAGGCCTAGTTTCTTAAGCAAGGTATGTCCGTGATTTAGTGATCAATTAAAGACTATGGTTAAACAAGCCACTTGGGGTAAACAAGAACTGGCCCAAACCTTTGCCCTTTTCTAG
>NW_017728996.1:12055290-12066892 GCF_001723915.1 Gavialis gangeticus | reverse complement strand
GTGATTTAGTGATCAATTAAAGACTATGGTTAAACAAGCCACTTCGGGTAAACAAGAACTGGCCCAAACCTTTGCCCTTTTCTAGAAACAAACCTAAATAAAGGTCAAAAGAGTTTAGCCAAGGATGTGCTTATCTGACTGAACTTTCAAGTCTTTTGAGGTATATCCACCCCAAGTAAAAGCTCTGGCATTGTATCCCACTGGGAGTCCCAAAGGCATAGTCAGTTGTAAACTCATTTTCCTATATGGCAGGCACGCGTGGAGGGGTGGAGGGATGAATGACAATATGGGATTGCCAAAGCTGATGTTCTGTGACCATGACGCTCTTCATATGGAAGCAGTGGAATCAGGATTAAGGACTGCAGCTGCTAAGATGCTAAACCTTGTCTATAACTGCTACGGCTCAGATGTTACCAAGCGTAAAATCTTTTGAATACAGCCTTAGATGGGAGCACCATTCTGAATTACTCTCCCAGTTAAAGCCTTTATGATGGGCAAGGTGGAAAAGGTTCTATTCCCCCAGCATTATAATAATACACCAAAGGCTTTTCAAACTGAAGTCCCATTAAAATGTAAAGGACTTTGCATAGCAATCATAAATCCTAGTAAAAACACTGCACTGAAACTACCAGCAGACACTGGCTAAATTCATCAGAGATGCCTCTCATATAAGCTCCAGAAACTGTTTTATTCTTTACGTAGAGTAACATAGTACAAATTATGACACACTCCTGACCTCATGTGAGCACATGAGGTCAGGAGTGTGTCATCATTTGGCAAGTCCCTGTTTATAAAATGGCATGCTGTAAAAAGATACAGTCCAACAATTTGAAAGCTCCAAGAAATACAGTGCCAAATCTTATACTTTCTTGGAAAGAATTGGTTGCAGAGAAGGCCCAAACCTTTTCAGTCAATGTTGCAGCAGGAATCAAAATGTTATTTTAGGGTCCCATGCAGTGGTCTGTGGGACCACACGATCCAGGTACCATTTAGAGTAATGTTTAACTTGGTTCCTTTCCGTATTGCAAGAAGAAGGGTCCCAACTTCATGTAGCCTGTAGTTTTAAAGATACTTTAAGTGCTTTTCCTTTCAATGATTTTGAAGTTCTTAGGAACCCAACATTTCATCAACGGGCAGCCCAAACCCTCATGTTTTGTGTGGACTTCTCACAATTTTTCCACAAACGTATCTCAAATGCAGCTTGGATTCTTGAAATGGTTTATGGCTGAAAGAGGCCGTTTGGGTTTTCATTACATAATTTTGTCACCGCTCTTGTCCTCAGCAGAGCCTCATTTTGCAAACATTGTGATGAAACCTACTGAGCCGATCTATGTTCCAAGAGTATAGTCCAATATTTCCTTTTATATTAATTTCTTAATTGTCTTTGCTGTTTTGTTGTTTAGTTTCATGGAAGAAATGGATGTGGGATTTGAATGAAATGTTGTTATATTATTCTGTGCACAAAGAGCAATGATATGTTTTCCTTGTGAATGGGCTTGTTTTTCTCAATTAAAGGAGAGTTACTAAACAAAAATATGGCAAGGGTAAAGTCTCCTGGAGAGAGAGGGAGTGCTCGCTGTGTGAGTCTGCTTGGTAGCAAGCAGCATAGCACATAGTCACCAGCAGACTTCTAGAAATATGACTATTAAAATCGTAATGATCCTAAGCAAGATCCCAGAGAGGGAGAAGGCTGGCACTCAAGTCAAGATTGTATGGAGTAGAAATGGCATTCAAGTGCAATGGGAAACAGTGAAAAAGAAGAGACTTGAGGTGTGTCTGCGTCTAACACAAGGCAACCCCAAGGGTTTCTCACCTATCTATCTCAGGCTACACAAGTCATTCATGCCCTTTAATATTATCTTCCTTCTCTGCACACATGAACTAGTGAGAGACGAGTAATGAACTGCCCTATTCTTCGAAGGGCTCTGCTGGGCAGGAATAGGAATACCATGGGATAGTGGATACCGTCTAGAAATCATGCCCACTACTTTTATTTTATTTTTTCTTTGGGAGACATTGATTGAAGATAATAGATAAAAGATCTCCAGAATAAAAGGGCTCTTCCCCCATTCAGAGTTCAAAACAGGCACTAGCTTCCATGAAGAATTAACTGCCTGCTTATAAAATGTCATGTTTCAAACTCAAACCACTTTTATCTGCAACTTGGCAAAGCAGTTGGTGTATTTTTACCCTCTATAACTCAGCCATGATTTCTACCATGCTTTGAAGAGAACCACACACCTGGACTGGCATCCTCTGTGCCAAGTTTCAACCAACTGGGATTTCCATTGAGTTTATGCAATTATCACTCCCTGAAATGCAAGCTTTATAAAAAGGAGAGTAAAAATAGTCTGTCCTAAAGCTAAATAATAACACTGTACAACTGAAAAACAACATTGTGAATAGTAGGTGGCGCCTCTTTGCCGGGAGTTATTTTTAAGCCTATACAGTGTTTCTTGGCTCATATAAAAAGCGTCAGTCCATGCAAAGGACTAACTGTTTGTAAAACCCCAATGTTTAAACAAAAAGTAGGCTTATTTTAATTAGAGAGCAGTGACAAAAAAACTTGAAAACTTCTGAAAATAATCACATACCTCCAAACTTTAGATAGGTAGGTGGATGGATGGACGGATGTCGTGACCAGCCCAGCAACTGATAAACTGGATGACCTGAACCAAATCCCACTGAAGTAAATAATAATCATTCCACTGACTCCAGTGGAAGCTGGGCTTGGCCTACAAAAAGGTGTTATGTGAGGTTAAGAACTTGCCCATAGGATTTTAGCCAAAAACAGGTTAAAACAGTTTAATTGTTAATCATCATCCATTTTCCTTCAGGCACTTCAGATAAATATTATTTACTGAACTTCTTAGACCCGCCAGAGTTGAAGGCCTCATCTAGGACTTCACCATCCTCAGCCACTGACTTCTGGAAGACCTTCCTAATAGTTATTTTTGTCTTTGTGGTTTCACGCCCCATTCTTTAGTTATTTTTCTCCCACTACAATGCATTTCCCACAGATTTCTGTCTTGGGGCTTATTAAAGCAGTCAGAATACATCTGCTGTAAGCCAGGTCCTTCACACTCAAAAGAATATCAAGCTAACCAATAAGTAGGAACATGAAAATACAATCACCTCAATTTGCATTCTGGAGCAACTAAGATTAGGTATCTGATGTATCAACTACATAACTACAATCTGTATTCTGATTTCAATTTGGCCTATAATTTGTAAGGGTTCCCCCTCCTCTCATTCACACCCCACCCATTGCAGGACTCTGTTTAGAAAAAAATACTGTAACTACTTGGCCGAATAAATGTATTTGAGCCAACACAACTTCATTTTCTTGTAATAAGGAGATTTGGATGTGAATAAAACATCTTGGGAATCCAAACTAAACATGTAGTATGTCAATAGCACTCTGTATAGGGAGACTTCTGGGAATTCCTGTTTCCCACGTGATGATTTATACTAGGAAATTGCCCAGTGTGCAGGAGGCCATAAGCTTTTTCCTGGCTTGCTACATGGAAATGCAAGCAAATCTTTGCACATTGTGGCCACATCTAGATGTGCGTGGATGTTTGGTTTTCTGGGGACAACTAGTGGTGGTGCACCTTGTCTCTGGGGAATGCTTGTGGTGTGTGTGCGCTGGAGTGCAGCAAGTTACCCCGGGTGAGGTAGGGGATGCTGGTGCCAGCACTTTCCTAGCCCCAGCAACCTTACCTGTGGTCCTGGGGGCCTCCTGGGGCTGCAGCAGCGGCAATCCTGCTACGCAGAGCCTGGCCAGCAGTGGAACGTGGCTCCGGCTGGCCAGGTTCTGGCTTTGGGCAGCACACGCTGCTGCCGTGTGCACACATTCGATTTTTTTTCTCCACGGGTATCCAGGGGTTCAAAAACCCCTCCACGCTGCTCTCTTGTAACACTGAGAACGATGGAACGCGTGAAACATGGCCACACTCATCTAGACGTGGCCTGCGAGTCTTTCAGCTGTATGTCTGTACCTGTTATATCAGAGCTAAAGTTCTCGATATCGTAGAGGCACATAAAAGATAATGCATGAAGAAAATGGTCCATTTCTAAAATTCCGAGCAAGGGCCCACTGGAGTTTTAGCCAACATTTGGATGGCAGTTCAGTCTATTTTGTTTTGTTTTCCCACTATTAATTATCCACCAAGTAGAGCAGGTCTGTCTACCTAATTGCCAAGAAGGTGCTAGTATGAACATTGCATAGTTTACTGTATCCCTCCCCAAACCCTAGAGACCTCTTCAGTTAAACAACTTAAGGATGACAGAAAGGATGGCAGGCATGCGTGTAGGGGTGGAGGGATGAATGACAATATGGTATTGCCAAAGCTGATGTTCTGTGACCCAGCTCAAGTGCCTCCAAAAACCATTAACAGGCCAACACATCATAGCCTTAAGACTAAATATATAGCAGCAGGAAGGAGAAGGATGCATCCACTTTTGTCTTGACTCACCTATCTTCTACATTAACAGTTTTTTCTGGGACTCGAGGACTAAACAACATAGGCATTTTAGAAATGAAAGATGATGGCCAAACTTAATCGTACCCAAAATACTATGTGCCTAAAGCATACAGCATAAAAACTCAAATGACCTAAGTTTGTTTCCTGGCTCTGCCAGGAAATCACTGGCCTGTTAGGCAACCTGCTGAGATACAGGGAGGGCAGTGACTATCTCACTTTCCTCAATTGTGGAAATAGGACTACTGAGACTGGAAAACAATATGAACGCTAAAAAGACAGTGAGGTATTATTATTAAATTTAGATTTTTAAAAGAACACGGTATGTTTAGCAGACTGGCAGAAATGTGACAGGCCAGTGTTAAGATGCATTGGCTGAACCAATTAGACAACAGAAATAAAAAACCTCTTCTTTTATGTGATACAGAAAGTTTGCTATGTGCTGTAACCTTAACGTCATATTTTTGCAATGCCACTTCTTCATTAAAGAGTCAATTTAATGGCAGTGGATGAGTTGCACATCATACTTTTCACCTAATATAAGCATTCATGAATTTGTATATTATCTTCTTTTCCCTGCTGATTCAGTAATCCTTAAAAATGAAGTCCCACTAGTACAGATTCTGATCTCACATCAGTGAATATTAGCAAGCCCATTAATGCTAACAGATTATTGTCCATTGGTATAAGGATAATCAGGACTAATAAGACTACTTCTATGTGCAAGAATTAGAGGATCGGAATCCAGTTTCATGTTATATTTTGGAGACTTATATGTTTTTTCAAGAGCAAACAATTTTTCTTAGTGCAGCTTTCAAAGGGGGTATATTAGCCTCCCACGACAGTAGCGGTGATATATCTTGTATTGTTAATTTAAAGGATTATCCATGAAAATTGAATATATTGTGAGAATTATAAAGTCTCATTTGAATTCAGCTTGCCCCAAGTACATTTTGTCATATTTTAAAAACAGTATATTTGAAAAACAAAATCAAGGTACTATAAATTAAGGGGGGAAAGCTACCTCAAAATTAAGGTGGCTGTTGTGATGGTTTGAGAATAATATGCATAATTTTGGGTTTTAAACATTTCCAATTTTACGGCCTTTATTGGCAAGTTTATATTTGTGCCATTCATTGCATCTAGTTGATTGCAGTGTGTGTGTGTGCGCGCGCATGTACATACGTGTACAGCAAGGGTCATGACATTTATTAAAGCAGTCGATATGGCACATGTAGGACAGACGTCTAACCCTGGAATATATTTATATTTATGCTCATTTCTGATATGGCAACTAAAGAGGAAAAATCAATTGGAGCACACTGTTTGATTGTCCTTCACCTTGGTGCTTTGGTTTAAAAGCAAGTGGCTAACGAATGAATATTGTCAAAAAATAAAAGAAATAAGTAAATAAATAAAGGCTCCTCTTGAACATTATTAGGCCTTCCAAAGTAAATAAAAAGTGGTAGAGCTGAGAGCGAATTGCTGCAGTGCTACCAGAGAGAATCCTGATTTTAGCACCGCTGGACCAAATTTGTCATTTAGGAAAGCTCTTGTTCCCTTTATTGAGTTCCACTGTAGTGAACAATTTCTGCCTGCATCCCTCGTGTGTCCTTTTGGTTTATTATCTTTCACTGTGAATTGAGCATCCACAATCAGTTTCACAGGAAGCCTAATTTCACTCACTGCTTATACATATGATGAGGCCTTCTCCCCCCCACCGCCCACCCCCCTTCCCTTCTTCCAATGTTCTTATCAAATGAAGAATTGTGGATAAGGGTTAGGTGCAGATAAACATGAGTGTAGCACTTCCAGAAAGGTCATGATCCCCCCATAAGGTGCTTCTTGTTATGCCTGACCTTCAGATTTTCATCATCAGCCCGCCTGACAACTTAATAATGCAGAGGTGCAGGATTCATTTCTCCCCTCTGAGAGAGCCAGTACGGGACGCCCTTTTCCCTGATTATTTCCCTGCACTCCCGGCTGCCCTTTATAAGCCAACCAGAACTCCATCAATCATGCTCTTCTCTCCTTTCCTCCTCAGCCCCCAGTCCTGAAAGCTCTAAAGCCGCAGTGTCCCCTTTTGTCTGGTGTTGGTACATGTCTTGAACAACAACAACAAAGACGAACTGCTTGGACACCTTTCGCAAAAAGCAGCTCACCTTCCGATTAAAAATAAATAAATAAATACATAAATAAATAAATAAATGAAGAAGGCTCTTTAAGTTGCCCTCTGCATTTAAATGTATTATTAGCGTGCCCCAGCACTCCTAATGGACTCGGCTAAGTGTGAGAGCTGAATGCAGTTCCAGTGGCAAGTCAGAAGTTTTTCTTGCTTCGTGGTGATTTTTGTCGCCGTTGTTCCTGTTGTCGTGGGTCCTTTATGATTTAATGAAGGAGAACACAGTTTTAAATATTCTCTCTCTCTCTCCCCGCCCCCCGCCTTATTATTTTCTTTTTTTTTTTTTTTTGCTAGAGAGAGGCAGGAAAAGCAATAGCTCAATATTTTCTGAGTAATTAAGTATTTTGGTTTTCTTAGATTGAAATGGCTCAGAGAAGTTCAGGAGAAAGACAGCAAAGTGCGTCTAGAGTGGGAGAATATGGGTTCATATCAGATTTTAAAGACTGCATCAAAATTTATACTTGTATAAAATATGTACTGCTCCCCCCCCCCCGGTTCTTTTTCAGCCAATGCTTCCTGGAGTGAAAACAAGATGGGAATGCACCATAAGCATCTGGTGCGAGCGTAGTACAGTATGTTCTCTGAGAAAATGGGGATAGTCCGAGGCCAGCGTCTTATTGCCTAAAGCAGCTGCCATTTGTATCTTTGAGAGGGGAAGCATCCCCTGGTAAGCTCCAGCTCAGCTGGGTGTGAGAACTATAGCGTAACCAGCAAGCAAGCTTGGATCCCACACTGCCCAGTGACAGCAGGATGCAAATCTGTGCCCAGCTGGATACAGAAGTTAATGTGTTAGCCCAGCTCACCCATTAAGTCACTGTACTGGATCTGTAAGAATAATAAATAAATAACTGAGCGGCATGAAGCACAGCAGAACTCATTTGCCAAATATTGTGGAGGTTGAAATTAAGTTTGCTTAACTCCTTCGGTGCCCGATTGTGTCAGAAACTACGGCGGGAGAAATCCCAAATGCACAGCCTCGTGATTTTAGCAAAACCTCCTCGTCCCC
This sequence comes from Gavialis gangeticus, assembly GCF_001723915.1. NCBI lineage: Eukaryota > Metazoa > Chordata > Crocodylia > Gavialidae > Gavialis > Gavialis gangeticus. The sequence continues at coordinate 12,059,220 of NW_017728996.1, read as the reverse complement.
ATGGAAGCCACATGATTAGCAAGTAAAAACACAACCCCTTATGCTACCGCTTCCTCTAAACAGGTATTGTGGGAGTAATTGGGAAGCCCCCAAATAACGCTTTACAATCTGAATCATTTCATACATCTTGATTTGGGGAAGTCCCCACACAACACTGGAGCCTGCAGTGAAATCCGGAGTTAGAGTCACAGCTCATAAAACCAAAGGGTCTCTTCAGTGCTTAAACTATCTGTTCATTCAAATATTCATTCAAAGGGAGAGCACAGCAAAGAATGCAAACTGTCAGCCGACGTGCACAGGAAAAGCGGGTAAGTCTTCAGGTGCCTGAAAGAATATGACCCCAGTCTGAATCCCATTGTGTCAGTGGGAAATTTCCTACCAATGCCAACAAGTTTTGGATCAGGCACTCAGTGACTACAGGTGAGTGCCTTCATGGGTGAGCTGGGCTAACACATTAACTTCTGTATCCAGGAGATGCTTCCCCTCTCAAAGATACAAATGGCAGCTGCTTTAGGCAATAAGAGGCTGGCCTCGGAATATCTCCCTTCTCTGAACTGAGACGCATCGCCTGATTTTTTGCTTATGCGCCATCTACTGAAGATTTCATTGAGTTTATTTGCTATTCAAAAATCATTGGTAAAAATAGCATTCTAATAACTGTTTTCCACCTGTTGAGCATACACGGGCTGATCTTTAGGGCTAGATGCAGACATTCAAAAAGCTCAAGGTAGAATTGATCTAAGCTATTCAGTATTTGGTAAGCAGTAAAATTGAGATCAGTAGTGAACAGAGCACACGTTCACCTTTTGCTGGCGGTGGTGGGAAATCTGAGACATGGTGCCACTAGTTTTAAACCAATCTATGCATGCTGAACTTCAGTTGTGTTATGGGTAAAAGGCAGAATTCGAGATGTGCGATTTGTTTTGATGGAATATACAGGCTACCCGGTGTATTTCTATTTCTCAGCTGAAAGGACGTCAGTTCGTTTCTTTTTTTATTTATCATGAAAATTGAGGTTGTTTTTATTTTTAATTTTAATTCATATCCTGTAGTATGGCCATACATTTCAGCAAACATTCCTGCTAGGATTGCATCCAAGCTCATGGAGTTGCATCTGGTTCCTTTCCACCTTTCCCATGAGGTGTGGGCAATAAATCCTAAACTAGGAATCTGTCCCTTTAAGAATTCACTTGTTCTACTAAAATAGTTTACATATATTGTACCTTTCTCCATGGATCCTTTGCAGAATTTTATCTGATGTATTTTTAAAAGCCACTGCTGAAGGAGATTCCAAAACCTCCTTAGGTATCCCTAGTGCTGTTATGCTTTTAAGTAGAAAAATCCCACCCCCCTTCCACCCCCACTCTCTTCCTTGTCTAACCTGTATCTTCTTTCCTACAAATTAAAACTGATTTCCTCTTGCCCTGCCTTCACTGGACAAGGAAAAATATTGATCACTGTCCTCTTTCTAACCCTATTTTATTACATTGGAAAGACTTTTAGTCATGCCCCTTCTTGGTCTTCTCTTTTCTAACCTAAGCAAACCCAATTCCTTCAACCTCTCCTCATAGGTCACATTTTTGAACATTTAACTGCTGCTTCCATCAGAACTCTTTCCAATGTGTCTATATCTCTCAAGTGTGGTGCCCAAAGCTTGACTTTGTATTCTAGCTAGGGCTACACCAACACCGAGTAGGGCAGAATGAGGAGTCCCCCATGTCTTCTATACACTGCTGCTTTAATACATCCCAGACTCCTATTTGTCTTCCTTGCAACAACACTGCACTGTTGCCTCATAGTCAGCTTGTGATCCACTAATATCCTAGAGATCCTTTTTGTATGCCTGCTGCTCAACTACTTATTTCCCATTTTTTATTTGCTGACAGATTTCTCCTTCCCAAGTATAGTTCTTTGTTCTTGTTGATTTTTTAATATCATCGTGTTGATTATGAACCTCTTCTCCAGCACTTCCAAGTCCTTGTGAATTCTGATCCTGCTCTCCAAAGTGCTTGCAATCCTGGGGTAACATCATCCATAATTGTTAGAAAGCTTTCTAGTTCATCAATCAAGTTATCAGTATTACTATTGAATAGAAGGGGGCTCTGTTACACACAATCAAAGACCATCTCTAGGCCTGATTCTGATTTCTCAGTGGCATTATGAACTCATTCCACTGAAACCCATAGAGTTAGACAAGGGAAAAGAGCACACTCATGGTCTAGAAAGTGAGAAGCCATTTTGGGGACATGGTAGATGTAGTCAGAAATCTAATGGGATCATGTTCAAACTTGGTAAGGTTAAGAGGCTCCCAGGAATGTCTCCCTAGGAAGAATAAGAATCAGGCTTATTTAGACCAAATTTGACCATCTGAAGAGCTGAAGAAGAGATGAGAGGAAGAGGAAAACAATTAGGGAGAACTGAGGAAAATGATGATGGGTAGTATGGTATGAGAGATAAGAGGGAAGAGGAGGGATTGCACTAACGTCATGGCAAGAAAAGACAGAGAGGGAATCAGGTGAGCTGTGCAAAAAGCCAAGATTGGTTAGTGAGCAACTTCTAAAGAGATGAAAGAGAAAAAACTAGGAAGGATCCCAGAAGAGGGGATGGAGAGACAAAAGAAATGAAGCAGGAAATCTGCAGTGCCCAGTATCCCTTCCTTCCAGATACACATAGGGGACTTTGCAGTGTCCAGAGTGGTAGAGAAGTCCAAGACATGAGACCAAAGTCAAGGGGAAAATATCTATAGGAAGAAAGGAAAAAAAGAGAGAGAATGAGGGCAGGGAAGGGCCATTTTCTTAAGGAAGCGGGTTCATTTTTAATTTAGATAAGTAAGATGTTTCCAAGTGGCAGCAGTGGCCTGAGGAGAGATTTGCTGAGCCTGTCTCACCCCTCCCAAGCCCAGTCCCATTTCAGATTCATAACCTACAGCAAATTCGAATCCTCTGCTTGGCACCACTTCTTCATTTCAGTCTTAATCAGCTGCAGTGGCGATGCCAACAGTTGTCTATACCTCCTTGCCAAGGCTTTGCTATTGGACTTCACCAGGGATCAAGGCAGGTTCAGTGCCCACCCTTCCCTCTCCACTCTTACCAACAGGGCACATAGGCAGGGATTCTGCACATAGTTTTTGGGAGTGACACGGCCCCTGGTGAATAAGTCACAGAAGAAAAACGCAGACCAGCAGTCATACAATTCCTTGGATCCAAGTTTCCCTTAGTGGAATGTTAATTATGCAGGGAAAAAATAGGTTGTCCTCCATTGATATTTGCCAAGGGAATGTGAGGAATATTCTGGATCCAGACCAAAGGGCCATGGAAAGATCCAAGCCCTTGCAAATTGACTTGGCAAGGGGGGAGTCTCTCGAGGAGTGAGGAAAACCAGAGAGATGTCAGTCATAATAGTAAACACCATATGCTTGTCTCACAGCATCTGATGGTAGCAAAGTGGACAGAGTCTGAGAGGCTGGCAGATCTGATAAATAGGGCAGTGTAAATCACCATACCTTCTTCTTTCTTTCCTCCCCAGAGGACTTCCATAAGATACAAGCAGTATATTCCCCCTAAATTCAGAAACCCTTGAAAACCAATTGGTGTTTTCCATACTGATTATTTACGCCAAGCCTTGATTGAATGAACCGCAGGTTGCAGAGAGGTGACTTTTTTTTTAAATGTATGAGATAAATCCTTCTTCATCTAGAGGGCAAAGCACCAGCTGGAGAAAAATACAAGACAATATAACCCTTTATTGTGGAATATGTGGTTGGGGTTTTTTTTTCTTCCTCAATTGTCCTTTTTTAATGCGGAAACTTTTTGTGGATCGAAAATAATTTATTCAAGGTTTTCCATTTTGGGGGGAGGAAAACCAAAAATCAAAACTTGTAATTTTTCTAAGTTTCACTGTGTTATAACTTTATAATTTTTTTGGTTCCTC
>NW_017728996.1:12053377-12055123 GCF_001723915.1 Gavialis gangeticus | reverse complement strand
CCCCCCCCCCCCCCACCTTTTCTTCCCCATTCCTTCTTATCCTCTTTTTCAGCGGCAGAAAATTATAGCAGTCACAAGGTCTTCTTCTGGGGCAGGGAGACAATTTTACTAATTAGGGCAGATTGCAAAGTGCCAGTGTAGAGTAGACTCTGGTGGGCACAGCAGCACTAGTTACATAAGTGCTCATCCATAGTTTTCAGTGAAACACTGTTATGGAAAAATCATGAAGGCAGAGCAAATATTATCACTGTGGAACAAGTTAAAAAAGTAAAACAGCCATAAATCCATAGACACAAAATTGATCTTCTTGTAAGAATGGTTGATAGGGGGAAAAGGAGCTTAGCTAGGTTGATAAAGAAGCCCTTGAACTTCAAGTTAAAGTTAAAGCTTCTAAGACGTTTGCTGTTGTATTAACCTTTTTCGACAACTATGGAGCTGTAAGAGGAAAAGTTAAAATAGACGTGTTATAAGAGTACCTTCTGGCCCTTCTATCAGCAAATTTTTACAGTTTATTCACCATGCTAACATCCTTTTAGCCTCTTTGCAAACTAAAAGTCTTCCTTCCACGTCGGCCCAGAATGGGATACTATATCTCCAAGGGAGGCTTAGAGCAGAGTGGGTATCCGCAGTACCTGAGGACTGCCTGGGGGTTGGGGGATGTTAGCCCCAGAAACACATAAAATCTAGCCACCTTTGTGTGACATGGGACTCACACCAATAATCCCTCCCAAAAGAGTGAGCCTTTTGGGGTGCACCAGCACCTTGCTAAGACGGTGACATTGCATCCATTTCAGGATGCTGTGATGCTCCCTAATGTAGTTTCCAGGTGGTGTCGATATGACTGGGGATGCCTGAAAGAACCATCACACAATCACTCAGAGCTCTCCCAGAGGTCAATGGAAGTTTTATTCACATGAATGGAGGTCCTAATGAATTTAAGCTATTCCAAGAGGGTTTTCCACTTTAGAGAAGCTTTCTACAGCTCTTACAGGTTCAACCACTAAATTCCTACCCTTTGGTCCATGTATTTTTAAAAAAATGAGAGAATGTTTTTGAACCTAGATTGCCAGAACCTAGACTTTAGCTATGTAAAAGCAGTGTTAGGTTAACCAACACAGGTTTGTTACCTACAATATAGTCCACACTGGTGGCTCATTCCCCTGGAAAGTGTACGTAATGCATGTGCAGTGAATCTAGCCGTTGACTAAGTGACACCAGTATCATTTAGTGTCCCTCTCCCCCAATGCCCACCAGCTGACAGACCAAGAAACAACCAAGTCTGAGGCATATTTATCTTATATGAAAGACAATTAAGTATCTCAAGAGAAGAGAAATTTGTTGAAATACAAAGCAATAGCTGGGAATGGCTATTTCAGACCAAATGGGTTTTGACCCAATATAGCATGTGCACAGTTGAAGACTTAAACCAGTTAACAAGCAGTGGTTCCATTGTAGTAAGTGGTTTGTGGCACTGGTTGTTGACATGAATGAGAGGCCAGTTAGTCTTACCTTGATCCTGGGCAAGCTTTTTGAGAAAATTATTCTGGCTCATGTCCATGAGGGACCAGCAGGGGAGATTATGCTTAGGGGCAGCCAACACAGGTTCATTAGAGGCAGGTCCTGTCAGACCAACCTGGTGGCCTTCTATGACCTGGTCAACAAAACCTTAGACGCAGGGGTAGCAGTGGACATAGTCTTTCTGGACTTTCAGAAGGCCTTCGACACTGTCTCTCACCCCATTCTCAT
>NW_017728996.1:12025917-12048377 GCF_001723915.1 Gavialis gangeticus | reverse complement strand
TGGGATTCAACACTGACAAGTGCAAGGTGCTGCACCTGGGGAGGAAGAACCAGCACCATACCTACAGGCTGGGGAACTGCCTTCTCGTCAGGGCAGAGGCAGAAAAGGATCTCGGAGTCATCATTGATGCCAAGATGAACATGGGCCGGCAGTGTGGGGACGCGGTCAGGAAGGCCAACCGCACCTTGTCATGCATCCACAGGTGCATCTCGAGCAGGTCCAGGGAGACGATCCTCCCCCTCTATGCAGCACTGGTCAGGCCGCAGCTGGAGTACTGCGTCCAGTTCTGAGCACTGCACTTCAACAGGGATGTGGACAACATGGAGAGGGTCCAGAGGAGGACCACTCGCATGATTGGGGGCAGCAGGGCAGGCTCTACGAGGAGAGGCTATGGGACCTGAACCTGTTCAGCCTCCAGAAGAGGAGGCTGAGGGGGGATCTAGTGGCCTGTTACAAACTAGTCAGAGGGGACCAGCAGGCATTGGGGGAGTCCCTGTTCCCCTGAGCACTGCCAGGAGTGACTAGAAATAACGGTCACAAGCTGGTAGAGGGTAAATTCAGATTAGACATCAGGAGGTGATACTTCACTGTCAGGGCAGATAGGATCTTGAACCAACTTCCAAGAGAAGTGGTGCTGGCTCCTACCTTGGGGGTCTTTAAGAGGAGGCTAGACAAACACCTTGCTGGGGTCGTTTGACACCAGTACTCTTTCCTGCCATGCCCGGGGGTCGGACTTGATGATCTGCTCAGGTCCCTTCCAACCCAACCAACTATGAAACTATGAGAGTGGCTTCATCCACAAAAAGGACTTTGAAAACTGGCAGCTTCTCCCCCTAATAATCTCACCCATAATCAGAAACATGGAGAAGGATCCTTTTTAAATATACCAAGTGTACTAACTTCCCCATGTTACTTTAAATCAGTGTTCCCAATCAGCTGGTTCTTCTTATAATAGTTATTGCTTTTTATTTGTGACTTACTATTTTTATATTAAAATTCCTCTTGGCCAAAGACATAAGAAAAATCTATATTTTGCCATTGCATTATTTTTATACTCTTTTTAATGATGAAATATAAAAATCCTATTGTAATAAAGGACACCTGTAGCATAAATACACTATACTAGGACACTTTTATATCAATGGTAAATGTCTATAGTCATATAACTTTCTATTATGATAGATAAGAGCTCAAAAATAGTTCCAGAGTGGTAACCTTTGCACTAAATTATGAAAAATAAATATTAACATCTAAAATATGTGATGGAAAATCTTTATAATAAGACTCCCAATGTGTTCATTCAAAAACATATATCAGTTTGTAATCTGACTGAAATGAAAGTGCCCTGCTAAATATTTGTGCAGGCATAAATTTATGGATTTTTACAGTATTTTATAACAGAAAGGAAGAAAGAAGGAAAGAAAGAAGAACCTTTTTAGGATAACAGAACTGAGATTTGTAGGTGGAGAACATGCCTTATATTACACTCAGCTCTCCACCGCATTAAGTCCCCTGTGTACATGCTAGTGGGTCCTCTCAACCTGGATTTCCTCTTAAGAACCATCCTTATCCTCCCTATATCCATCTGGGGTAATGAACAGACCTGGCTAATCAAAAACTGCTAATACGTTCTGTAGAAGCTTTAGAAAGACTTTGCTTTTCCACTTTTCTGTTGAAACTTTTATGAAAACTTTGCGAGTTTTGAAGAAAAAAAATCAGAATATATTTTTGTTAAAAATGATCATCGGCAGATGCTTCCTCAGCCTCATGAAGGGTGTTTGTGCCCGAAGGCTGGCTAGAGAAGAATTTTTCCAATGATTTGAATTGGTCTAATAAAAGATATTGGATTTACCCAAAGCACTTTGTCCATCAAGAATGGAAATATTTTCCTCCAAATGTTTGTTTTTACTTAAGAAAAAAGAGAGAAACTATATCTGAAAATGTTTGCTTTCAACAAAAGACACTTTTCAGCATTATTATTTTTAAATATTTTTGAAATTTTATTGACTCTACAAAACCATTAGCAAAGTCAGCTTAACATTTTCCAGCATGCTAGCCACCGAACAAGATGGATTTTTTCATAGATTTCATAGACATTAGGGCTGGAAGAGACCTCAGAAGATCATCAAGTCCAGCCCCCTGTCCCAGGGGCAGGGAGTCAGCTGGGGTCATAGGATCCCAGCAAGATAAGCATCCAAACTTTGGGGTTTTTTGTTTGTTTTTGTGTTTAAGCTAAATGGAGTATTTATGCTCCTAACAGCAATATTCTTACCTGAATCACGAGTAGCTTTATACCATTCATTTAATATGAACATGACCACATTCCAGGAACCCATAGTATTTAATATAATAATAATATGGGTTTTCATGTGATCTCATAGGTCTGGTGTTCTTATGAAGGTTATCAAGAGCTCAGGAGTCAATATGAGTTGAGGCAGAGGCTAAAACATATTGCATCTCATATTCGAATGCAAAAGGTGACAGCGACACCCATGCCAGGTCTGTCCCTAATGCTATGGACTACTGATAACATATGTATCAACTTTGTGTCCATGCTGTCAGGCATTTGCACTCATCTGCTTGTGTGGTACAAAGATAAAGGTAGAAATGAATAGCTGTATCAGTCAGTTAGCTGCTAAAATAACTACTCACTGTTTATTTTCCAGCTAAGTATATTGTACAAGGTGGTGCACCAACATTCACTATGTGCTGATTTCAGATATATTGGCAGGCTTTTAAACAAACATACAAAGAAAGGAGAATATATCTGTTTTGGCCTTAGAACAAGGTCTTAAAGAAATGCCAGAGATAGGATTCTGTAATTCAAAACATGGCAATTTGATGGCTATTTTTTTGGAGCTTTGAATTATTTTTAGCTGCCATGCAATGAAAATGTATTTTTCTTTTTAAATGCAAAAGTCTAAAGTGAGTTCAGTTATTGTGTTGCCTTTTTGAAATGAGCAAATAAAAATCATTGGATCCTCTGCTTGAAATGTAACTTTTGTGTTGATGGGAATATAAAGGCGTTTTGAGCCACATAATTAAAAGGGAGAGACCTGCTTAACCATTAAATTCTTCCAGTTTTGTGCACGCGTGCGCGCGCACACACACACACACACACACACACACGTGTGAATTAGCCCATGTAAAGGATCATGAAAATGTAGTGCTTCAGATACCCAAGCTAATTCATTTGCTATGTTCTGCCATGTGGAGGTATCCATAGCTCTTCTGAATCTATAATTTGCATCTTCTTCTCCCAGGTTAGCAAGGTTCTAGGCCAGTGGTCATCCACCACTGGATCTTGATCTACCGGTAAATTTTGGAGGCTCTTGCAGTAGAACGTGGAGACTGTTGGAGTTGATCCAAGGCTGAGGTGAGGGAGATGAGTGCCTGCGTGCATGCACATGTGCACCCCAGCCCAGCAGGTCAGTCCGTGGGGGAGGGAAGGGGTGGTGACTAGATTGAGTCCCCCCTGGTGAGGGACAGTGTCTCAGAGGAAGGAGCAAAGGTAAGTTAAGTTGGGCCCCAGCCTGATGGGACTTACCTGCTGGGGAGGTGCATCCCCAAATAATTTTTTATCCATCTGCCTTGATCTGCCTCCCCCTCCCCCACTTCCATCCCCACCGACTTACCTGCTGGGGGGGATTGGTGGTGGCACATGGTAGATCTTGGGTTGCTTTTAGATGCCAAAGGTCATCTCCTATTTAAAGAGGTTGGAGACCACTGTTTTAGGGACTATGCAAATCATTGCTGGGAGAGAAAATATCTGCCCCAATGAGTTTACAATCTGAACAGATTAGGCAGAAAAAAATGGGAGGATAAAATGCCAGAGTAAAAAGACCTGTCCAAGGTCACACAGAAGGATGGTGTCATAAACAGGTCTCCTTAATCCCAATCCAGTGACACATCTACTGTCTCTATAAAATCAAAAGCTATCCCATTTTAAAAGTAGAATAATGTGGTGATGACTCAGGCCCATGGCTTGATAAGTTAACACTGAAAAAGCAAAAAAGTTAAATTGCATAATCAAGATATACTGTATGCATTTGTTTTCATCAGCCTACAAAAGGTTAAAGTATTATGCCTCTAGGTCTGTCACATTTATAGCCAGTGCTTGGTGTCTGCATCCCTCCAGCCTGTGCTTTATTAAACACTTGCTCAGTTGGCTTAAAATCAAACCATATGGTATTATTTGTAGGCCATAGATTCAAGGCACAGGTAGGGTATGATCTGCTGAGCCCATCTGAGCAAATTATTTCCATGATCACATCATAGTTCACATGTTGTCCTGCATTGAATAACTGCAGAGGAAGACAACTTGAGGGGCTATAAGGTATACAGTTACAGGTTTGTTTGTTTTTAACGGATACTGTCGTAGAAGGTAGTGATATTTTTTCACTAAAATGAATGAATATGGGGAAAGCAATAAACTGAACCAGTAGGGGAAAAAAACCTATTTTGAATATCAGAGACTTCTTGCCTCACTGCTTGCTTCTTAAACCATCACCTACTAACTGTGCAATCAGTAGAACAAACAGCACCTGAGAACATCCATTTGTATTCAGAACTGCCCCTTCACCTGTGTTCATGCCTCCTTATTGCTTGCTTTACACAAGCATGCGTGCAAACATTTTTTTCTTCATAAGAATATTTGGGGAATACCAGATCTTTGCAAGAGCGTCCTCTATTTTCTTGCAAGGAAAAAAAAAATCTTGTATGACTTGTATTCATTCGTCTTCTGTTTTAATGAAGTTTTAGACTGTAGTGGGCTGAGATTTGTTTGCAAAACTCATTCAGACAATTATGAATAAAGAATGCATTCAAATGTCAAACTTTGTTCACTGATAGGAAAGCAGGATATGTTAAATCAAAAATGGTCTTTCCATACAGTAGAATTCAACCACGTTTAATAAGTAATATCTGGACATTCTTTGCTTGCTAGTGAATGAAGGGCCATCTAAAACACAGGACTGCGAGTCAAAGCCTTCTCTTCTCTTCCCATTTCTATATCAGATTCACTTTGTGACCTACAGAAAATCATGGTGCTTCTTTGTGTTCATCTGTCTCTAAAATGACTATTTTAATGATGATGTTCAGCTTCACAATGATGACCACTTAATATTTGTAAAGTCACAGATCACTGGAAAAGGTATATAGTGGTTTAAAGAATGATTGTTGTTATATTTCAGGGATTTCTAGCCCAACGACAGCAGGTAGAATTAGTCAATAGAGCAATATTGTCTAGTAACTGTTGAATACTTGGAACGCTTCCCATTCACAGTCATTTTCAGACTTTCCTGTGGTTGATTTACATTATTCCACTTAATGAAGATGCATATAAGTCCAAATAGCTACAAGTAAACTATCTGCTAGATGGGGAACAGTTGCTAGTGCATGGGAAATGGAACGTAAAAAATATGCTCCTTTCTTTTAAGAAGGAAGTTCTAAATTGTGCTATTTCCAGTTTGAGGTTCATGCAATATTTCTTCACCATCATCACTAGATTTTTCTAGTTCCATGGGGAATGGGGTTCCCTGAAAGTTGTGTGTGCAAGCGTCTGCTAACAAAGTTCACAACGATTCTAGATGCATGTGGGAAAGTGGAGAGAAATGTCTCCTGTGCTTTTTTGAAAGCCAGTTCAAATGAGCAATTGTCCTGGGTTCTTTGAACTTTAGAAGAGGTGGGGATGCAGTCATATAGAAGATGAACTACTTCCCTTGAAGGAGTACAGTGCATATCTGTGCAGATTGATGGAGTCATAAGTCACTAGAAGCTAACCTGGGTACAGCCGGAGGTAAAGCTGAAAGCTAAAGTCATTCCAGGTGGGCTGGTGGAAGAAAACAAACCCTTAGACTTTCACATATGAGGTCATAACTTCTGTTCCACTGCAGCCTACATATAAATATTTTAGATTTATATTTGAGAAGTCTTAAGCCTCTCCATAAAATGCATTTACCTTTAGATTTTATTTTAAAATGACTCCTGAGTTAGTGAGGTGCCATACTCGCTCATGGATTTCAATAAAGCTCTCTTGACCAATCAAACTTCATAAGTCATACCGTGTGACTTTGAAATGCCTTCATTTGCTTCCGGAGCCCTGGATCATACATACACATCTGGAAATGATGGAGCATTTGCTAAATCTGTGTAAATTGCAAGAGAGAAGGGTCAGCTTTCTAAAATTACTGTGGTCAAGTCAAGTCAAGCTCTTTAATGGGAGGCTCAGTCCAAGAACAAAATTGTTTTACAGATCTCCCGGCAACTTCACCTAGGATCATATAAACTATTTTGTTTATTTCTATGGTGAAGATATCAATGGACAGTGAGTTTTCAGAGTGAAAACCTAATCCTCTTTCATGAGAAGCACAGATTTCAATTACAATGAAATTATGACCCATGCTTAGTTGAAGTAGGACAAGGAAGTCTTTTCGAATGAGGACTGGCTACAAATAAAAAAAAAATGATCAAAATAGAACAATTCAAGGCTGAACCATGCTCTCACACCAAGCTCATCAGAATCCCTCCTTCCAGAAAGATCATAAACCACAATCTTTCCTTGGAAGGCAGTATGATTTGTTTGATGCAGTGACACTGCCTAAGAAATAAGGCAAACTGAGGATCCATGCACTTGTAGAACTGAGAATGCATGAACTCAATTACTGCCAACGAGGCTGCTTCCCATTTCATCTACTCTCCCTTCCTGTCTTTGTAAATGCCCCTGACCACTGTGCTCATGTGGTCTCTAGAACATCTCTCAGATTAAGTACTATATAACAATAGTAAAAAAGCAGCAAGCAAAAGGGTGTGAATGAAGAGTAACTTATCTGAACGTCTGAGCTTATTTCAAGCCAAATCAGTAATGGCAATAACCTTCATGAGGAGGGAAGAATGCAGTACGATAAACCCGTTCACCTTGTCCATCTACATCAATGAGTTGGGGTTTTTTCTACCAAGTCCTGCTACAAGCCGTTGAAGTCAATGAATGTCTATCCATGGACTTCTATGGGCAGTGGATCAGGCCTTTACTCACAATGATATTTTGGTCCATGATGTGTCGCTGAGAGTCCAGTGAGTTCCCTGGAACTATAATACTGCCTAGAAAAATCCACATTGGACATTTGCATTTCATGATTTTTTTTTTCCAGGATGGAAGCATTTTCACACGGCTCCTCCTAATATTAAAACAACTGAAATAATAGGGATGGCACAGGAAGGCGGCATGGGAAAGCATCATTCTGAAGATCTCTGCCATGGTGTCAACTCTACGTTGAGGAACAGGAGTCAAGGTGAAAAAATATCAGTAATGGAAATCATGCTTGTGTTGGGAGTGTTGGTGGGGGGGTTCACATCAATTCTCATTTTTATGTGACATCCACTTGAAGCTCCTAACTGGTCAACAAGCCCTGTAAAAATAGGGGTCTGTCACAAAGTTTCTGGTAGCTTCGTTTTCAGTGAGGCGAGAGATTATTTCAGCTCTTGCAGTGCAAGCGCTGGCATGATGGCAGGGGCCATGTCCTCAACTGTCACAAATGTTTATTATTCACTTGACATCCATGTAACTGTATCAATAGCCACAAGCTGAAAATTGGGTCCTGGAGTCATAAAAAAAGTGTATAAAATCTATACAAGCATGCGTACAAACTTTGAAACATTTGAAGTATTTATGCATAGGCATTATTTAAAGTTTTAATCAAAGTCCCTTCACATTATTTGTTTTACAATATAGTAGGGCTAGCACTCAGACTAGGTTAAAATTAAAGGATAGGAAAAAGGTCAGCGTGGCTCTTAATCTGATTGGTTCACTGATCCCTAACACATTTAGATACAACATCAAAAACATATAGGCTAAATATGAGCAGTTGAAGCATGATTCAGTTGTCCAAGCAGAACTCTTGAAATCTAATCCCAGGTTGGAGAGTCAGTCTTTCTGGGGCTGTGGCCAAATAACTAAGTTATTTGCCTCAGTTTCATATTCTCTAGAATGGGGAGAAGACCTCTTTCCAAGAGACACACTGAGGAGTTATTGATGTCTGCATAGTGTTTCAAAGATGAAAGATCTAAGTATTATGATTATTCCTGTTTTCCATTTCTTTGCTGTCTATTCCCAATCCCGCTAGGAGAACAACATGAAACAACAGTCTTGAAATATTTTGCAATTTTCTTGGCAAAAACTATTGCCAAGGCCATAGTTTGTATTTTTTTAAAAAACATATTCACACTGGGATCAAATTATGCGCATAAACATTGCTAATGTATTTGCTATTAGGCTGTGTGACACCTCGTTCCTTTAAGTTTTCATCTCTTGGCACGGACTAGGAAAAGTCTCTCTTCTCTGAGAGGGCTAGTTAAGATGTATCTTGCTGTTTCCCCATATCTTTAGTATGCAGGGAGCGCAGAGATGGAGATAAAAGGAGAAATGTCTATCTTTGAGTCCTCTGCAATACAGAATAAGTTATCAACCTACTAACATGCATGTCTGAATAGACTCCTTTGGCAGGAGGGAGATTTTATCTGTCCTGACATGCGAATTCCTCCCTCATGTCAATCCATGAAAGTACTAAAGAATAAACTCTCTAGTAAAATGAATGTGGCATACCACTGGGACTTAGAGAGCATCATATTTTCCCCTAGCTGCTTTTTTTTTAAACTCTCCAACTGAATGCTTGATATCCATATAAATTAGTCACTCTGAAGAACTACTTGAAAATCCATTGCTTTAATCTTATCAGCTAGAGGAGGGGGGCTTGCTCCATAAAGGCTTGGAAGTTTGTTGTCTTCCCCCCCACCCCCCTCCGAACTCTGCAATGTGTCTTCACATCCACTCCAGACACAGAAATGGCCAAGTAGCATTTGTGCTAGAAGCTTTGCAGCTATGCAAGTGAAATGAGTAGGCGCTAGTTCTATCCTCAGATCTGGTGAGCCCCAAGGTACAGATCTGAGCAGTCAAAATACCCTATTTAGCATCATGCGATGCCCACCCATGCACAACAAAAAAGGAGGAGATACTTTGAATGAAGCCAGACATCTTCTCGGTTAGTTTGATGACTGAATATGACAGAAGAAAGGAGAGAGGACTAAGCCATATCAGTCTGTTTACCAATTAATCAAGTTTATCTTTTCCATATATTTTGTTTCAGATCTGGTCTCCAACACAGGGCCTATTTTTCTACTGCTTGTCTGTGCAGCAGCTAGAAAAATAGGACCTCAATCTTTAATTGTAGATATTATTAGGAGCAATATTATTATAAACAATGATAATAATTGTTATGGTTGTTATTAATAATACTCACTATTATCATTATTCTTGTTTGCCTGCAGAATAATTGGAAAAAAGCAAGGATTTTTTGTTGTTCTTTTTGGTGTCCAAGTGTTTATCGGTAGAAGCATCTGACTTACTAGGCATAACAGAAGATATTTCTTTAGAGTATAAATTGCATAAGGAAGCTACATCAGAGTCTTATTCAAAGCTGTTGGGTACTAACTGATAAGTTAAAAAAGTAAAAATAGCTATGACATATTTGTAATAGAATTGTAAATATTTCATGTGCCTCATCCTATGCTGTATTTATGTGCATGTACATATACAATATTTCTGCCCACTGTAAGACTTCCCATTCACTTTCCCCCCATATTTTTTTTTATGTACTTATTATTTTCACTAGTTCTGATCATGCTATTCCGGATGCCAGTTTTGTATTATGTATGTATTTATGTAAGTAAGTAAGTAAGTAAGTAAGTAAGTAAGTAAGTAAGTGTGTGTGTGTGTGTGTGTGTGTGTGAGTGTGTGTGTGTGTGTGTGTGTGTGTGAGTGTGTGTGTGTGTGTGTGTGTGTGTGTGTGTGTGTTAGTCCTTTCTAGAAAGGGCATTCTCAGTCCACTTTCATGTCATCCACTGTTTCACTTTGAATTTTGGTTTCAAATCAACCTCAAAAGCATTGAGCAAAATTGCCAAGTTTCTCCTGGTTTGCATGCAAAATCATAAAGAGGCCCATACATAAGACTTAGAAATGGCATTAGCCACCTTCTGTTCATATCTGTGCATGGCATAGCTGTCCATTAGTTGCCACATTTTGCACAACTGAGTTGGGCATGTTTCCACTGACTTCAATGAGAAATATGTTGGGGCTTAACCCACAATCTACAGCAGCCTAATAATATGTTAGAAAATCTGATGGTGATATTAGCCCAGCATTTTAGTAGAGTAATAGATTCATAGTTTCTGAGGCCAAAAGAAACCATTATAATCACCTTGTCTGACCTCCTGCATAATCAGAAGCCAAAAAAATTAGCCAATAAATAGTATTCTCTTGGGAAAAGTTTTCTAAGGAGAAAGAAGATCTTAGTTTTGCGGCCACTTTCAGTCCCTGATTATGTGCTGCTATGGCACCTCATTCATTTCATTAAAACAAATCAATTCCACCAGTGTGACATTTTCAAACTTCTGTCTTCAGGTCTTTTCAACTAAACTGAGAATAAGTCTGTTTCGAAAGCTAACAGATGAGTAAAACTCTTTTATTTTATGGATCAAAGGATTTCCCAATAGATTAAGGCTTTTCATTTCTAATATTGCAAATTCCTCATTTCAAATGCAGGGGGAAAAGAAAGACTTAAGTGTCAGATTTGGAATATGGGGAAGAGCTGCATGGGATTTTCCTGGGGCCTGAAAACTGCCAAGTGAAGGGAGCACTAGCTTTCCTAAAACACAGATGTTTACCCTCTAACCCTCCCCTTTAGCTGACTGCCAAATGAGAAGGTAGGACAATAGAAGAGGCATGTAACATTGAATGACATGGGTTTAAAAGAATTGGTGGTTAAAAAGAATGTGCAAGGCAGGTCTGTTAAAGATGTAGGGTCACACAGGTACAGGCTGGGGAGAGAAAAAATACCGATCCCTTGCTTCATGTGAAAATATATAGTATAATACAACATAATACGTATACCTACATAAATTGCAAAATGGCCTTGGTCCTACCCTTTTATATGCACAAGTATATGGCAGAGTAACTGATACATCACCTACTTGTACATATGCACACAGGAGCGAGTTTGAAAATATAGGAACAAAGGAATTGCCATATTGAATCAGCCCATTGCTCCATCACGTTCAGTATCCTGCCTCCAGCAGTGGCTAAACCCTGATACTTCAGAGGAAGGCAACCTCTAGCATGTACAATGTAGTTAGCCTGTTCCATACACAAGGCTGGGGGGAAGGGAAACATTCTTCCATATCTCTGCAGGCAATTTATGTCCCAAACAATGAGCCTGGATTGTCCTTATTTTATGCATAACTACAAATATAATTATTAGTTCTGAGCAGAGCTGCAAAACAGTATTCACAAACATTCATTCAAATAAAAGCTATTAATTCACTTTGACATCATTCATGACCTTTTTATTTTCCATAAACATCCTTATAAGCGATGGCTTTTATTTACAGACAGCAAGAGTCTTGCAAATATCCTTAATGAATAAGTTTTTGTAAGGATGTTTATTTCAGAAAAGACTTCTCCAATCCCCTTTCCCAGGAATAAGCATTTTGGCTCTCCAACCAATGCACAGAAGCACAACCATGTGACGTAGGGGACTAATCAGACAACATGACCATTGGATTACAAATAGAAAATAGTCAAAGCAAAACTCAGAGCAAATAGCTTATGAGCATTGATAGACTGAAATGTATTTGCATAAAATATTCAACGAATAATTTTGAATCACAAAAGACATAACAAATCAAAGTTTATTTGTGGAAAATTCATGAAGAGAAGAACAACTACATTTTTCCATATAAACTCCTTTCTGTGGAAAGCCAGTCCAGCATTTTTTATGTCTACCCACGCTATTTAACCTGACCTCTTACATCAAGGAAAGTCACAGACTGGCTCTAAACTTTGGATGTGATTTTAGGTGTTGTGCAGAGCAGGGATTTTTAATTTCCTGCCTCTAACGATGGTTAAAAATGCAAGGCAAATTTAACACCAGGCAAAACTAGGTGCAACACAGTCCATTTCACCTTCATGCTTTTCCTTTGCTCCTCTCCCGAATTCTCACTCACTGCCTTCCTGTACATCAAGGATGTGTATTTACTATTTCAAATCAGCTTTGTAATGGTGAAAATTTCCCCCGTTCAGACATTTTCTTGTGGGAAACTCTAGCCGCTTCTGATTCACTCTGCATTCAGCTTACCCAGCCCTGTGTTTGCGAACAAGAGGGTATAATGCCATTCTATGGAGCTTTTAAAAAAATTGATTCCATATGGGCACATCTACACGTGTAAGATGTTACTGTGCCATCATTTAGTACTTGCTCTAAGAAGTACTAAATAATGGTGCAGTAACTGCACCGTCCCGGTGGCGCACGGTTAATTTTAGCGGCTACATCGCTGTAGCAATGCACAACAGAGAGGTAGCTCATCATTACAGTGGTGTAGCATCACATTTCTGCCTGCTGATAGTGATCAGCTGATTGGCATCACATTTCTGCCTGCTGATGCTACGTTGCCATAGCAGGTCACTACAGCAATGTTGTGTCATGTGCCTTATGTGTTTCAGCCACTGGAAAAGTCCCAGCTTTTTCTTATTATCAAACTGGAATAAATGGTAGCAGCTGGATAACATGTAGATTTAAGCAATCAGGACTCGCAGTAGAGATGCTATCTTTTATTAGACCAACAAGATCTTTGCAAAAAAAAAAACTCTTTCATTTTTGCAAAAATCTTGTTGGTCTAATAAAAGATAGCATCCCTACTGAGAGTCCTGATTGCCTTTTCCTCTAGACCAATATGGCTACAACCTGGTTATGAGACACATGTAGATTTAGGTACATCTTTAACCTAAATCCCAATTTCTACCCCACTAGCACCCCAGAAAGAGAGGAGGAACTCCTAGCATCAGAGGCCCCTTGGCGTAGACATTTATGCACAAATAGTGCATAGGCCACAAATCTCTAGCCAAGAGATTGTAACTAGGCAAAACCTACCCGTTTCAGTCTGTAGTGTTTTATTCAAACCATTTATCTTCTTTCACAGTTCTTGTCATTCAGGGTTATTGTTATTTTTCAGATCAAATAAACCCTAGCAGGAGTAACTTACTCTCATGAACAAATCTGGAGTTCCTCAAGACCCACCCTGGCCTCACTCAAGGTTCTCCAACAGGTCCCTGAATCCTCACTAAATTAATGGGCAAACTTGGCCTAAATTTCAGATTCATAAAGTAGTCAGAATAGTGGCATTAGAGCTCAGGAGACCTCCAGCACAGCAGATGCCCCTAATGTTTGCAAAGCTGAACGTGCAATGATGGCGATGGACTCAGAAGATCCAGACAGGACCATTTTGGACCAGGTCACGTCTCTGTCCCAATCATTCCACGCTTGCCATTTCTCGCCCGGCTCTTTAGATCAGCCTTATCAACATGAAGCTCACAATGCAGAGAACAGAACTCAATGTGGTATTCTCCTGTTAGATCAATTCCTATTACAGTCACAATTTGTTTTGTATGTTCTTTATTTTGTGGCTTCTTTAAAAAAAAAATCTCTTGCTTTTTTTTTTTTTTTTTCCTCTTCCACCTCCTCCCCCAGGGCCTCAGCTTGTGCCTGTGCGTAAGTCCCGGGGTCTTGGGTGTCAAATGTCAGGCCTTGTACTGAGCTGTCAAAGAGGAGAATAGGCTGAGATGATTGATGACTGGAAAGCCTGAAATCCAAACCTCTGCTGCAAATGCTTCTTTTACAAAAAAGCTGGGGCAACCCACAGTGGCTATATTCAAGGTCAGCTCGCATACCATTACACCCACCGCTTTGGGCTTCTAACAAGCCAAAGCATTCATAGAAGATTTCTCGTCTCTCTGTCCCTGTCTCACTCTCTCTCTCTTTCCCTCCCTCCCCTTACTCTCCTGGCAACCCCCTGCCAAAATTTTCAAGCACTTAATCCCAATAAAAAAAAGGCATGGCCTTTTTTTCGCGCCCCCCCCCATTTCCTTCAGGCTGCATTTGCTATGAGGAGCCACGGGCTGAAGCTTTATGCTGCACAAGTCAGATGACAAGATTATTAATGGGAGCAGGGCAATGTCATATCTGATTTCATGCATATTCATGAACGGAGTCATACAGCTGGGACCATGCGCCATGAAGAGACAGAGTGAGAGAGAAAGTTTTCCACCCCCTCCCTGCCGTGAAGAATCTGATCATGGAGATTAAGAGTCCTGCCTTGCAAAATTCAATTGTACTCTTTATGTTTTAAGAAAAAGGGGAATCACTTGCACGTTAATAATGACGTGATGTCAAAATGGTGCAAATATCTCTCTCTTCCTTGTCACTACAGTGACTGTGTGGTGCAGTTCCTGGCCTGCAGTAATTAAAAAAAAAAAAAAAAAGGAGGAGGAATGATACCAAATTTCACTTCAAATTCCCTAAAGGTATTTTTAGAGTTGGAAAATATTCTGAAATGTGTGGTCAAGAAAAGGAAAAATTAAACTTGATTAGGAAGAAAACTTTCTTTTTTTTAAAATAACATTAGCCATTTTGCGTGTCGTACAATGAACTGTCATTTCAAAGATGAGTGAAACAGTAATTAAAATAATAAAAGTGACTGACATTTCTATAGCCCTTCCTCTGAGAATCTCCAAGACACTCTACAAAGACGGTGATTATTATTCCCATTTTACCCCTGAATAAATAGAGGCACAAGGATGCGAAGAGGTTGGACCAATGTCAATTTGCTTGAAAGATTCTGATCCATTAACATGGGCATTGGATTGGGCCTGTAGTGACTTGAAAGTCAGTAGTAAAGTAAGGATGTAATTGTAACAGGTCTCTAACCACAATTTTAAATACCGTATGACAAAGCAACCCATCTCCCTATCACATACAGACAGGAAAGTTACTGAAGTGTGAAACACTAGTCCACTTTTTAAAAGATATCTACTAATCTGTGTTACCCATCCACATTCAAGATGCTTCCCAATCATAAATTTTGTTGTTGGGGTTGTGAGAGAACTTAACCACGTGTTATATCAATATACCATAATACTAATATGTCAACACCTATTATTCAGGCACTCAAAATGTCCCGTTCTACTAAGCAATAGTGACAACCAGTTGTTAAGAAACTTATCCACCATACCTGAAGTACTAGCATTCAAGCACCAGAATAATTCAAAGCGGAATATACAACTGTGGAGTTAACTTAGGAGTCAATTTCTGAAAACTTTTTGACAACGTACTTTAATGGTCTGTGGGATGATCTTCTAATGGTAGTAGTTACCGTCCCTGCAGCCCCGTAAACCTTGTTCTGGAAAAAAAGTACTGTAGGAAAGTATCACTGATTAGTCCTAGTGAACAGACAGGATGACCTCTTTCCACCTCTAACTGATATTATTCAGTGCCAAATAATCCACACAGAATATACTGCTTGATTACAGCCTCATTTTAACTGCCTGCCTGGCCACTAATTCATACTTCCTGCTAATATAGGTAGGTAGATAGATGCATGTGCCAACACACAAATAATCATTGTTTTATTTCTTGCCCATCCCTATGTCCAAGCAGTTTCCTACAAGAGCAGCTGAAACGCATCTGAATTTTGGCTTCCAATGGTACAGCATAAGAGCCTAAATAAATATGATATAATTTTCACACCAGTGAAGTGGCCACAGTATGCAGTAGTGATCTACCAGAGTGACAGCAGAACAGGGTGACCTGGTTCTGTTCTTGACCCTGCTATAGGACCTTTGAATGATCTTTGCCAAGTCATATCTCCTTCAGTTTCCCTATATGGAGAATGGGAACAATGATACTGACAACATTTGCAAAATGTGATGAGATTTACTGATGGCACATACTATAAAAGATCAATGTGTTATTATTACTACCACAGCGATAGCTCTAGATTTGTCACAATAGTCAATTAGATATTGGCAACAGTTCTTCGAGCATTCCACTCTAGCCTAGGCATTATCGTATTGCTAAATATCAAAGCTTGTTTTAATTTCTGTAGTTTAAGATATTCCACCCTATCTGTAATCATTTCTCAAGTAGAGGGGAATTCCAAGCACTAAAAAAAAATGCCATTTTTCTCATTCAGACAAGCAAAACGAAAAAAATAAGGCAACTGATAGAGATTAGAACAGTAGGAAGAACATGACAGTGATATCAGAACAGAGGAAATAACATGTTAATGACATTCAATATTCTCCCTGTGTCGAGTCATCAGCATTTTTATTGCCACTTTTCCTCAGAATACAGTATCAGAATTTATTGAGTCAATCTGTCTCCATCACCTGTGATATAATATATTTTATTCAATAAGATACAGAATAATATTTATCTTTCAACTCCAATGACTAGTTTTAAGGGCAATAACAGCTTTTTACACAATGGTTACAAATGTAAGAGTTGGCATGTTTTAACGTCAGACCAGAGGACCATAAGAACCTTGTAGCAGCAGGCAAAGGGCAGCAACTTTCCTGGTTTTCAAGTTGTTCAAGCCTTCACTGCATTTCTGATTCATGAAACCACTCCAATTTCCAGGCCCCACACAAAGAAACAAACCTAGGCATTACTTTAAAGGTTTCCTAGGTTTCCATTTAAAGGAAACCTTTGAAGTAACCTAGGTTACTTTAAATGGAAACCTAAGATGTGGTGGACAGTTGTACCATGAACTGAACTTCTGCTATCAGACTCGTGTAAAATAAATTATTGTTGTGACCAGTGCATTTCTAGGTGGACAGGCCAGCCAAGTGGAAGAGCCCTCCCATTATTTCTAAAGGAATGGAAGGAGATAAGGTCTCCAGAAAAAGTAAAAAGATAAGAGGACTGGGCATTTACACTGCACAGTACACAAAGGGTGCCACAGGCGCTCATGTGCTTGTATATGAAGTGGCTTTAAACTAGCTAACCTGCCTGCTGAGAGTAGTCTCACCATGCCAGAAGCGTGAGCTACATTATGGGCATGGCTCTGCAGCATCAATGGGCTGGTATTGGGCTATACCTGACTAAGGACAAAGAGGAAACTCCCTCTGGGGTAAAGCCTGGCTGTGCCAATACCACCTAACCACCTATCTCAGTAGCAAGGAGGGGCAAGCACTCAGCTCTACAGTACAGATCCTTGGATCTCTTTAAGATCACATTTAGCTGTCCCTAAGCAGCTCTAATAGATGAGGCCAGCCCACAGAATGAGGGACCTGGCTCCATAACAGCCCCCTCCTTGCACTTTGTGCAGAGCAAAGCTCAGAATTAGGGGATAATTTGACATCCCCTGGCCCTTTAAAACAGTGAACATACACAGCAGTTTTTTTGTGGCAGTTAGCGGTAATAATGCAAGAATAAAATGACTGTGGTAAACTCTGCAATGCTGCTCCAAATTATTCATCTTATTTCTTTCTCACGTGCGCACTCTAAATCACTTCCTAGCTAATGCATACTCCTCAAAGCCATTCTGGCTGTCATTTGCCAAATAAGCCTGCATTCTCCCCTGTATTTATACAGCGGATGCTCCCTTTGCCTTTCTCTAAGCTACGCAGTCAGGCTGTTTTCAAGCTGGCTTGTAACTTGATTTTGATTCCATAGCAAGCTATACTCCTAGACTCCTATGGACCCTCAGGCCTGTCTCCCAGGCTCTCCACCATCCAGCTATGCTGACTCCAGCCTATTCCTTATAATGGTTTCCAGCCCTACCTGCAGGCCTCTTATCAACGACAGCTGATCCACCTGATTGACACTGAATTAACCAGCTAACCTGTAGCAAATCAACTCTCCCACTTTCACTAGGGTTGCACCCTTCCTCTTTAGTGGCATTTGTCCTGTGTAATGAAGAGGGTGCTAGCAACAAGTCAGAGACTGGGGTCCCAGCCAGCTCTCAAACTAATCAGGAGTGTGGAAGACTGTCTCATCCCCCTTGCCCAATTAGGGACCAAAGAGCAAGTAAGGTTGAGCCTTCAAAGCTTGCATGCATCCTCTGAGCCTTTTTGAGACTCTGAAGCAAGTGACTAAAGCACCAGGAGTGAGTGGAACACAAGGAACAAGCCTGTCTGAAAGAGAAAAGGTGACCTAAACAGCTTCATATGTCTCTGATTTCTATGATTCCATGTACACTGGAAGGAAAAATTAGAAACTGCTGCAGTTAGCATGTTGGTATTTGATGATTTTCACAAGTAGAGCCCAAGGGAAAGAGAACAGAGCTCCTGCTGCTCAGAAGCTCTGATTTGCTCACTGACTGCATTGCTTACAAGAAAAATCCCATCCCCCTGGGCCCAGAGAGGAAGGGATGGCTTCAGACCCACCATACGTCCTGTTCAGCTCTCCTTGTGGAGTGATCTGAATTGCTGCCAGCTTGCAAGGGTATTTTTTTTCTATCTTCAGGTTTTCCAGAGTGCCCACCACCTTTTGTATCACAGCATGGGGCAACAGGTAGGAACAAGCTGCATCTGCCTGGCAACAGGCAAGTGTCATTTTGAAGCACATCATGTTAAGCCCTTGTCCCTATAGTCACATCCATCTAAACCTGCTGCCAGTTTATTCCCTTTAACTAATCCCCTATTAAATAGCCAATAGCAAATCTAAACCTTGTTTTAGAAGTTGCTCTTCACGGACTAATGAAAACGACATTGCTACAGTCCTTTAGTGTCTGCTCCCCAGCTGCATCGGCTACCGCTCAGTCTAGGGCTTGGCTTCCTCAGATCCTGATGCTTTTGGTTTCAAAGCCCAGGTCCTCCGTGGGGCTGGGTGTCTTCTGCTTCCTTTGGACTCCAAGGTCTGTAAGGGCAAGACTTTTCAGTGAAAATTGGCAAGCTGAAAGCTCCGGCTGTACTTTTTTGCAAGATTTTTTCTGTTGCTGCAGCTACGTCGGTGGGGAGAAAGGGACTAGTCTCTGTGTGCTGGCATAAAGGAAAAGTACAGTGCCCATTAAGGTGTTTCTCTCCCCCCCTCCACACAGCCTTGCACAGGCACACACACTCCCTCTCCCCCCAGCGCTGTGGCTTCTTGCCAGCATATTGCACTGCCTCCGGGTGTATAACATTCCCTTGCTTGGCTGACTCTTTACTCACCTGGCCCCGTTGGATCTTTCTGATTTCATTCCTGCCTTCCCTTTAGGCACCAAACTTGTCGTTATTACATTTTCCACTCCCTGCTGGGTCCTTCCCTTGCCTCCCAAATAATTCAGGATAGTTTCAAGTAATTGGGGAGTTTAATTTGAATCTTTTAAGTTCTAAAATAGTAGAAATATATTTGGAGGATTTGGGGTCCCTGCATTGCCTATAGCATCGTAGATATGGGCATAATATACACATTGTGTATAGTTATGTCTGTAGCTATGTCCTTCTCCCATGGTACTGAACCACACTGACCTCCCACTGCTTCCTATTCACTTGACACCAGGGTGTCTAGTTTTATCGAAATGAGCTCTTGAATGAAGTTCCTGGCACAAATATATATATATAAGTTCTGCCTTCCTGGTGACGTGTGTGTGTGTGTGTGTGTGTGTGTGTGTGTCACAGGGAAGACAGAGCTTTCTGTGACTCACTTGAAGTAGTTTCACCTTGTCCTTTGTGCCTGTGCAGTACAACACAACACACCTCTGTTATTTTACTCTCTATCACTGTGTCCCTCTGTAACTGGGGACAGTTTGCAAACAAGACATTTGGTATCCTACGCTCAATCACTAAGCAGGAATCAGCACAGGCATGGTTCACACAAGAGGCCCTGTTTGAGCAGGTGCCATTCCACTGATTGCAGTGGCCCAATACGACTCTTTAGATTTGAAAAGAAGTGCTGAGAGCACTTTATAAGACTTCACAATACTGCAGCAGCAATAAAAGGCAATCAAATGGGTGGTTTATATATGTACCTTCCATTATAAATCTTATATGCATAAGGTTTATACTCAAATATTATTATAATACTCAACGTGCACTAAAATAATATACTATAATAACATTATGATAATATAATATTCAATATGCACTAGAAATGAAAATAGTGTGCACAAAATAAGCAAACATCTCATAGATCTTTATTTCCTATAAAACTGATACTCCAAATGGATCTACTCACCATTTCTTAATGGCTCATGGACCTCTACTTTTACAGAGTCCTGTGAACTTTGTCTTTATGGATCTATCATCATGAATGTAGCTACTGCAGAATGTCCTTTCTACCCTGAGCTCCCTGAAACATCTTAACACCTTGATTTCTGCATAAAAGTGATGGTGCTGTTGATCCTAAATAATTCTTGACCTGGATATTTGATGGTATGCTCATTACCTATGGCTGAAGTCCCTGTGCTGGCCATCTCCACAGGTTCTCACTTGGGGTTTATAGGATACATATGTTCTCTGGGAAAGTCTTGCTTTCTTTTGATATGTAACAGAGCTCAATCTTACTGACTTCAGGAGTTTAATCAAGAAGGTGCCTGCTGAGCTAGCACTGGGAGATATTGTATAAGCCATTCCCCCATTCATAGACTTCAAATATCTGAAGTCTATAATCTAAGAAGGAAAAAATAAAGATAAACCTTAACTTCTGTGAAAATAAAGGACCAGCTTCTCATTATTTACATCAACATTGCAAAACAATTGACTTAATATTCTGGTATTAGAAAGGTATAAATGGGCCTGTCTACACAAGCATTTAAGTGTGACTAAATTTAATGTGCATTAAGATAATGCATATTAAGTGATTATTGGCAGGTGTCTACATGTGCAGAGACTTGGGACTAAAGTTAGTGCACTTGGCACTAAACTTAGTGCCAAGCCCCTGCAGCCCTGCCATGTGCTCCTAGTGGCTGGGCAGACCTGGCTTTATGCCGGCCATGTCTACAGGTGCATTAATGCCCTTTAACTAATCATACCTAAATTTGATACCTGCACCTTACACTTGCAGGTGTCAAATTGAGGTGCAATTAGCCTAATTTCACTATTTTAATATGTGTTAAGGGTATGCACGTGTAGACATGTACCTATAATGTACATTTAAATTAGGCTAATGTGCATTAATACATCTCATGTAGATGCACCCAATGAGACCATATCTCTGAGTCAGAGATTATTGGGAGAAGAACAGAAAGATATTTTGCTGAAGATCATGCATTGTGTTTCCTCAGAAGGGGTATTCAGGGTACAGAGATCCAGATACCTGTACTCATACCCCAGAACTACCATGAAGTTCATCATTGCCTTTTTAAGTTCATTGGTCTTCCGTAGCAGTAATCAGGGCATTTGCAAGTATTATTATTAATACTGCCTCTAATTAGGGTCAGTCAAGATAAGCAAGAAAGAGCTTTAACACTAAACCTGGAGATGAGTTTGGAACAAATCTTTCTTTCCTCATGTGCTCTATAAACAGCAGTGATGCCATCACACATGGCCTGAAAACCTCTTGCTGCCTTTTGCCAACCCCCATGCCTTTCCCTTTCTCTTTTCCTTTGAAGCAATTGTAACAAGCAAAGGTAAATCCATGGCAGTGAATACTATAACTGGGTGAGGTTACAGGCCCGCTGCAGTGCCAAATGGCACTCAGGGCCTAGGAGCATTTGAAATGTACTAATCCTTTTTCAAAAGATGCAAATTGCTAAGTTAGTTCTAATGCCAATTTGGCTGTTTCCCCTCAACCAAAGAATGTAATACAGCACAGGTCCCTCGAGAGAGAAAAATAGATTAGCTTCCCCCCAACACTAAAACTTTGGTAGTTGAGTTTTACATACTGTGAGCCTGGGGCTGCTACTTGAATTTCACTTCAAACGTTTACTGCAAAGTATCAGCTAATTTTTTCTATCCGCCTGGTTAGTCTTTAAAGGAGAAAATTTCATTAACAAACTATGGATATAAAATATGAAATCAGAGATCAGCTGCTGCAGAGGAGAAGCCAAACATCACTAAAAAGGATTAGTTTCTTTCACTGTCTAGAAATTTCTCATGGAAGACCTTGGCTGCCCTTTTGATATTAAAACTTCCTAACAAGTATTACACTGGAGTTTTAAATTAGAACTTGCTGTCATTGGGACAGTTATAAACTATTAAATATATCCCTTTGCGGGCTGAGCTCCTATAAAGTGCATGCGTGCTCATTGGAAATCTTTGGGAAATGGGTGAGCATTTGTGGAAAATTGCCAACTGGACCCATTTGTTTTTGTAGGATGTCTGCAAATTGATTAGTAAAAAATGAATACCCAAGTCACTCCAAATAATCCTTATCGTTCCATTTTGGGTAACAAGCAGAAACAAAGTAGAATAAAGTTTGATGAAAAATGTGAGTTACTAGGCCTGATTACCTTCCTTACAGTGATTTCAGTAGAATTACTCCTGGTTTGCACTGATGAGAGGGAAGAATTAGACACATTGATTGTGAAGTTGCAGTCAAATATCATATTATATATATTGTCAGGGATTAAGGACAATAAAAAGTCCTTCTTTAGGTAACGTTGGGAGCAAAAAGAGGATGCAGGGTAGCATAGGACCCATACAGGACAGACAG
>NW_017728996.1:12006064-12025601 GCF_001723915.1 Gavialis gangeticus | reverse complement strand
AACTCAGGCTAGTGTCAGGGATTAAGGACAATAAAAAAGTCCTTCTTTAGGTATTTTGGGAGCAAAAAGATAGTACAGGGTAGCATAGGACCCATACAGGATGGACAGGGGGGCTTAGTGACGGATAGCAGGGACAAGGCAGAGCTCTTCAATGAGTTTTTTGCCTCTGTCTTCTTAAATGGGAATCTAGATGAACCCTCAACATATATCATGGACACCAACAACGGAAACATCAGCAGACCAACAGTCAGTGCCGACACGGTAAAAAGACACTTGGAGGGACTGGACATATTCAAATCACTGGGACTGGAGTGAGTCCACCCATGGGTAATGAAGGAATTAGCAGGGGTCATAGATGATCCACTGACAAGGATATATGAGCACTCATGGTGCATGGGTCAGGTTCCAGAGGATTGGAAGAGGGCTAACATCATCCCAATCTTTAAGAAGGGGAGGAAGGAGGACCCGGGGAACTATAGACCAGTCAGCTTTACCTCTATACCTGGGAAAATCCTAGAAAAAATTATCAAGGATTACATCTGTGGGAGCCCGCTAGCTAATGTGATGCAGAGGGGTAACCAACATGAGTTTTTACCAGGCAGGTCCTGCCTGACTATCCTAGTTTCCTTTTATGACAGGGCCACCAATTGTTTAGATGCAGGAGTCCAGGTAGATATTATCAATCTGGACCTCAAGAAGGCCTTTGACAAGGTATCCCATACCATCCTTATAAATAAACTGAGCGGATTTGCCTTGGATGATTACACAGTAGACTGGGTAGTAAATTGGCTTGAAGGTCTCACTCAGAGGGTGGTGGTGAACAGATCAGTGTCAACCTGGAAAGATGTGGGCAGTGGAGTCCTTCAGGGCTCAGTTCTGGGGCCGGTACTGTTCAACATCTTCATCAGTGATCTGGATGAAGGGGCAGGAAGCAACCTGTCCGAATTTGCGAACGACACAAAATTATGGGGTGCAGCTAACACTCTGGAGAGGAGGAACCAGATCCAGACCAACCAAGACAGGTTGGGGAAGTGGGCAGAGAGCAACAGGATGCAATTCAATAAGGACAAGTGCAAGGTGCTGCATCTAGGGTGGAAGACCTGCCATCATACCTACAGGCTTGAACATGAGTTGCCAATGTGATGAAGCAGACGGCAGAGCCAATTGCACCTTGTCGTGCATCCATAGGTGCTTCACAAACAGGCCCAGGGAAGTGATTCTCCCCCTCTATGCAGCACTGGTCAGACCGCAGCTGGAGTACTGTGTCCAGTTCTGGACAACGCAGTTCAATCAGGATGCGGACAACCTGGAGAGGGTCCAAAGAAGAGCCACTCATCTGATTAGAGGCCCGCAGGGAAGGCCATACAAGGAAAAGCTAAGGGACCTTAACCTCTTCAGCCTCTCCAAGAGAAGGCTGAGAGGGGACCTTGTGGTGGCATACAAATTCATAAGCGGAGAGCAACATGAAGTAGGTGACGATTTGTTCACCAGGGCTCCTCCTGGAATGACAAGGAACACTGGCCATAAGCTACTAGAGACAAGGTTTAGGATGGACATTAGGAAAAAGTTCTTCACGGTCACGGTTGCCAGAATCTGGAATGGGCTCCCAAGGGAGGTGGTGCTCACCCCATCCTTGGGGGTCTTCAAGAAGAGACTGGACAGGCACTTGGCTGGGAACACATGACCCCAGGGTTGGTGACTCTTTCCTGGCCTGACACAGGCAGGAGATCAAACTAGATGGCCCACTGAGGTCCCTTCCAACTCTATGTATCTATATATACTGTAGTCTACATTATATCTTTAGGCCCAGCCTAAAGGGCAGCTGTACCTGCACCAGAGAGAATATTGAGAAATATTCATATATTCATAGATGTTAGGGGCTGGAAGGGACCTCACAAGATCATCAGGTCCAACCCTCCCTGAGTTTGGGCAGGAAAGACTGCTGGGGTCAAATGACCCCAGCCAGGTGAGCGTCCAGATGTTTTTTGAAGATTTCCAGTGTAGGTGATTGTACCACCTCAGGTGGAAGTCTGTTCCAGATCCTGGACTCTCAAACCATTAAGTTGGTATCATCTGTGAACTTCTATGGCTGTTGGAGCTGCCAAGTTCCACTGGAGGGAAGGGAAATAATTTGCACCACTTGCATGGAATGAAAGGGTGCCTGTACATGTGCTCCAATCTGTTCTAACTAGAATGTGTCAAAGCAGATAAGTCTGCTGGGGCATTCTAATAAGAACACTCCAGTGTGCCTCACTGTTACATGTATTAAATATCCTGTGTTTCAAAATGGCCGTGGGGGCATTTTAACGATAACCTATTGAATAAGTTTTAGTTAAAGTGCCCCTGCAGCCATTTTGAAATGCAGCACACTTAATACATGCTATGCTGAGGCATTTTAATTAAAGTTTCTGTCTAGGAGCTGCTCTAATTAAAACGTCCTGTCCAACCCCCACCCTGGAGTATATGTATAGACCCCCCAACCTTCTACTGCCATCCAGCTGCTACAGTTCCATCCAGCTGCAGTGCAAGATCTAAAGAATGCGACTAGATCACATTCTTTAAATCCCCAAAATTCCTGGAACAACTAGATTAATAATTCAGTAACCACTAATGATGCTGCATACAGGTCATAAGGCTGTCATGTGGGGTTTTGTCTTCACTTATAGTCTGAGGCACAGTCCTTTTTGCAGGATCTTCTCAGACTGGACTAATCAGCCACTTCCCTGATATTTCAGTGTCAGGGCATTGACAGTGCCCTCATCTCCCCTGCTTTTCCCTGTGGCATGTTATTGGGTATTGTTAGTGTTTTGGGTGTCTTGCACTAGGGCTGTGTGAAGCTTTGGTCCCTGATTTGATTTGGCAGAGATTCAGCCTGATTTGGTGGCTGAATCCCTGAACCCCAATCGAATCAGAAACCCCTTTAATCTCTCCAAATCGAATCGGAACCCTCCAAATTCATTCAGAGAGATTCAAAAATATTCAGAGATTCAGACATAGACACAGCTTTAAATGTTTTTTCTACATACCTCTAGGTAGCAGGAGCTCATGAGTGCTGTGATGCTGGGGCGCATGGAGTGTCCCACAGAAGCATGGGAGGCTCCCCAGTGCATTCAGCAGCAGACCCAGAAGTGGACCAGAAGCACTTCCTGTCCACTTCCAGGCCCTCTGGAGAGTGCGCAGGGGGCCCCCCTTTGCCCCCCCTCCCCCCCGGCTCAGTGACTGGTGCCTCCTGGTGCTAGGAGGGGGGAGGACCCAGGGTCTGCCTGTGGCCAATCACCATGCTGGGGGGTGGCCCCTCCCCCGTCCGCATGCTCCCTGGCAAACCCAGACTTTTGGGTTCACCACCAAACACGCAGGAGGGTCCCCGCATTCCTGTGGGATGCTCCACAGACCCCAGTATCAAAGTGATCACAAGCTGTGCCTTCTACCACAAGGTACATAGAAAAAACTTTTACAGCTGTGTCTATGTCTGAATCGCTGATTCAGAGAATCAGCATCGAATCTTCAAATTCGGATTCAGCCGAATTGAATCAGGGACAGTGATCAAAATCAATGAATCAAATCTAGTCAAACTAGTCAGAGGGGACCAGCAGGCACTGGGGAAGTCCCTGTTCCCTCGTGCACTACCAGGAGTGACCAGGAATAACGTTCACAAGCTGGCAGAGGGTAGATTTAGGCTAGATATCAGGAGGCACTACTTCACGGTCAGGGCGGCTAGGATCTGGAACCAACTTCCAAGAGAAGTGGTGCTGGCTCCTAGCCTGGGGGGCTTTAAGAGGAGGCTAGATGTACACCTTGCTGGGGTCGTTTGACCCCTGTACTCTTTCCTGTCATGGCAGGGGGTCAGACTAGATGATCTACTCAGGTCCCTTCCAACCCTAGAGAAACTATGAAACTTTGAAACTATGAAATCATTGTCCCTGATTCAGGCCACATCTAAATCTGAATTGAATAGGGCCTACCGGATTCTGTTGGTTATTTGATTGTCAACTAATGCATTCACTGGTCCCGGAGACCTGTTCAGTCCTATGTCCCTTCTTACTTCTCTGATGGGATGTATTAAGTGTAAGCAAGCAAGCACTATATAATTAACATTATATTACTAGTCACTAGAATTGACTAAAATTGTTCACCTCTAAACATTTCCATTTTAAAAAAAATACAAGCCAAACAAATATTTTGGGCTTTTAGGCACTTTTTTCCTAATAACTTCAAATCAAAATTTTCTGCAGAAAGTAGGCATTTCTCAGGAAGTTTTTTTTATTTGATTTTGCTTTTGCATCAAAAAGCTGTTTCAGTTGAAAGCATTCAACCAGTCCTGTAAAGAACACTTAAGCTGCCTGATTCTCTTCTCACTTAACATAGTATAATCAGGAGCAATGGTAAAGTTGCCCTTGTGTAAAAATGATGCAAGTGAAAGGAGAATGCAGTGTATCCATTGCACTACACCCATCCTCAGGACTGAGTTGGTCCTCCGTTCTCCTTCAGTTTCACTTTCTAACTCTTGACCTCATGAACCAAATGAGTTCCCACTCCAGCAGAAAAAAATTTCAAATAAATTAGAATTCATCAATATTTTCATAAAATCCCTTTTCTTTTCTATTTTTCTTTTAAACATTCAACTCAAATTTTAGACGAAGAGCACTTGCTTCTGTCCCTCATCATCTGGGGCTACTAATCAAAATCCAAAAAATATGACATTCCCACTTCAGTGTTTTTCAGTAATATGAGTTCATTGGTAAGATCTCATCACATCTGCTTTATTCCTTCTGTGTTCATGAAGTTATAATCTCCCTAAACTCACAAACAAAGCAAAATATAGCCTGGTCGATTCCCAAATCCTCTTTTAATCTTTCCCACCCAAATTTTTTCCTTTGTTTGTTTGATGCCATTTTCTGACAACAACAATCCCCTTTAATTGCTGGTTCTGTCAGTTACATAATGGACCTTACCTTCTGTTATCTGACCAGTAGAGCTCATAATTAGTGCTTAATTATAGTTTATACAGCCACTTTGGTCTGAGAGGAAAAAGCTGCTTTGTTACAGTCAATGAAGTATTTAAAGCTATGTCCAGGGTTGGGGTGGGTTTATTAAACACTTGGGTAAGCAATAATAAACTAACATTGATCGAGCAACTCGATAGCTTTCTTTTATGTGCTGGTTTAAAAGAAAAATCTAGATAGAATTAAAAATAACTTGGCACGGTAATGGAATGTCCCTGCTAAGAACACACGGCTGCTACAGGAGTCTATCACACTTGATGTAACTCAATCTTCTGTTATAAAAAAGAGCACTTTACAAAATACGTGACAGCTTCACTCCCATAATCTGAAAAAGAGTGGGAAGAAAGAATTCACTGAGGTTGTTCAATCTGTTCCGAGTTAAATAAAGGAGGATGTTGTTGAGCATGGGTACATTTGTGGAGGAATTTGTTACCTCTAATGAGAGATCAAAATGTTGATTTTTTTTTTTTTTTCAAAATTTTGTTTGGTTCTTTCCAACGTGTCATGGGAAACCTGGCAATTCTCATGCAATTATGGCGATTCGGATCTTTTTAAACCAAAATTCTCATACAAATATATTTTGGGTGCCAGCTGGTAACTCTACACCTCTCTCTGTGTTGGATAAAAATACTCTAGGTTGGCTCTAATAGGTCTTGTAGGCATCACAAACTGAAATGGGAAAAAATAGTCCATGAAGCCAAAGGAAGAAAATGATTTCAGTTACAACCTGTAAATATTAAATCTTCCACTCACTAGCAATACTAACACACTGGAGCCTGTCTTACCGCATCATACAACTATCATACGTAAACCTACAAAGAGATTGAAGAGACACTTCAACAAAGGCACAAACTCAGGGGCTTTATGCTCCTTTTGTCATCTTAATTTTTAGAAGGGAAGTGATTTGTGAGGTCCTCTTAGGAACTAGGGGTCATCCTGGAAGACCTTAGTCTAGGGCAAAGCCCCAAGAGAAATGATTGTTTCTTTCTGTACATGATTATAGATGAGATGCAGACCTTTTAAATCATGGGTGCTCAAACCCCAGCCCATAGGCCAGATCTGGTCCACAGACCTGTGTCATCCAGCCCTTGGGATGCCCCAAGAGTCCAAAAACTTGGCAATGGGAGGATGGCAGCGGCATTAATTACTTCTCACATGTTGCCAAATTTCGGGACTCATGGAGAGCCCATCAGGACCGATAAAATGGCCGCATGCACCAGTGTGGCAGTTCTCAGCTGGATCTGGGTGCACAGGGGAGGACCAGTGTGTTGGATTGCGCCCACAGACTGACCCCACATGCCAGCCACATGTGGGATCCAGCCTCTGGGATGACCCCATGCCACTTATCCAGCCTGCAGGGCTGGCAGATTGGGTATCACTATTCTAGATCATGGTTTGCAAAACAACAAATCTGCTTCCTATTTAGACTGGGAACAGATGCCAGTTAGGTCTAATATTTACTTTGCAAATACTTGTGCAGGAAGAGGGAGCATATTCTGACATACTCATTGCTGAAACATAAAATGCTAATTCACACTCAAACCCACAGCAACCTCATCCCTTCCACACTAGTGTGTGATTCTTCAACACATATGCCCATCTTTCCCTTGAAAAAGTGGTGCTCTTTCCTGTTTCAAGAGGTGATGAGATCCTCTCCCTCTGTAAGGTGAACTAGATTTCAACTTCGTTCTGAAAAAGAGACAAAAAAATAAAATAAAATCTTAGCAAATTCCTTGCCAAAATAAAACCAATCAGAGAAAGTCTGTTCTGAAGCAACACCCTTCCTTATTTAGCTCTGGACAGATTGGAGGCCAACGAAACGTGTAGTTAATGTATTTCTTCCACAGGTTTTATTCCTTTATCAGGTAGGGGGATTTCATCACATTTGAAATACAATTGCTAAACAAATGATTTCTTCATAATATCAGGTTGAATATTAATTATAGCTGCCCTTTTTGGTACACATGGTTGTAGTTATTTAAACAGGCTTAAACAGACTGGCACAGTATCGGACATTTCTTTAAGTGGAATTTGCTCTGTTTCTATTGAGCTTTCTTTTGGCTCATCCTAACTGATGAAGTCATGTTGTTATCAACTGTATATATAACATTGTAACATGGTATCACAGTATCTTGGGGAAATGGAATTTGCACAGGATGCCTGTGCTGAGCTCATGGATGAATTTCTATTGTCCATTATCGTTTATATCTAATATGAACCGTTCTACACAGCTCGCCTCTAATCCCCATGCTTGTTAAGGAGCTTAAAGAGTAAAATCAGTTGATTTCTGGGCCTTTTGGAGTTCAAGGTCAAAGTGATTATTTCTTTTTTTTCTTTTTCTTTTTTTTTTTTAAAGGCATGGACTCATCACAGTTTCCAAAGTTCAGTTCTTTTCTGGTTTCCTAATTAGAAACCATACCAAGAGCATATCTGGAGGCTTTTATACATGAGATCAGCCTCTTGCCCTGGGACCAATTATAGGAAAATAGCTTTACACATTTCACTGTTTGAATACCCAATGTTCATACATGCTGTCATGTTCTACAATGAAGCCATGATAAAAATCATACTGCTATCAGCTCAGGAACAGGTCATATTATATCAATTTAAAATGTGCATACATACACATACATTTTTATTGATGTGTGTGTATAAAAAGTGTGTATAAACACGCATGTGTCAAACACATACATGTGCACATGCACATCTACCCATACAGACACATATATAAATACTCCTAGTATCTGTGCAGAGGCACACACATTTATGCTGTGATTTTCACAGAAGTCTCAGAATATAGCTGCACTGTTATAACATATATAAAGTGATTATATAGCTATGTAAAGATATACAAAGAGAGGTTTATATTACATTTGTGTACACACTAAAAAGTGTGGCCTTATGCATGGGTGCAAAGCCTATTGTAACCAGTGATTTCCTTTTCAAATGTAAGCAGTATTTGAATGTGTCAAAGACATGATCAGAGATTAGAAGGGATTGTTAAGGATTCGAGAGAGAGGTTTATGTTCTCCTTTTCGAGAGCCAGTAAAACAGCTAATGCAGGAATGTGTCCAAAAACAACCTTGTAGCCTCGCTTGCCCTTCACTGCTCTGGACCTAAAGTTGAGCCTGTTGCTCCCAGTCCTGACCATTGACCCCCTATTAACCCTTGTAGTGACCCAGAGATATTGAAAAGGACACAGTACTGAGGGTGAACGTGAAGCCTGTGAGAGGTCTGAGAATCAGTATCTGTTCAATGGGCCCGAGGGACTATCAACCCCTAACAAAAAGAAGGGGCGGCTAGAAAAACCCACAGAGATCTTTATTGCATTTGCTTTTGTGGCACGAATATTGGAGACCTTTGAAAGGGTCCGTTTCATCGAGAATCCTATTAGGAATTCAGATCAGGCTCTATCGGCATTTATCAGACATTTAACTTTTAAGAAAGTGCTGCCTAAGCGTGACATCATAAGTGGCTCCATGCTCTTGAAGTGCTGTTAAAAGACTAATGGAGACAGCTCTGTTACTTTCACCAGCTTCGTTCAGTGCTTTACCACTGGACAAAACACTTGACTTTTTTAAGTGTGTAATGAAGACCAAATACCACTTCTTCCATTAATTAGCATGGCTAAGAGTCAGAGACACCCTTTGATCCTTTGAACCGATGCCGATATTCAGATGCCATTGAACCAAAGCCTCTAAGCCACTAGCAGCATCTATCGTCCTCCTTCTCTACAGTGCATGGTTTACATAAAGGGGTTACTACTTGGTCAATAGGGTCCAAATCTGCTGTAATCCTGCAAAACAGTTGACAATAGAGTTTGGGCATATCATACCAGGAAGAATCATAAGTTAACTTTTACATGCACATATATTTCTGTCCTTAAATTTGCTCACAAACTTTGTGCTTACAGGATGGGGCATCATAAACTCCACCCGTGGTAAGGGTCCTCTCAACCTATTTAATTTCTTATTGCTGTAGTTTGCCAAAGTGCAGCCAACTTGAAAAAGAATGAAATTCACCCATTTCGAAGTTGGTTAAGTAGCATGTATATGGCTTGAGTACTTGCCAGTGTTGCAAATTTCAAAGGATAAAAACATTTTGATAAATATCAACAATCTCCCCAAGCAATGCTTGAGTGTAAATCATCATATCATCACTTCATCACTGATGAGTTGTATATCATGACCTAAAGATCAAATCTGGACTGCAGTGAACCAACAGGGAAAGTGAGTGATCAAGCTGATGATCTTCCACTGGGACTGCTCTCCATTTAGTCTCCAGAATTCAAATCAAGCACCACTAGCAGAATTTCCCAAGCAGATTTCATCTTCTGTGATAAGAGAGAGAGATGGTTTCTGGTGTGCTCAGTAGCCAAAGCACATGAAGTTTATAAATCAAAAATCATGAAATGCCTCTGGAAGCAAACAGAATCAAGAAGCTATTATGACGTATGTCTCATGGCTAATAATGCTATTCCACCAAAATATTCCAAAAAGTCTTCAAAGATGAATGCCTTCTGGGGCACACTGTACTAACTTGGAAGTCATGATGACTAGAGCTGGTCAGGAAATGGGGTAGTGGAAAATCATTAAAAAAATATTCACAATATTTTGTTTCCATTTTCTAATTATTTTTTATGACTGCTCAAGCACTGAGATATGCATCAGAGGGGAAAGACTGCCAACTTCTGCCTAAATGTAGATGAAGCAAAAGTGCTATTGGCCATCAGCGTTATAACAGTACCCAAGAAGGCATAGAAGAACTGCAAATTGTAAACTTCATTGGTAAAAGTAGAACCAGGTAAGTTGTCTGAGGCGAAGAGGACATCAAACCACTTTTAGTTCTTTCAGATGATCTTTGGAATTGGAGATTCGTGTCATCTACAGCACAGCATGGTGATGCACAAGACAGGTGCTTCCAAAACCTAGGAAGGGAGAGGAGGAAGCTATGCTACAAGGGACTCTTTGCTGATGACAGTATTACAGAGAGGTTGGTCGGGGTGCCTGAAAGAAAGGAAACCAAGAAGAAGCATGACTTGAGGCCTGTGCATCTTCATGCTCTAAAGACATATTATGAGATCTAGTTGATGATTTAATGCGTTCAAATGCAAATTAAAATCTGCAAAGTAACACTTGCTCACACTTGCCAAACAGACCCTACAACTTTAATTTCAACTAGGATCCTACTCCTTTGCATGAAGCACAAACAGCTTATTTCTAAGAAATCATCTCCCAAGCAAAAAAAAAAAAATAAAAAGCAGCATTTTCCCCCAGCTCTATTAAGGAAACATGTCAGTTTCAGGCTTCCAACAGGGACAGGGAATAAAAAAAAAAGAGTTTATAAATTATGAAAAGCAAGCTGACAGTGTGTCCTTATAAATATGAAGATTATCTCCACTACCCTCAAGAATCTGAAAAGTCACAGTTTAAAAAATGCTAAAAACTACAGATTCAGCAAACTGGAAAATAATGGGCAAGTTTTGCTGACCAAGAAAGAGTCTCCAATTTAGTTCTTTTTTATTGTTCTGTTTAACATTTACTGTATATTTCACCAGCCAAATATCCTGTTTACAGGAAAAGCCCCGTGTTGCACAGAAAGGTCCCATTATTGACTATGTGAATCTCACAGAGAAATATCTTGGGATGGCCAGTGAATCTATTTACAGTCCCTGATGAAGAGCCTCTTTTTTAACAACAAAGAAATGTTGTTGTGTGTCCACTTCTCATATCATATATAGTCTGTTCTCTATAAAGGCACTGCTTGTGATGGTTCACCTATTCATGGCACCAGAGAGAGCCTTCTTGCTGGCCTATAATTACTTTATTCACCTAAAAAGATCCAAATCCTGTTAGAGATTATGAACCAAATTATTTACCAGTGGAAATGAGTACATCCCTATCCTCTTTAATAAGGCTGCACCAAGTTTATGCTAACATCAAGGAAAGCATATGACTCATGCATTGCAGATATACTCAGGACCAGAAAGTGGAGAACCCCCAGTGGAGGACTCTCTCCTGGCCTTCCCCAGCATAGGGCAGAAATATTTTGTGTGATGGATTTCATCAGAAGAAAGGAGGATGGGCATGCCGACCACAGAGGAGGAAGGTCTTTATGCACATTACCAATGTATATTAGGCTTGAGGATGAGCAGTAATGTGTTATCTATAATACCCCCCAAGAATTCCTATTAACATACAAGTGACAGCACCAGACCCTGCAATATCGACTGGGGTGAAGGTTTCCTCTCCCTCAGCCCTGTTGTGCTGCAGTCTATTTTCACTTGACCAAAACCCGCTTCCTTAAGCTGCACCCATTTTATTGTAAAAGTGGACCCTGAAGGAGTTTTCACTCTGTCATTTGCAGTCTTCACATCCAGTGATCTGCTATAGATATAAACTCTGGATAATTCAAGATTTATTTTTTATTAACACACTCCAATCCAACTCATGGAGGACAAAGATTTTAGGACAAGGAAGAATCAAGACCCCCTAAATCTTAATTTCAACTCTGGTACTGACTCTGTCATTGTCCTTTTGTAAGTCACTTAATTTTTCAGTTTCCTATTATTCAAAAAAATCTAATGTTTCATATACACTTTTGAATAGTGTTTAAAGAATTTTGTGCCTTCTATTGCATTCTACGAACTGATAAAAACAACTGAAGAAACAACATATAGATAATGAAGGACATTATTCAAATAAGAACCTAGGAGCCTAAAACGAGACTTAGACAGATGTCCGATGACCCCTTCTTTTTTTTCCGGAAACTTCCTAAAGTCCCAGCAGTTTCACCTTCTGTGCATGATCATACTTGCTTTGCCCTAAGTTGCTTGGCACCCTCCTGTTCCCTAGGCTCCACTAGGACTTGGACCCTAGGCAGAGCAGCACCTAGGTGTCCTGGGAGGCCTGCTCCAGTGGGAATGTTTTCAGCACACTAAGGCCAGGTACAGGCATTACACATAAACTGGTCTAAGTGAGTGGAAAACAATCTAAACCCGTAACCATACAGAAGTTTAGTGCATATAGACTGGTCTAAAAATGAAGGAACCTGGTCTAGCATAAAGCTGGATCAATGTGCACTCAAACTTAATCAATTAGGTTAGTGATGTGCATCAAACTTCTGTACCAGATCTCCTATTGATTCAAATTAGTCTGCTGTCTTCTGGCATCCCAGGCTCTTTTGTGGCCCTCTACAAGTCTCCCTTTGCAGGGAGACATGCTCGCACTTGGCCTACTCTTGGCCGCTCTGGCCAAGTGCCCAGTGGGGCCCTGAGCTCTCCCAGAGCCAAGTCAGCACAGACCCTTTCTGCAGCCCCAATTCCTACCTCCAGTGACTGGTCAGCCTCAGGCAGACAGTGCGGGGAGGGAAAGGGGGCAGGAGATAGGGGATAAGGGAGGTGTCTGTGACCCTGCATGAGCCTCATGACCTGGGCACCTACATCCCTGGGCCATACCCCTGTACCCCATCATGATGCACCCCACGATGTACATATAGACATGGCATGGAGCTCAGGAGAACCCCTATGCTCAGGTGTAGCCCCATGGACCACAGCCCTGGCTCCTGCACACCCAGTCAGGGATCCCTGTGCCCCCATGGGCAGGCACAGCCCCATGGATGGCAACTCTGGGCTGTGTGAAACACCATCGTTTCGTTTCAATGTCCGTTTCGCCGTTTTGAAGGGACAGTGTTTCATTTCATTTTGAAGCACTGATCTAACCTAGGCCACTTACCGCATAAATTAGATGAATTCCTCCTCAGGCTTTTTGAATCTCTGTACCTGGCCTTAATACACACCAACAGCTATGAGTCTAGGCCAAAGCACAGCAGCAGAGTTGTACTTCCTCTGGTGTCTTTTCCCTAGGGCCCCTTGAAGCTTGTGTCTTTTCCTATACAGAAGCCCAGCCTTGATAGGAGGGCTAGAGTGCACTCAACCATCTCATCCCAGCCCAGTGGGTAGGACACTTCTAGATGTTAGATATAGGTTTGATTCCCTTCAAGCTAAGGAGGGCAAAGAACACAGGTTTCCAACTTCCTAGGTGAATGCTGTTAGTAGGGCATTAAAAGGCATGAAGTGGCAGCTCCACCTTGGAGGTAGCTACCCTCAGGAGTGCATTCCTGGCTCTCTGTCCTGAGCGGATAACAGGAACCTCTCTTGCAGCCCTGACTCGGGCACTTCAGGAGCAGGAATTTAGATATACTTGCATGCTTATTTTTGGACGACCCTTCTGAAGCATCTCTCTTGCCCTGTGCATTGTATGGGAAGCCTTGGTGCTTAATGGGGCTTTGTAATCCACTTCAAGGGCCTAAAAGGAAGGCACCTAAATCCTTCTTTGGATGTGGGGCTAAGATCAGAAGGGACCATTATAACAAGAGTGAAGGCATCCCCTGTAAAAAGCAACTTTATTTTACACTATACATATATTATACACTATAAATATACATACTTTACTATATATATAGGATTGCATTGTTTTCTTTCCTGCTGCATACACTTCTATAGGATTTCCCAATAATGTGAACTTCCCAGCTTTTCCTTTATATATACCTGAGGACAGATATGGGGTACAAAAATGCTCCCTGCATTTCTGGAACAATTTTGTGTCAGGGCTGTTTCCCTTATTTGGAGCATGGCATCCTTCTCTCTACTTTCACTCAGACCTTAAGGGACCATTAAAGCAGCCAAAAACTGTGGAGGCCTAACCACATCCTCCTCATCACTGGATTACAGTGGCTTTAGCCCAGTAAGACTAGGATGAGTCTGCAAAGGCCTGACCTGTCAGGTTTAAAGCTAGCAGAGGAAGTTGGTGTTCCTAGAGCACAACAGCAGAATCTGGGCCACGCTTTGGATTTAACAACCATCAAGAATCCTATTTGAGTCAAAATTTGTGCTTGGGCCATAGGAATCCAGCACAAATCCCAGAGGATAAACAAATGGCTTTTAAAAGCAACTTGATAAGTGAGTTTAGTTTTACCGCATTTGTTACATGTCTTGGAAGGTGGTGCATTAAACACAGCATGACGGATTGCTGCAGTGGTTGCTCCAATCAGTTGTTGTCAGCCAGCAACGGTCTGGTTATCGAGTGAGGAGGGGATGGGATGGGGGTGGGACCGAGCTTTCAGAAAGTAGAGTTACACTCCCCCCTCCTCGCACCAAAACCACCGATTGCTGCCCCCCGAACCACCTACAAGTTTTGACTGAGCTTTTTTTGCCATAGAGATGAGGAGGAGGAGGAAGTAGAGCTAAGAAAATTGATTTCATTCCAGGTAATGCTTCTTCCTAGTGTCTGGCCCCTACACACAATCTGTTCCCTTTAGAAGGACGCAGATTAGGAAAGTATTTGGTCAAGGGGCAGTAGAGGGCACTCCAGGCCAGATCAGGTTAAGTTTTGGTCACTTATCTCTTGTTGTTGACGTAAGGGCCCGAGGCCATGGCCCAGGGTTTTCCTGCAGAAATGTGTTTACAAGCAGGTCAAGGACTTGAAGACAGATAACCATTAGCAAAACAACTTTTCTATTGACAAAAGAGCAGAGAATGGTGCATTTGCAAATTAATTCTCTTGTTCTTTCAAAAAAAAAAGTTAAAATGCTGAATCCTGGCTTCCCTCTTCTTGATGGATTTTCGAGTTAGCATTTAAGAAAATTCATTCTCTGTTCACTAGCAAAATTACATTGATAGCTTCTACCAAGCTGCAGTGATCAGTAATAAATCGAGCAGGAGTTTAGTACTGGTCAGTGAGTGCTTGGGACTTGTTAATGGATCGGTTGACTTAAATGCTTGAATTATAAATATATTCCTGGCTCTATCACTGGGCAAAATGTTTGCCAGGGGAAACTCACCTGGTGTTAGATTTCATTACAAACTCCCCAAATCCTGACTAGGTTCATCAAAAGGTTTAGCTAAAGTTCAGCACCCATTCAAGCAAACCCAGGCCGATTTATGGGTTTGTGCACAAAAGCATGCGAGAACTGCAGCTGCGGTTCCATACCAGGGGATACTCAACACATCCGACTGAGTTTTGCTCTCGACTTTGGTGATCATTCAAAACCCAAAGCTAAAGGTTGGTGAATGCCTGAACATGAGCAAATATGCCTGTAAACTCTTGCAAAATGAAACCACAGGATTTTGTATAGATCCCTTTATAGCACAAAAGATACTAGTTAATATAGCCTTGAACACAAAGCAGCTTTGGGTGAAAAAAAAGATATATATATATATATTGGTTAATGCTCAAGTACCACTGGTATTTGTTACCTGTCACTCAGGGTTAGGATATAATCACTGGGGTTCTCGGAAAGTCTTGTTTAATCTTACCAGAGAAATCTGTGGTTTATTCTGCATACAGTTTGTGGTCTCTGAGTCAAGACCTTAGTCTTAGACATTTTGGATGCTAAATGACAAAGGTTGAGCCTGTGATGGAGACCTCCAGCTAGTCAGAAATGCAAAATGTGTGTACAGACGGGAGCTGGAATCTAGACTGCCCAAATAAAATAAAAGAAAGCAACCCAAAAAAAGGGGTAAGTTAGATGACATCGGTAGCAGAAAACACACAGACCTCATCCTAAAGCCCAACACTTAGTTCTGATGCTGCCAGCAGACCATGCAGCTCGTGCATAGGGACTGAGGGGTACGGACGGGTATTTTTGCAATGAAGTGGGAAATGTCAACTTATTCTCTAGGACATAGGAGAAACGGAGGGGAATGTAATCATGGGACAACATGAGCTGTCTCATTAAAAAAAGGGTGGGTCTCACTTAGTTTTCTTTTTAGTGCCTTTTTTGTTCGGCTGCACCCTCCCCCGCTCTCTCTCACACACACAACTGTTTTTTGCATCGGCAAAGGGTCAGAGAGGTTCTTGCAAGCTTCTCTCCATAGAAGCCCTGACAATGTGGCATGTGCGGGCTCAACAATGAAATGCCATTCAAAACCTCTCCCTTCAGATTGTCCCTCCCTTTTAAAGAGACAGCTCCTGTGAATGAAACTATTTATTTTTCCAAGGAAGGGCTGGCTTGTCCTTTATTAATCAAGATACAAAGTGCCACTCAACTGCATACAGTAGAATTCTTACTTCTCTAAGACTAGCTCCCCTGGCCCCATTAATACTATTAAAACCTCAATAACTTTTTCTATCCCTTTTATTTATATCATTTCCCTGCACAAATCGTTGCTATAAAAAAACATAAACTCTTCCTATTAAGATGACATTTTAAAAGGCTTGATTTGAACGTGGCTATGTCACTTAAAGTGGAAAAGTTTCTGTGAGTTCCCTTCCAAGCTGTTAAAGATTAGCTTGATGTAGAAAAGACTATTCCCCAAACTCATTATCTGTCTTCAAAATGCACCTTAAGGACTACTTAATAAAGTCAAGGTTACGTGAAGAGTATTTCAGTGAAAACCAGTGAATGACTATTAATAAATCTGCATTACAGATTGGTTATTTTGTCTCTGTCTTTCATCTGAGCAATAGATGATCCTTCTGTTCTTTTTTAACAATAAGCATGTGTTGCTGCCTTTCACAGGTCACCAATGAATCAGAGGCAGCAGCAGTAGTAAGGAGCATTTCAACATGATTACAATTAATTAGGTTAAATGCAAAATAAAATATTTTATGGGAAAGAGGTCTTTTTTCTCTGGGCAGTTGTAAATTAAATTATGCCTGTTTTTGGGTGGATCAAGCATATGTTAAAACAATTGTTGCGCTAGCCTTTGTTTTACTGCCTTTTTTTTCCCCTTTCTCATGAAATTCTATTTTCCTGTTTATTTCAGAACTTCTGGTATCAGATATCACCCTGATGGGTTGCAATGCTAAATATCTGTGACATAACAAAATCATCTGAAAGGGAGACA
The DNA here is from genome assembly GCF_001723915.1 of Gavialis gangeticus. Taxonomy (NCBI): domain Eukaryota; kingdom Metazoa; phylum Chordata; order Crocodylia; family Gavialidae; genus Gavialis; species Gavialis gangeticus. The sequence goes on along the minus strand of NW_017728996.1, from coordinate 12,008,750 downwards.
CTACTGAAACAACTATATGTATTTAACTTAGCAGAACTCTTAGTCCTGGAAGGATTTATCCTCAAGACATTTACATTATTCAACAATAGTCACATTTAAGACCGCAGTATTGATATTGTAGGGGGTAAGTAATTGCTCTGGAGTACTCTAGTACTTTTCTCAAGGAACAGTTGGAAAATTTAATCTCCATCTCAGTAAGACCATATTGTATCACCCTGACTTCATGAATTAGTACCTTATTCTGTGAGTAGACCCATTGATTCAGCATGAGACCCATTGAAATCATGAGACTCTTACCCGGGGGGCATGCTGACAATTCCTTTCATGCTTTCTGCATACCAAGAACCAAATTCTATCCCAAGGTTCACTCGCACCATTCCCAACAACTTCAAGGGGAATGGCACAATAGTGTGCAGGAACACAGAGATTTTTTCTTAATCAGTGCTGTAGCAATGGACAAATCTCGGAACTTCATCGCTCAGGACATGTTTCATCTGAGACTGTAGCAAGCATTACCATGCCATACTAAAAGTTAGGACGTGTTCGGAGCAGTTGCATGGTAATGCTTACTGTGATCTCAGCCCGCTCCGGACAGGCTGAAGCCAGCTGTGCATGCCTGCTGCCTCCCCAGATAGTAACCCCAGCACTGCTGCAGCTCATATGTCCACCTCAGAGAATGTGCAGCTCCCATGCCTGGAGCCCACCCTCCCCACCATATGCACAGTACTGTCCAGCCCAAGAGCACCTAGTCCAGGCACCCAGAGCAAGCTGAGTGGCAGGTGGAAGGAGGCATGGGAGCCAAACTTGGGAGAGTTTTGAAGTTTCCCCCTGCTGCTGGATCCCACTGGTGCCATGTGGTCCACAACTTTCTCATATTATCTCTGTGGAGCAATCCAACAATAGCTGAATACATGCTACATAATACAATCTGGAGATACTCCTGCCACAACAAGTGATAACTTTGCTACAATGCGAGTGCAGCTAGGATAAGTACAAGTGAATCTTGGGACAGAATTTGGTCCTTAGAGCCAGGAGTATATTGGTATGCAGAAAATATGCAAGGAATAGTCACTGCGGCCCCCTTCCCCCCCCCCCCGGTAAGATCCTGCCATGCTTTCTCAAGCTGAATCAATAAAACTAGGCACAGAAAAAGGTACTAATCCATGAAGTCAGGGTGATAGAATATGGTCTTAGTAAGATGGAGATAAAATTTACCAACTGCTTGCATGTACAGACACTTATGTTTTAGGACCTACTTGATTTGTGGTTTTACACATTTTGCCAAAACCGCAAAATCTGATATTGTCCCCAAAATCATGAAATTAATAACAACAACGAAAAACTTAATAAAAATAAAATGCTGGTTCCCCAGTGGGAGTCAGCAGTCATCACTGCTCGAAGGGAAGGAACTGGCTGGCAAGGTGGTCCTTCCTCCCCCTCATCCTTCCTTCCCCTACCAGGACCTCTCCACCAATCAGCCCCGAGGGGTGGGGAGGCATGAAGGGCAGCCAGCAATCAAGATGGTGGCTTCTCCGCCATACCCGGGGCCTCTCCACCAATTAGCACCAAAGGACAGGGGCTTTCCATCAATCAGGATGGAGGGGTGGTGCTGCTGTGAAATGCCCATGAAATCAGTTCTGCATGCCATGAACAGGCCACAAAAAAAAACCCTTTGTCTTGTTGTGATTTAAGTAGGTCCCTACTTATGTTTTATGTGCAGTTAACACATCCTAAGTGTACATGTGACATAGCCCTCAAAGGCAGGGACTCTCGATTGGGTTGACGATCCAGATTTATTGAAGCCATGGTGACTAGAAAATTGGTCTACAAATCCCAAAGAACTGGCTCTATCATGTGGGACCTCTGCTTTGAATTAATGTGATTTGGTAGTACGTATGAGTTCAGCTGAGAGCAGGAAGCAAAGAGGCTATTATAAATGTATACCAAAAAAAATGGAATAAATGTTTTCAAACTTCAAAAACTGCTTTCCATTTGGTTTGACTTGGAGGAAAATGTTCAGATCAGTTTGCCCATTCCAAAAAATGTAATTGGTTACCCATCATTCAGTCAGTTTAGATCAATATGCACTGCCAAGATGTTTCCATATGTATTATGCTTTAGTTTGTTTTATACAGCTGGGCCCAGATCCAAACTCTGAGAGAGTTCAGATTTGTATGGTGTCTGCTCACTTGTTATAAGACTTTTGAGTACCCCCCTGAACTCCATAACTGAAAGCAATTTGTCTTTTTGTTACGTGGTTGTCTGGTGTAATGAGACCCTCAAAGTGGCCTCTGTGTCTTGGTTTAATAAATAATAACAATGACAATAAATTCCTATTCTCTGCCAGTTGGAATCTGTTTAGAGCTCATGGTACAGATTCATTTGCAGGACTTGTCTAGGATCATGGACAAGAAGCACATCTTACCAACTCACTCCCACTCAGCAAAGATCTCATGCATGCAATAGTTGATCGGCTTAAAGCGGCCTTAAGCGCACATCCTAGAATTACTCTTAGGCCAGGTACAGACATTACACTTTTAGCAGTATAAGTGATTGGAAACTGGTGTATACAGGTAGCAGAACAAAAGTCTGGCACATATAACCTAGTTTAAAAATGGTAGAACCTGATCTAAAATTTGCCCCACCCAAGGGTGAACGTAAGTTCTGTTTGCTATAGATCTAAACC
>NW_017728996.1:11979320-12001064 GCF_001723915.1 Gavialis gangeticus | reverse complement strand
GATTGGAAACTGGTGTATACAGGTAGCAGAACAAAAGTCTGGCACATATAACCTAGTTTAAAAATGGTAGAACCTGATCTAAAACTTGCCCCACCCAAGGGTGAACGTATGTTCTGTTTGCTATAGATCTAAACTACACCACTTACAGAAAACCACGTAACTCAGTGTGATTTTGCCTCAGCCTTTTTGAATGTCTATAGACTCTCTGTCTCAGGCCTACTTGTACTGGTTGAATATTGCTTGATTTCTGGGATGTGAGTGAACAGGCAGGAATGAGTGGGGGCGGGAGGGATGAGGCATGCATCTTGGCCATTCCCAGGTATAGCATGGAGGTGCTGAAGACCTGCTATTTGTGTCTCAAGCGCTTCTCTATTTTTTAAGTGTGGAATTTAGACAGGATCCCTATAAAATCCACATTTAGAACTGGCCCCAAATTGAACCGTTCATGGTTAGTAAGGAACCACATGCAGGTTGGGCTGATTGCACTCATCACCGCAACTGGTATTGTCACTTAGGAGGTAGATGAGACTCGTTGCAGATGTAGTTAATCCAAGAAAGTCAGTTATTGACCCTGGTTGGTCTGATGAAAGAATCAAGCAGAGTGTGCTGGAAGAAGACCAAAAAAGCGAAGGTGTGAGACTGTCAAAAGCACTGAGAAGTGGTCTTGGTAAAGTCACAAGGGGAGAGTTAGACCAACACTGAGAACTTCTGAAAATCCCATCCTCCTACTGTAATTCAAGTTAGAGGAAGAGTTAAAAAAAGAGGCCAGAAATATTGTGTTATCCACACCTTTATTCTGTATTTCACATCTCCCTGGTTTGTCCAAGATTTTGTACTGCTTCGAGTGAATTAAGAGGCCGATTGAAAGATGCATTATATACTAGTTACCTGTGAGATATGCACTTTAGAAATGGAGGTTTCAGGGCAGAGGGAAGGCATATAATAAAGACTAGTGTACTTTGAAAGGTCTAGGCAATGCTGCAAGAAATAGCATTACCTCACAGTTGTCAAGGCTCAGAAGTTTTATTACCAAGGAATTTCAGTTTTACCTCTTATTCTTAACACAGTGACCAGTTCTGGGGCTGAGAGGATTTGCTGATCTAATATAGATAGTGATTTCGTAGGTTTGTTCAGATTTATATAGACAGCACCTTGGGAGCTGGAATTACATTTAAAATGTAATAAAATGTTCTTGTGCACTTTTACTTACAAATACTGTACTTAAAAAAGTAAACATCAAATAATCTCAGACATCTTTCAAGAAAATGTTGACATAGCTCAAAGAGCTCACACAGATCACTGAATAGTTTTCTAAGTAAACTTAATAAACTCATATTCTTATTCTGTCAATGTACCGTGAAGTATCATATCGCTGGGAAGAAGGGAAACCAAGCCACATAATTTTGTTTAAATGTATATTCTTGAAACATATTTTATACACATGTACAGAGAATACAGAGATTTACGTGACCTGGCAGTTACAGTGTCTGGGTTGTTATTAATTTAAAGAAACATATGGTCATTTGAACATAAGATCATTTTGTAACAGCTGAGAGTATGATAAAAAAATTATTCACATGACCAAATTGACTCCCTGATCCTAGGGCAAAATCTTGGTCCTACTGAAGTCAAAAGCAAAACTCCAGCAACTACACTGAGGCTGGGATTTGATCACTTATGCTTAATTTTGTTCAGGCTGCATGCAAATGTGAGGGTCTATCCATGCAAAGCCCCCGTACAGGTTCAGCAACCTTAGAACTGCTTTTCTAAGTTGTCAGAATTGTACTTTTATGTTAAACAGACATTTCAGATGTGTCCTGCTCAAAGGAATCTCTGTTATGCAAACAACTCCTTATGTTCATAACGTGGCAAAATAAATAATGTTAGTTAATAATACCGTTACTTATATGATTATAAACAAACAACATCTGGTAAATAGGAGCATTCCTTCAAAGTAAAGAGTGTATTATAGAGTGAGAAAATAAGTGATAGAAAGTACGGTGTCCTGGATACAGTGAACAACAAAGGAAAAAGATTCTGGAGAGGCACCACATTTATAACCTCATGGTGCTGACATCTGCTTAACCACCATCATCAAATGACTCCTATCTTTTAAGAACTGGTGAGACACTGAGCAGCAAACACAGCAGTTCTGTCCCTTAATCACTGCAGCAACGGTCCGCGGTCAGTCATGGGTTGGCTATGGCCAGCATGACTGGCCACTGGCATCAGCACAATACTATCCAACTATCACAAATAGTGCTCCAAAAACTGATTGCAAGCCAAAGTAAAACATACCCAGAAACCAAATCTATCCATCTCTTAGATTTTCTATAGTACCTTCCCATCACTGTAATATTTAAGCACCAAATGGGCAAATTAGTTCTGCATACTGAAGACTATAAAAGACTTTACTGATTATTGTACTCTAACATCTTCCCCATACCTACCCACACATGGATGCATCAAATTGGTCACAGCAATCAATAGTAGCAACTCCTAACAGAGTACATTACTGGGAGGAAAAGGTGATGGGGAAGATCAGGCTTAGGCTCTGATGTTCAGGAAAGCTTTTGGGGAAAGTTGCTAGGAGAGTCTTAATGTACATCGAATTAGGATTAGAGAGCCAGCCTAAAATCAGACCTAAATAGAAATGTAGACATACTGATGGTCTCTGAAGCCACGGGGAAATTGTTTTGTCCTTCCCGAGAAGTATTTGGTTTATAAAGGGACTTTGTGAAGACTCTTTTGGACTTCAGTGGTCTTTGGGTCAAGTCCAAAATACTCAGGGAGTGCCTGTATCTATGAAGTCCTTATATGTTTTGTGCCTCCTGTGCAGAAGGAAATTAAGATAACAAAAATGTTTTTAGGGGCAATAGAAGTGAAAATAATATTTTTCATTGTGTACATTGCCCCAAAGCAGGAGGAAACATATAATAAACCGAGGATATAGTTTTGCTTTTGTACAATAGTTTAGTGCCCTGCTTTTCACCCTAAATCCAAACGACTAGATCTTTCAGTCATTTTTGCCAAAATTGGCAATAAATTTGTAACTAGGAGAAAATATTCTATTGAACTCAATCCAGGAGCCAATTCAGCCCTTAGCTTCCTTTAGGGCAGCCTGAAGTCTTATCTAAATTACACTGGTGCCCCCACTGGTTGGTTAGGAATCACCCGAGCATAACGTTTTCTCAAGCATGTGCATATTCTCTATGCTGCGTGGTTTGGGAATGGATGGAAAAGACCTGGGCCTGTTGGGCGTATGCTATTCAAGGATTTTCATGTGTTGAAGTTATGTTAGAGCTACCTAGCCTCTCATGCTGCTTCAGCAGTACAACACAACCCAATTAATGTCCAAGGATCTGACTCACCCTGTTTACTGTCGGTCTGAAAATTCATACACTGATAAATTAGAAGATAGAGTCCTGAATGTGCTCCAGAATAATTTACAGTGTTGGATATTGTAGATGTTCCACTGACGTGCTGCCTTAGAGAAATCTCCCAGGTTGACTTTTTTTTTGAGAAAGAGAAAGAAAGCCAGAAAGCAAGCAAGAAAGCAAGATCCTTATATTTTTGAGTTATTAGATTTTTACTGAAGAAGGATGTAAACCAAAACATTAGCTTCAAACACTGTAGCAATTCCTGTACCACTCCCCCACGTCGAAAATGCTTTTGGATCATTGCTGGTCTACAAATGCAAAGAACAGGGAAGTGGCCTTCAATCTTGATCAATAATGCTAAATACGGTGTTTTCCCCAATATATAAAGTATATATTAAACACTTATAAGATTCTCCCCCATGAGTTTAAAGCAGTGTGCTTTGAATGCTGAAAAAGAATTGTTGAGTATTATTCTTAGAAGTAATACGAAATAATCTCTCTTTCTCTCCACCTGGCACCTTCTTCCTGAGGTTCTCAAAGCATATTCGAGACAGTGGTTCAGATTCCAGCTGCTTTGGATTGACTCAGTGATAAAAGCAGGTGGGAAGTTAAATTAAAAAGGCCATCTGAGAATGCACCCAGCAGAACAAGCTCTGCACCACAAACTACCCATTCAACTGCCAAGCAGGTGTTGCGGTATGGGGGAGAGGGGAAAGCAGAATGATTGTTGACTTGCATAGCCATCCCTATGGATCTGCTGCACCACGCATGACTTTGAACACCCCTTAGGGGCTATTTCAGACCCTTGCCCACCTAGGATTGGAGAGAAAAAGGTGACCTGGGACCCATTTTACTTTTGTTCTTCGCTCCACCAAGCATAAATTATAATTCATATCTTAAAGGTAGGGAGACTAAGGTGAAGGGCTGCCCAACATCACCCTCAGCATTTCAGTGACACTTCAGAAGACAAGCAAAGAGGTCCTATTCCTGGCCATGCATTACATTTCCCCATGTTTTCTGGCTGTTTGTGTGTGCGAATGTATTTCCCTCCCTTTCCTATCCTCTCTGCAGGAATGAGTCTTTGGGGAGATGTTCAGGTTACCTACCAGTGGCTTGCTTTGAAAAGGCTAGGTTGAAAACCTCCTTGGAAGAGATGCTCATGTTCATGCCCTTAGTTTATCAGCCACAGATTTCAAGGATTGAGCCTGAATAAATGGAGTACCAAGAAACTCAAACAGACACAACTCCCATATGGACAGCTACAATGTATGCTCTCCTCTGCACCACCCTCTCCTTTTCTTTCCAAGTTAATTAATAACCCTGGATGTTTAACTAATCTAACTTGGACCTGGAAACACCTGGCTTGTATCTCTTAATTAGTGTCTTTAGTGTGGTGGGGATGACTGTAAATTATCAAAACAGGTGTTAAATAAGGAATGAGACTTTCCTGATCCAAGAGTTTTGCATGGGCTTTGCAACCTGCCAACAGTCAAGAATGAATGCTTTGGAGAGGATAGAGTTAGCACTAGGAACTATATATCCATACAGAAACCGTGAGACTGGAGATTTTGCAGCTACTAGATTGGGCCTTTTTGTACGTGACATTGTTTTTCCTCCTAAAAATGGAAAGATATCAAGCTGGGATACCAGTCCCTTTAAAACAGTGTTTGCTCTTACCTACTAATTAGAAAATTCTGCCAGAAGGGGTCACTGTGATGCATGCACTGCTGAAGCGTGTGGACGGAGGTATAGCCCGGGAAACACAGTGGAAACAAAGAGAAGATGTTTAATAAGCTTTCTTTCCTCTCCCCTCCCCTTTGAAATGTGGTGTTTGGTTAAAGTCTAAACGGAAGCCTTTGTATTGTTGCAGCGCCCTTTTTTCACATCTAATCTATAGCGCTGGACATCTGATCTTCATTCTTTTATTATTATTCCCTTACATTATGTGGACTGCACTCCAGGCTTGGGATAAGGAACATATATAAAACCTTCAGAAACATTTGTCAAGATTTCCCATATACTTTCAGGTGGGGCAAAACCAGTGGCATAAATCTACAGACCTTTAGCACATATGCTAATGGATACCAGCTCCATGGAGTGCAAACACAACTTCCCAAAAGGTTCTAGTGTAAATACATACAAACTACAACTGAAAGCTGATATATTTTTTTAAACATGATACCTCTTTCCTTTCGTTCTCTCTAATGCATGCACTTGTTAACATTATCTTTAAATGATAAGTGTCTGGGTAACTAATGCAGCATTTTGACTATGCATTATGAACATAGCCTTATTTTTTGGTAAGCAACATGTTCGAGTACAAAACTGGGTTTTCACAATTGTTCTTGTTAGCCAAGTTTTCATAACCATTTGGACTAATACTTTTCACTGTCTGGAAACTGTTTACTCGGTACTGGTCCTTTAAAGTATGCAAGCGATCACCTAAATCTCAACTGGTATTGTTTAATATGATTGGACAATTGAAAGTTTTTACTCAAGCAAAGAGCAATTAATAACACATTTTTAGAATAAATTTTCAGATGAAACCATTCATGCTAAAATTTCTAAAAAGTCAGTGATTAAGAACTATATGTATAAATATTCATTGGTAGTCTGGATACTCATGAATAATAAATAATGTGACCCTATCATTCCCTAGCAAATGAGACTTGGCACTTTTAGTCACCAACATTGTTTGGGGTTTTTGTTATTTTTTAACCAGCTATAAACCTTAAAAACAGTTTTTTTCAAAAGTTTCTGGGGGGAAAAAATCTGGAAAAAACTGTAGGTGATTAGAAGACAAATAGATGTATATTATATATCTCTCCCTATATAAATTGTATTTGACAAAAAAGACGTTAAGAGAAAAACAAGAATGCAAAAATATACACTAGGAATATCCCAGCAGAGTTAGTGTCTCAAGCTTTTAGTGTACATAAGCAAAACTAATCAAGTCAATGGAGCAATGCCAATATATATTGGTATATAGTCATTCTGCTCAGAACTGAACGAAACCTCTAGATTTCACTCTGGAAATCTATACAGGTCCAATTCTGAAAAGCAATGGGAGTAACACATCTTGAATAAGGTTTTCTGGGTTGAGCCCTTAGGGGCAAAGCAATACGCTTGTGATTTTTTTGTCAGTTTTGTTAAATACAGTACAGTATTTTCCACTGGGAAATACTTTTTGCTCACTGTTGCTGAATTGTGTAAATCTCCAATTACTGTACTTACATTTACAATCATTTTCAAAAATGCACTCGCCTGAGAGGTAAGATCTATTTTTGGAATTTTCACCAGAACAGCATCAAACTAAATTGCATCAGGTTATTCAGGCTGTAAATCATTCTTCTTGGGCCTGACGTGAAGCCCACTGACGTCAACAAGGGTTTTTCCATGGTCTTCATCAAACTCTGGATTAGACCCTTATATTATTATTTAAGCATAGAACTAGTCTGGCATAAACCATCCTTAACCTCCCTGAAATCTAAGAAAATTTGAACCTGATATATATAGGCTGAATAAACTGAGCAATGAAGGCCTGTTTTCATTAGAGTCTGAACCAGGACCTGAAATGTATACAAGTGAATGCTGGGGAAGTTTGTGTTGGCATCTGGATTCATACTCTGTTGCACCGGCTCAATGACAAACACAACTTGATTTAAGAGTGATGAAAAGCACCTTCATTTTAAGAAGAAAAAGAAAATTGAAATGATTGGACAAAATATTTTAACTTCCAGTAATTTGTCATTCAAAATAGTGTCCCTAAAGTAAAAATTCTCCCACTTGTCTTGCAGGGCCCTGTATGTATTCATGCACTAAACAGGGATTTTTGTTTTGCAACAAAGGTTGCACTTTTGAGTGGAGAGCTTTTGAGAGCCCTTCTCTCTCTCCCGCTCTCTGTGTTAGGCTTCATTTGATAGCTATGAACTGTGGATAAAGAATAAATATGGCTTTTCTGTGCCCTAGGACTTTCACCTGACTTATTTATGTCTGACCTGATAGAACACCACTGACCTTGGAAAGTTTAATTGAGGCTGGGATTATATGGCACAGCTTGAGGCCACCTGAATTTAGAGGGTGTGACACAATCTCTTTCTCTCTCTCCCTGACTGTCTTCTGTGTGCTGATGTGTGTGTTGCCTACACACCCTAAATTGAAATGGTAGTGGTGAAATACCTTGCAAGCTTTTTGAGCGTGGTAACATGAGGGGGAAACCTTACTAGTGTCAGATATACAGCATCATTTTTTCCCTGTGCACATTTCCTTATAGGTCTGATTTTTACAGTTGACTCTACTTTTTATGAGTGTCATTTTGCTTAAGAACTGAGCATTAAAGAGTGGAGGGAAAAATTATGTGGACCTCGTTTATTTAGTTCCACGTGTACACATTGTGTTGAACATCCTTTTAATTAAATTGTCAAAGTATCTGATGAATGCCGATCATTTTTACTGCTTGTCTTCTTTAGAAAAGTTATAGACACTTTAAACTCTCCTAATTCAGTTATGCGTAGGGGAAAGAAGTACAGAGGGAAAACACATAAGAAGGAAAGGTGGAATAAAATGAAATGGCCAGGATATCTCCTAGCCAAACAGTACTATCTTACTGGGGATGGTCCCAAGATGAATATAAACTGCTCTGATCTGGGTTTCACTGAAGCAGAGGCTGACAAATATGCCATATTATGCATGTAGTCATTTTATGGCACAGACTATTGTCCACTGGAGACTGAGCAGACACTACTAAACTCACATCACCTAAGGCCACAGGCCGCACTCAAGATTCAGGTCTAGAAGGGTTTCTTCTCCCATCAAACTGATGTCCTCTTTCTGGACCCATAGCATTTATTTTCCCCTGCACTCAGAGTTCGACAAGGTCAAAATATTGAGACATCCTAACTAAAGACACACTGGTGGAATTAACTATTGAATTGATGGAGGGTTTGAATCAAGCCAACACTTTATCCATTTGCAGATATACAACCTACAAAACTATGCCCTCAGAAATCAACCTAATGTTTCAAGGCAAAAGTTATTTGTATTTTGACCTTATTTTTAATCTGCTGTCCAGAGTGAAACTAAGCCCCCTTCCATTTACACAAATCACGTGAAACAATATGAGGGTATGTTGCACAAGCAGTTAAGAGCAGACAGAATTCCCCCATCTCTCTCCAACAGCCTATGCCATGAATCAGGATATGTTTTATCATCTTTATAGTCCTCTGCTGTGATGTAAAGCATATCTGAGAATCTAGCAAGTGGATACCAGGATATCAGAAATGAACAACTCCAGTACAAAGTCTTGCTTGGAAACATTCCTTACATTACGGGCCAAGTTTTGCAATTCAGGTCCAAGTTCTTGGCCTCAGAACCACTAAATTTATAATGCTCCCTCAAAAAAGACAGCTAAGATGTCCCTTTGAGTAGGGAAATAGCTGGTACAAAGCTAAGATAGTTTGATTTATGTAACTCACTTTTGCCGCCTGCCATTACAGGCATGCTAAGGACAAGCATAGCCCAAGTAAATGTAAGTACTAGGGCTGTGCTACATTTTGGGACCTGATTTGATTCGGCAGCCAAATATCTGAATCGCAATTGAATCAGAGGACTCATTAATCTCTCCGAATTGAATCAGAACCCTCTGAATTGATTCAGAGATTCGGAAAGATTCAGCGATTCGGACATAGACACAGCTTTAAATGTTTTTTCTACATACCCCCAGGGAGCAGGCGGCTCATGGGTGCTGCGATGCTGGGGTGCATAGAGTGCCCCACAGAAGTGCAGGGGGCCCTCCACGTGCTTGGCGGCTAACCTGGAAGTGGACCAGAAGCACTTCCAGTCCACTTCCGCATCCGCCAGAGGAGCACACGGGAGGCCCCCCCAGCTCAGCGACTAGTGTCTCCTGGGTCTGGGGGGGACTCTTGGGGTCCCCCCGTGGATGATCGCCAAGCCGGCCCCCAGAGCACTCTAAGACAGACCTAGAAGTGGACCAGAAGTACTTCCAGTCCACTTCCAGGTTCACCGCCAAGTACACGGAGGGCCACCCCTGCACTCCTGTGGGACGCTCCATGTGCCCCAGCATCGCAGCGTTCATAAGCCATGCTGGTACCTTGAGGTATGTACTGTTTTGTAAACCAAAACCTGTTACACTTGGGATTCTAGGGCTACAGCAACAGAAATAAATAATCATAATTGCAAATGGATTGAGCACTACTTATATTTGAGATTTGTCTCTAGCATTGTGAAATCCACTATTTGCAACACCAAGAGTTGAAGAGAACTTTGTCCACCTAAGAAGTTAGAAAAATTATCCCACATGCAGCTTTACAAAGCTGCTGGAATGCAAAAATGCCACCTGTACTGCTCAACCAGTGTGCAGGCATTATTCAGAAGAGATAGCACTGCATGTGAATAAGCATCCGCTTGGCTGGTAGTGAAAGTACTTGCAACATTGGGGTGAGGGGGCAACGTTTGTGCTAAAGGTCTTAGTGAGCTTACATTAAATCAAGAAATATCAGTAAAGCAAATAACTCATGTCTGATGACATACCAGCATAGGTAAGGCCTCAGCTGGAGTATTGTCCAGTCTGGGGCACCATGGTTCAAGAAAGATGCTGACCAACTTGAGAGAGTTCTGGGGAGAGCAACAAAAATGAACAGAGAGCTGGAATATATGTTTTGAGAGAAAAAATGGAAATGGCTAGTTTAGTTTTGTTTCATTTTGTTCCATTTAGTTTAGTGAAGACTGTGGGGAAACACGATAACAGCTTTCAAATACATAAATAATCACTACGAAAGTTATAAGATTATGAATTGTTCTCCGCATCCACTAGGGATCGGACAAGAAGTGATGGACTTAAATTGTAATGAAGGAGAGTCAGGTTTGATAATAGAAAAGCACTTTCTAAATGCATGGGTAGTTAAGCACTAGAATGGACTACCTAGGGAGGCTACAGAATCTCCCTCACTGAAGGTTTTTAAGAGCAGGTTAGAAAAATATCTGGAAGGAATGGTTTAAGTTGAGCTGATCCTGCCTCGGGGCAGACAGATGGACTAGATGGCCTCTCAAGGTCCTTTCCTTTCCCATTTTCTAGGATTCTGTAAGCTGCCTGCCACCATCCTGCAAAAGATGACTCTTCTTCAATTCTGAATGAAATAGAGAAGAGGATTAACTCTTGAGTTGCTGGTTGGCAGGAAAGAGGTGTTGCATCGGAGAGTACTAACTACTCTCAGGGAGCATCTACATGTGATGCTGTGGCGACATAGTGTCCACAGATGTTTACATGTGACCAGCAGCTACTTCGCCGTAGTGGCATGCTCCCCTTTATAACGTGCCGCTACAGTGAAGTAGCTGCTAATAAATAAGCGTGCACCGTGCTTACATTATTTAGAAGTACTGAAGCACGGCACAGTAACAACGTCACCGTAGGGCAACGTGTAGACATGTTGTCAAAGAAATGTTCCTGGTTCAGCTTGGAATAGTCTAGGGATAGATCTGGTGCTAAAAGGGGCACAAGAAAGGCGGGCAAGCTCACTTTAACCTCTGAAATGCTTCAATCACACATATGCATTTTTCGAGGTAATTTGGGAAGTATAACCCTAAGAGTAAGTGAATCATTCTTATTGTGTATTTATACATACTATAGGTAACATTTCCAAAGGACATAAGTGGGGGTTTTTGGATGATGAATAGGACCTGGGCCCCGAGGAGCATTGGAATAATTTGTTTTTAAGTGCCTTACCCATTTTTGTGCAGTTTTCAAAGGTATTTAGGAGTCTGATGATACTAAATACCTAACCTGCTTAGGTGCTTTGGGGAAACTCCACAGGGCACATCTTTGTAAGGTCAGGTGCATAAATATGTTCGACAGCATAGCCATTTGATACTTCTGAAAATTTGTCCCACTGTAAATTGTGACCTACGATCAGTTTAGGACCTTTGTGGAAACAAAAATGGAAGTTTAATGGAGGGCTTTGCACAACATCCTAAGTACTATGCAGCAGTCCCCTTCTTGTTTTTGGTTTCTACAAAATGCGCGTGAGCCTCAATAGTCCATATCCCTTTATATCCAGAATAGGCACATGTCACATGCAGGGATGTTTGGGTTCACAATTTTTCGACCTATGTGCACTGGTTTCTCTCTCCCATCGGGTGCAGCGACTTCCCTCTTTTCTCCCATATGGTGAAGAAATCTCATGTACTTGTGCACACTGCATAAATTAGGGAACTTGTTAAAAGTAACTGGATCTCATACTAATCTGTACATTCAGCAGTTAGACCAAGATTGCAGGTGGGGTGGCTACACTTATTTCCAACAGTAAAGGATCTGGCCTGGAAGATATTTTCCTGAATTCTAAAAGTCCAGCACATTTACATTTTTCTTTTGATCTCACCACAGTTATCACCCCAGTTACACTCTTGCTTTTGGTCCATAACACTAGCCATAGTGTTGTGTTTCACTGAGTCTCTTTAAAACTACTTCGAAGCTCCTGAGGAGGTTACAGGGATTGTTCTACATGAGAATAACTGAAATTTATATATTCAAAAACACAAACGTTACCAGGAGTCTTTTAGTCATTAATCTGGACCTGTCAAACCTTTAACATGAGTTGATCTGAGCTTATTGGTTCCAAATGCGATTGGAAAAGCAGTGCTAGCAATCGTTCTGCATCCCTGAAGAACTATGGAGACAATAACAAAAAAAGTGGCTGAAAAAGAATTTTTTGTGTTCCTTATTTATTACATTTTTAATAGAAAGTCAGCAGAGGTCTTATCTGATGTCATTTGGTTTAGGTTCCATGGTACTTTTTGTATTTGACCAAATTCCCTTATCTTCTCATTGCCTATGTTCTGCTCTGCCAGCATCCAAGCAAACTGATATACTTATCTTCAATTTTATAATAAAGTTTTAGCTTCCCCAGGATAAAGAAAAAAGGAAAGGAAAACTGCATCTAAGATACTAAACATATCAGCAGTGTCTGCGGTCACGTAGTTATGCAGTTTAGCCTTATTCTTTTCATAGATATTTCCTTGGCTATTGTTGGCTAGACTCTCACCCTAACCAATGTCTAGTTTCTCTTTTTTTTTCTTTTTTTACTGGTAGTCAAATTATGATTTTCTTTATGAATTCAGGAAGCACACATTTTTAAATTGTTCTGGTGATCTGTATTTTCCTGTGATTGGAGATAACGATGACAATGTGAAAAGGTAACTAGTGCTAATAACTGATGCAGGGGAACATGAACTATGCACCCACAAGCAATAACTATGTGGCATCTTCTCTCCTTGGAAATGTTCCTCCCTCACTTTCAGCTACCTCTTCACACCACTTTTCTTCTCAAAGCTCCTTGGTTTGTCCAGTGAATTGTTTGGCTTTGCCCTTTGCTGCTGTCTTGAACCTAGCCTCTCACAAGTCATTGGCAATTTCTCCGTTTTCTGTCCACACTCATTCTTCTTGATCTCCACTGCTGACCTTCACCCTTAGGCTGTCTCTTCCTCTGACTTCGACAAATTTGCCCCATCTTGCTTGTCCTCCAACTCTGCTGTACAGAAACCAAGGAGCAGATGGTAAGAAAGACAGGCCCTCTTAACCATGAGGTTGTTCCTTCAGTCTGTAATGAAGATGCTTGCATTGGGAGACTATAAGGGAAACTTGCATGTGATCCCTCTTTTGTGGATAGAGGGAGACATCAAAATTAAACCAAAAATTAAAGGCAAGCAAACAAACAAAAAGGGCTTAAAGGTTTGAGAATTATCAAGGGAATCATTAGGCCAGTCCCTCACCTTAGGTAAATCAGCTTCATGACGGGAACAGAGTGATCCCATTATATAGCATTTGAGGAACTGGCCCAAAGTTAGTTTTATTTTGCTTCTGTAAAAAGCCCATGAATAAACCAGGGAAATAATAGAGATGGCACATATGCAGCAAGCCAGGCCAGTATGAAAGGACAAAAAGAAAGAAAGAAAAAAGCCTTGCTTATTTTCTAGACATTATGCTATGACAAAATGTGACAACTACCTCTTTTCATTTCCTGCATGGCCTGCAGGATATCTGAGATTTAGTATCCTATAGCATATTTAAGCTTGAAAAACTACTTCTTATAGTTTCTTCTGAGTCCTGGAGGCTGTGAAAGGAATCACAATGCTTTATATTAAGTTCCCTCCACTCGGGTGAGATATGCTAGTGGCCTAGTACCAAACTCGTCCTGTCATTGACCTGCAAAAGTTGTACAAGTGAACCTATGAACACTTCCCTTTCATGGCAGTAAATGAGCTATTTGCAAAAGCAGCTCCACATTCCTTTGCAGTCCTGCCAAATTCTAGCCTGAGACTGTCAACATTACTGTGGCTTCTGATCTAGTGCAGACATCAATTTAAAACCACTTCCATGCACATTTATTCAGGGCTACATATGAGCAGGGGTGCCCAAAGGTGACAGGGTTTTTGCACTACTCTAATCTAGTTACCGCTGAGTTAAAATACTATCGTTACAGTTTCAAACCCCCCAAAGAGGCCACGCATGTTGAGAGGAGGTCTGCTTATTATGTTTTAAAACTAAGCTAGTTGAAGGAAAGGGGGGCAAAACAGAACAAGTCATTTAGTTTCTTATATCCCTTTCTGCCTTTATACTCAACTTGGATGGATACTGGTCAAGAACTTTAAAAGATTCAACTGTCCTTAAGGTATTTCAGTCTCCCTTGATAGATTGTTTAGAAGTAGAGTGCATTAAAATGTCAGCTGTCTATGTGGGGGCTTACTGTAGGTACCCTTGCATTATCCTCAAAGGAAAACAGATTTGATAGGCGTAACCTATTTGAGCCAGAGTGAAAATGAACTTGAGCAGAATCACAGTTAAGAGGACTCAAAGTATCCAGAAAGTTAGCTTAATTTTTTTTAAGGGGAAGTGTGTGTCTGTGTATGTGTGAGAGCTAGCATGTATGTGTACGTACATGATTTGGAGTGCAGATGGAAAATATAACTTGAAATCATGTTCTAGCTAGACCCTTGCAAAGCCTTCCCGGTTTGATAAAAAATGGTTGAAACAATGTTTTGGGGAGTTTCTTTTAAAACAAAAGATGTCCATGTGGTTACAGGAAAATGAAGTTGGTTTCTTCCTACTTGTGTATCAAGGGCAAGTATTGGGTGGTGACAGAGCCATGCATCTTTCCATGGTGCCCACCAAAAGCATTGGGCATCTGGACGTGCTCAGGCCATGGGACCAAAGCACTGACAACCCATGAGCGAAATGGCATGTTTGGAAGTGGTTGACCCAATCTAGCTGCTGATACAGCAGCACCTCCCTTAAACAAGCCTCCGAACTGCTGTGAAGACAACATTTAAAGATGGCCTCATATATTGGCAGAGCTACTGCCCTACTGGGTGAACTTCTCCTTGAGCACAGTTGTCTCTGAAAATATGTGCCTGCAAACTCCACATCACACATGAATTGGAAAAATGTTGTAATCCCCTTATCTTGGATGAAGACCCAAGATGATCCATGTGTAGATCCTATACTTTCCTCCCGTAACACCGCATATGACTGAATAGTATGCTGAGCTGATTGATTATCATTTGCCCTGCATATTATTTGGCAGCCATATTTCAGATCTCCTACACAAACCAAGGGGTGAGAGAACTGTGGGAATGAAGAGGATGCTATGGAAGATAGGAAAGGTACTCTTGCTTTCTGCTAGTGCACTACACAGTAATAAGGCAAACAGGTTATTTCACTACAGTGTCTCGGAGTCTGAGTAAACAGTTTAATGGCAAGTCATAGAGACATGCTTAGTCTGATAGACTCATAAAGCCTGAGACACCACTGTGCTTAAAGTTGATGCTGCCAGGAGGTAAGTGGAGTTTGCCAAAGGATGCTTCAATCAATTCCAGATTGCAAAAGAGTGGCAGGTCGGGCTTTGTTGTTATTAATTCCATAGACAGGGATGGAGCTGGGAGTGTCTTTGTATGTGTGTGTTCTGTCTGCTTGACAGAAACGCTTCACAGACGACTGTCAGAGTGGTTTCCAGAGCTGACCTGGCTGAACATGCATACTGATGCTCTAATATTTAGAGTACAGGAGAGTGAGAAGGGAATTAGGGGGGATAGGGAGTAAGAAAGATATAGAAAGAGCATATTAGAGCCTCATACTGGATGGAGGCGTGGGAGTAGTTTTGATTAGGTCACAAAACTGTTGCCATTCTCTTGGCACATGTTGTATAGCCATGAAAGAGCCCTTGACACACCCCACGTGCACTGGGGCATTTAATGATATGGCAATTTCACAGCTTCAGTCAGAATTTCCAAGTTGTGCGTAGGCTCTCCAGATCTGCATGCACTTTCATGGCTCAATAGTGGGCTCAACAAGTTGCTGCTGCATCTGGGCCACAACTCAGTGGGCCTGGGTATTGGTTGGCTTCCTTTGGTCTGAACAAGCTGTGGTACTAGCTCTTTCTTTGTCCTCTCTGGCTGCATCCAGATGAGTGCAGCTGTGCAGCGCGTGACACCACAGACACATCTGCAGCGCCATCTACCACACATTCAGCTGTTTTCTGCATTGCAAGGAAGCAGCATGGGGGGTTGAGCCCCTGGATATCCAGGGGTCAAAAAACACTGCGCAAAAAAAAAGGTGGAGTGGCACACACTGGGACAACAAATACTGCTCGATGCCGGAGCATGGCCGGCCAGAGCCATGCTCTGGCTGCTGGCCAGACTCCAAGAGGCAGAATCGCTGCTGCTGCAGCCCCAAGAGGCCCCCAGGATCCAGGTAAGGGTAAGCTGCTACATGCCAGAGGGCACATGACACAGGTGTCCCCCAGGAACAACTCGCAGTGTTCCCACTGCTAGTTGTCCCCAGGGAACCAAACGTCCACGCTCATGCAGACACGGCCTCTGGGTCCAGGCTCTTTGTCTGTTGCTCCTTCTCAGAAATGAGCCTTGTAGCCCAGCTGCCCTAGTACCCTACCACCACTGCTGACCCCCAGACTCCCCAGCAGCTTAAACACAACCTTTCCTAGAACTGCCGCCTTGAGGGTGCCCTGGGTTTATAATTCACCTCTTTGGGGCCAGGCAAATGTTGAAACCAAGAGAGGCAGACTTTGTATGAATTCCAAAATCAGTCACATTTTACTTTAGCTGGCACAAAGAACAAACAGATCTAGACAAAAATTGTAAAACTCTTTGCCTCGGTTTCCCCTCAGTAGGTTCTTTGAGCCTAGGTCAGAATGCTCTAAGTCGGGCTTGTCCAATATACGACCCACGGGCTGCCATGCGGCCCTCCAAGCTGTTTTCTGAGGTCCAAGGTGCTGCAATGGGAAACGAAAGTAAACACTGTACTTTCATTTTGTAGGGCTGATGTGATGCGATACCACTTCCTGTAAGGTCTTTGAATATGGCTTGCTGGCCCACTGGGTGATAAAAAGGTCATGATTCCGCCCCATATTCAAAAAGGTGTGCACTCCTGCTCTAAGTGGTCCAAGACTCCCAACACTCTCCTGTACACAGTTTCAGCTCCAAATAATGGACTCTTTCTTCTATACAGCCAGATTGTTTTTTTCTTGGCTAGTCCCACAGTTAAACCTAACCCCTATAATAGGAAAGCTTACCTCTATTTTTCTGCCTAATTTTCTTTCATCTGTGTTAGGGCCTCGGATTCCCCCACAACTCTCACTGGCTCTGTAGCTTTTAAGACTCAGGATTAACACCTGGTGCTTGTTCTGCTTCTAAGGAAATCCTACTGCTCTAAAACCGCTCCTTGCAGATAATTTTTGCTGAACTTGTTTCAGGCACTTTATTGCCCTAAGATGCTCATACTTGAATGGGAGCTACCAAGGTTTAGTGACCTTACATTGTCCCTTGGCCAGGGGGACACACATCTGTAAGCATATGGCTAACTCCAGCTCACTGTGGCATTCAATGGTGCTGCAATTTCATAAGTTTTACATAGATTTCCCCAAGTTCACATATACTTTCTTGGCTCAGTTACTGCCATGGATTCTGATTCAATCTCTTTGTTTAGTAAGACTTGTGTCTTGGCCTCAGTCCTTAACAGTAGGAGGCTTGCCTTTCCCAGCTCAGTTTTACTCAAAGGAACCTCGCTGGGAGGAAGCCAACGTGAGGTCCTGATGGAGGTTACGAAGGCCTTTATACTCTCCAAAGTTCTGTCAAGTGATGGCTGTCGTGGACTTTACTGTCTATCTGGCACACGTGCAGTACTCATCACTGTACTTGGAGTCATGATCTCCTACTCTGCACCCACACAGGGGAAAAAGGAAGATTGTTAAGATGCTCCCGGTCTTCTCTGTGTAGGACCTCTGCAGCGTGGTATGAAAAGCCACCATTGCTGGGCTCCTATTGCTCCTTCCTACAAGCACATGAAAATGCACAACTAGAAGCAAGTAATGGGGAGAACCTGAATTCTGGCTTCACAAATCCTCGACAAGAACATCTAAGTTAGCACGGAGCGGGGTGTTGGCAGCACCTGGTCAAGTTAGGTGCCATTTACTTCTCTTCAGAAGGAGGTGGACAATCAGGGACCATTCTGCACCTGGGACAAAATAATGATGGGTCGAGTCTTATTCAGGGCAGGTGGTAACTATACAACTGAGCCCCAGAGTATAATCACCACAATATGAAAAGCCACATGTGCATTGAATTCCTCAGTTTGAGAAACCAGAAGATTTTCATAGATTTCATAGACATTAGGGCTGGAAGGAACCTTGGAAGATCATCGAGTCCAGCCCCCTGCTCCAGGGGCAGGAAGTCAGTTGGGGTCATAGGATCCCAACAAGATAAGCATCCAAATTTCTCTTGAAGGCATTCAAAGCAGGTGCTTGAACCACCTCTGGTGGCAGTCTATTCCAGACCTTGGGGACTCAGACAGTGAAGAAATTCTTCCTTATGTCCAGCCTGAAATGGTCTTCCAGGAGTTTATAATTGTCCGACCTCGTCATCCCTTGGGGTGCTCCGGTGAACAGTCGTTCCCCCAGATCCTGGTGAGCACCCCTGAGAAACTTATAGGTGGCCATCAGATCGCCCCTGAGCCTGCACTTTTCCAGGCTAAAGAGTCCCATAGCTCTCATTAAAAAGCTATCTTTTAAAAGATATTTTTTCCTTTCTTTTAACCATGGGACTGTGCTTATGAAACAGTGGCATCTACACAGTTGGGCATGACATCAACATTCAGAGAAGCAGGATAGCTCCTGTTTCTATCAGGACAGGCCTGTGCATCATAGATGGCTGCAGGCTGCAATTCCCTGTGACCTCCAGTACAAACTAGCACTCTGACTTCGCCTTGACAGCAACAGATTGGTTCAAATACTGTTTTATTTGATCGGTTATCCCATCTTTTTGGAGGTCCAGGTAGCCTTTTTTTCTCTGATTATATTCCCATGGAACACACCTTAAAATACTACCAGAGATACCCTGTTTTGTGAGATTTCCAAGCCACTAGCGAATATTCATACAGACAAACCTCAGATCAGCGCCAGAATTTCAAATGTCTAGTGGCCTAGCAAATCAACTCTTTTCACATTCCACCCCCCTCCCCTATCGAAACAAACTGGGGATTCAAGAGCAAAATGAGAAGCGAAACAAAATCCAGCTTGGACTTGCAACACAAACAACAAACACGTGCACAACCACATACATACATGTAGAGGACATGCAATCATGCAGACAAATAGGATTACAGTCACAGACCTGAGAAGCAAACGCCCCTGGATGTTGGCATGGGAGCCCTTCTCTCCTTATAATTAGTATCAGTCCTTGGGTCACGTTTTTCTTGTGTGTGTCACGTTTTTCTTGTGTGTGTGTCGTAGAGAAGTAAATGTCGGCATGCTTTTGTGTGCTTGTATGCACAAGTATGCATTTACTATTTTTGTTCATTGTATTTACCGTGCTTATTTATTGCTTTCCTCATTTTGGGTTTTCGTCTTTTTTTCTTTCTTTTTTTTTTTAATTTCTCTGCAGTCCACAAAGAACCTCAGAATTAGGAGGCAGAGTTTGATTTATACCATGAAGAAAGAGATTCCCACACTACGAGTCTAACACTGCTCAAAGCAGCATCCTGAAGTCATAGGCTATCTTTCCTAAGCTTAAAATTTAAGATTCACTGGAGTACGAAGGTCAATGGGAGACTCAGGAAAGGGTAAATGGTCTGATATGATTACACTCTGTCTGAACCAACCTGACTTTCCCAACAAAAATGTATCAAGAACTGCAGACAATCCATGGATTTGAATTTCTTTTTAGAGACCCTGCCAGTGGTATATTTGAGAAACCCTGCCAAATGGTTTAGGCCCAAGCCTTGTGTTTTGTATTAAATAAGAGAATTTAATAAAAACTGTTTATGTTTCAATGGCATCAGAAAATGTAATAATCTATGGAAAAATTCCTCTTTCTCCAAGTTCAAATTTTTAATCTTTCTTGAAACATTGTGATCAAAAGCACAACCGTATGGAGTTACTGAATCACAAACAGAAATGAAAGGTATGTTGTGCAAAGGAAAGAGGACCACAACAAAAGTCCAATGCATAGAAAATAAATGATCAATATATGTGATGAAAGCAGTTAGGAGTCAGACCTACAGCTTGTATAAGACAACAGGTAACTCAGGGAATGTCTGTACTGTGACTGCAGTATATTGTCATGACCTAACTTTAAACTAACTCAGTACTAACTAATTAACAGTCTAGCCAAGGCTTTACAGAGGGTTATTTCCTTACATCTTGGAAGTGTAGAGAGCAGAGATTGCTTCTTCTGTGACTTCAGTGTAGACATAATTTCAATGTTACTCCACTGAATTCAATAGAACTACATCAGTTTGCACCAACTAAAGATCTGCTTCTAGATGTTTAAACTAGGATTTTAATTAACGAGTAACTTGTTCCCCCAAGATAAGAATCTAGTATCCTTCTTCCCCCAGAATTTCAGCAGTTAGGAAAATATCATTACAATGAAATCCCAGTAAGAATGGTATAAATCTATAATGCATTATGGACCCTTTTTGGTTTGTTTGTATTTACTTTTTTAAAGCATGGATGGATCCGATGCAAAATGATGGCTCTAGCGCACACACACTTTTGAGAGAGGGTTGGATTCTAAATCTTGAATCAAATTTTGTTGTTGTGTCTAATAGCAGCTGAACCTCCATTAACTGAAGAACGTTTAAACTTTGGAGAGTTTGAAATTTTTATCTGGATTTGAATTCTGCAGTATGGGTCCATCCCTAGTTTTTCTGAAACAGTTAAAGCTCAGTAAACTCTGAGTTCAAATCTAGTATAAACAGCATCTAAAATTACATACTGTTTTCTCACGTACACCTATATAATGCAAAACTCAAGTTTGCCCAATTGGGCTCATGGGATTTCTAGAATTTCCTGGTTTTATCCTCTCCTGGGAAAAGGAACCATAGATGTGTGAATCTAGAAAATAATGAAAGCAAATATTAATCAAATCTATTCATTTCTGGAGCTAGAACCAAAAACTAGTGCTTGTCAAATACACATTTTCTGTTCCTTGGGAAGTGCTTATATTTCTTTATCCCCCCCAGACCCCCTCTTTCTTTTATCCTTCTAAATCAAACAAAACATTTAAAAGTCTTTTTTTTTTAATGGGTGGGGTTTAAGACAAAATGTTTTGTTTTGATATGTATTTTAAATGTTAAATTTTCTAAATTTTAATATAATGTAAGTAATAAAATAAAATAATAAAGTAACAAAATAATAACAAAAGAAAAGACTTTTCATCAACCATGAGATGAGTGAGTTCAGGATCCTGAGGAAAGGAAGGATGGAAAGCAGCACAGTAAGGACCCTGGACTTCAGAAAAGCGGACCTCAACTTGCTTAAGGAACTCATGGGCAGGATCCCCTGGGAAGCCAGTCTGAGGGGGACAGGAGTCCAGGAGAGCTGACTGGACTTCAAAGAAGCCTTATTGAGAGTGCAGAAACAAACCATCCTGATGCTCAAGAAGACTAGCAAGTATGGCAGAAGACCAGCTTGGCTTAGCAGGGAACTCTTCAGTAAATTAAATCACGAAAAGAAAGCTTATAAGAAATGGAAACTTGGACAAACAATAGGGGTGTGTGAAGCAGGCCTTATTCAATTTGGATTTGGATTCGGCCCGAATCAGAGACAATGATTCAATTTGTTGATTCAGATTACTGTCCCTGATTCAAGTCAGCTGAATCCAAATCTGAAGGTTTGATGCTGATTCAGAGAATCAGTGATTCAGACACAGACACAGCTTTAAAAGTTTTTTCTACATACTTCAAAGTACCAGCACGGTTTGTGAATGCTGCGATGCCGGGGCAGATGGAACATCCCACAGGAGTGCAGAGGGGCCTTCCATGTGCTCCGTGGTGAACCCA
>NW_017728996.1:11971091-11974320 GCF_001723915.1 Gavialis gangeticus | reverse complement strand
AGATGGAACATCCCACAGGAGTGCAGAGGGGCCTTCCATGTGCTCCGTGGCGAACCCAGAAGTGGACAGGAAGTAGAATCATAGAATCATAGGGCTGAAAGGGACCCAAAGGATCATTGGGTCCAGCCCCCTGCATGAGCAGAAAAGATACATGAGGTCAGATGACCCCAGCCAGGTGACCGTCCAGTCTTCTCTTGAAGACCTCTAGGGTAAATGATTGCACCACCTTTGGGGAGAGCTTGTTCCATAGTCTGGACACCATAGTTGTAAAGAATCTTTTCCTAATGTTCAGCCTGAAACTATCATCTAGGAGTCTGTGGCTGTTGTTTCTAGTTTTCCCCCAGGGCGCCCTGGTGAACAGTTGTTCACCGAGCCCCTGATTTAAGCCTCTGATACAGTGGTAAGCCACAATCAGTTCCCCTCTCAGCCTTCTTTTGTTTTGGCTGAAGAGTCCAAGATCCCTCAGCCTCTCCTCATATGGCTTGAAATGCAAGTCCCTGATCATACGGGTGGCCCTTCTCTGGCCCCTCTCAAACTTTAGCACGTCCTTGTTGAAGTGCAGTGCCCAGAACTGGATGCAATACTCCAGCTGCGGCTACACCAATGTTGAGTAAAGTGGGAGAATCCCTTCTTTGGATTTACTGGAGAGGCATCGATTGATGCATGCCAGAGTTTTATTGGCTCTAGTGGCTACTGCTTCACATTGCCAGCTCATATTCATTCTGGTGTCTATTGTTACCCCCAGATCCCTTTCATTTGTAATGCTGGTCCCTTTCATTTGTAGCAATGCCCAGCCTGTAGGTGTGCTAGGGGTTCTTCCTTCCCAAATGCAGCACTTTGCATTTCTCTACGTTGAGCCTCATCTGGTTCTGTTCAGCCCAACATCCCAGCCTGTCTAGGTCTGCTTGTATCTGCAGCCTATCTGCAGGTGTATCCTCACAACTCCATATCTTCCGGTACCTCCAGTCCCCTTCTGGGTCTGCCAAGGAGCATGTGACCCCCCCCATGCCTCCCCAGCTTGGCAATTGGCTGTGGGGGGACCCCAAGTATCCCCCTCAGACCCAGGAAGTACCAGTTGTTGAGCCAGGATGGCATGGGGAGGGGGGCCTGCATGCTCCCCGGCAGACCCAGAATTGGACTGGAAGTGCTTCTGTTCCACTTCCGGGTCTTCTGCTGAGTGTACTGGGGAGCCCCCTGCACTCCTGTGGAATGCCCCATGTGCCCCAGCATCACAGCACTCATGAGCCGCCTGATACCTAGAGGTATGTAGAAAACTCATTTAAAGCTGTGTCTGTGTCTGAATCGCCAAATGTTTCTGAATCTCTCTGAGTCGATTCAGAGGGTTCCGATTGGATTCAGAGACATTAAAGGATCCTCTGATTCAATTCAGATTTGGATATTTGGCCACTGAATCAGGCCAAATCTCTGCCTAATTGAATCAAGGACTGAAGCTTCATACTGCCCTAACAAGCAACTAGGGAGGTATACCTGCTTGGCATGCAGGTATGAAGTCAGGAAGACTAAAGTGCAATTGGAGTTGCATCTAGTAAGGGACATGATGGATAATAATAAGGGTTTCTACAAGTATGTCAGTAACAAGGGGAAGATCAGGGGAAGTGTGGGTCCATTACTGAACAGGGGAGGCAACCTAGTGACAGAGGATGCAGAAAAGGCTGGAATACTCAATGCCTTTTTCACCTCAGTCTTCACAGGCAAGGTCAGCTCCCAGACAACTGCACCTGGTGCACAGTTTGGGGAGAAGGGGAGCAGCCAACAGTGGTGAAAAAACAGGTTACCAATTATTTAGAAAAACGGGACATATACAAGTCCATGGGGCTGGATGAGATACACCCAAGGGTGCTGAGTGAGTTGGCTGATGTGATTGCAGAGCCACTGGCCATCATCTTTGAAAACGCTTGGTGATTGGGAAAGGTCCCAAATGATTGGAAAAGGTCAAATAAAGTGCTCATATTTAAGAAAGGGAAAAAGGAGGATCCAGAGAACTACAGACCAGTCAGCCTCACCTCAGTCCCTGAAAAAATCATGGAGCAGATCCTCAAGGAATCCATCTCAAAGCACTTGGAGGACAAAAAGGCAATTAGGAACAGTCATATATTCTTGTGACCTACTTTTGGGTTACAACCCATGGGTTGAGAAACATTGCTCTATACCATCTTCCAGATCATTGAAGATATTGAACAAAACCGGCCCCAGGACTGACCCCTGGGGCACTCCACTTGATACCAGCTGCCAGCTAGACATTGAGCCCTTGATTACTGCTCTCTATTACTTATCTCTGAGCCTGATGCTCTAGTCAGCTTTCTATCCACCTTACAGTACATTCATCTAGCCCGTACTTCTTTAGCTTTCCTGGGAGAATGTTGTGGGAGACTGTCAAAAGCCTTATTCAAATCAAGGTATACCCCTGCATCCACAGAGCTGACTATCTCATCATAGAAGGCAATCAGGTTGGTCAGGCCAAAAAGAATCTCATGAGATTCGACAAGGACAAGTACAAAATCCTGCACTTAGGATGGAAGAATCCCATGCACTACTACAGCCTGAAAGGCTAGTGTGCGGGGCGAAGCCGGGTTGCAGCTGTTGCCCCGGTGGGTTCTATCCCCTGATGTTAAGTTAGCGAGAGGGAGAGGCGGACTCGCAGCGGTTCCAAAGTATTTTCTTTTATTTAGTCTCTGTTTTACATGCTCTCCACTGATGTAGATGTGGCTGAGCAGGCAGTTACACTTAGTTCAGTCCCAGCCCTAATGATGGACGGATATAACGAAACAAAAAGACTCGTGGATCCACTTGTATACGCACCACCCGGTGTTGAATGTGGCTGTGCGTCCCATCCCGGCTCGGGAGACGGACAAATAAACGACAAACAATCCAAAATGATTAAAGCAAATCAATCCGCCCCAGTTCAGGTGAGGGACAAAATCGAATCTCAGTTTTGGGTGAAGGGCGAAAATAATAAAACGGTGGATCGTCCGAGATTTAATCAAGCCGATCGGCAAATAGTTTCAATAATTGGAGAAGCCGCGGGAAGCTGGCCAGGCCTACCCACCAAGCGATGGAAGCTCCGGCTTCTCTCAACTAGCCGAGCGAGCGATGGATGCTGCACACTGCTCTGCTGTTCTCCCTGCTCTCCTGGGTGGAAAATTCCGCCCCAGTCTTTATAGGCCAGATGACAAGCCTAATTTCAAGCCCCAGCCCCCCCCCCCCCCCC
>NW_017728996.1:11966486-11970971 GCF_001723915.1 Gavialis gangeticus | reverse complement strand
CCAGGGGCCATGCAGGGCTTTCCCAGATCAAGAGGAGAGTGCTTGGTGGCACCTGTTGCCAGGCAAAGCTGGCAGAGTCCAGCTTGGAGCGTGACAGCTAGGCAGCAGCTCTGCAGAAAAGGACCTGGGGGTGACAGTGAACAATAAGCTGAATATGAGCCAGCAGTCTGCCCTTGTTGCAAAGAAGGCTAACAGGATACTGGGCTGCATTGGTAGGAGTGTTGCCAGCAGGTCAAGGGAACTGGTTATTCCCCTCTATTCAGCACTGGTGAGGCCACATCTGGAGTACTGTGTTCAGTTTTGGGCCCCCCACTACAGAAAGGATGTGGACAAATTGGAGTGAGTCCAACGGAGGGCAACAAAAATGGTTCGAGTGCTGGGGCACATGACTTCTGAGGAGAGGCTGAGGGAACTGGGCTTATGTAGTCTAGGGAAGAGAAGACTGAGGGGGGATTTAATAGCAGCAAGAGGTTGGACTGGATGTGACGTCCTGAGGTCCCTTCCAGCCCTAATTTTCTATGATTCTGTGACGCTTCATAACAAATAGCCACAGAAACAATGCCAAAAACTGAAATTGTCTATGCTGATAAGATTAGAAATGTTTGTCCTCATTGAAATATTTTCTCAAATTTTGAACCAAATTGTGTCAACATTGATGTGTTCCTATATAGCATTTTTAACAACTCTATAAAAAATAGGCCATCATCACTATGTGTGTGTGTGTATATGTGTATATATATATATGTGTGTGTGTCTATGTGTATATATATGTGTGTGTGTATATATATGTGTGTGTGTGTGTGTAACTCCCAAAAATGAAGATCTTATCCTCTTTGACTGAAATTTGCTGGTGTTCAAAGGGCCAGTACAAGCTCTATGAACTCATATAATTTATTTAATCATTCACAATAGTGAACGCGTGGGCCCCAGGTGTTAGATAGTCCTTGGACTGGCTACTTGAAAGGAATGCACTTCTCTCCCTGTAATCTCACCAGTAGAGGAGATTACAAGTCACACAGAAACACTGGAACCTTCCAAAGACTCCATTCTAGAAATGGACTCTGTTTTTCCTCTTTTTGCCTGTCTGCGTCTGTTAACCTGATTTTAAAAAATCAAACAAAACAGAACATGGTAATAGAAAGAGAATGTCTTCAAAAGCAAGTGCATACAGCTTTTTAGATAGCTCTGAGAACAGGCCCAGCATAATGTTAGCCACGTATGTTCCAAATGGCTCAAGTGTTAGTTACCAGACCTTGAGAAGTGGGAAGAAAGGATAAATTGTGGGCTAAACTCAGGAGGAAAATGAGAAGATGGAATGCACATTAGTCAAAGAAAGAAAAATAATATCCCAGAAAATGAATAAGAGATAAGTATCCTCAGAATAATACTATATAAATACATTTGCTGTAGGTCACATAAAAGATTCATGGCACACACATGTACAGGTCAAATTACCTTTAAATATTAAATTTCTTTCCAGCAGTGGAGAATTTCAGATTTATGCTGTTTTCATAAGGAAAAAGGATGCATCCATGCATTATTATTTGTTGACAAATGATAGAATAAGAGTTAGTGTGCTAGAGTTGGGTTAGAGGCAGTATTTTACATGGCAAAAAAATAAGGAATCATCATGATTTTTATCTCCCCTAAATGGAAAATTCTGCCTTCTTTTGGCTCATTAAACCAATATTATTTTACCATGGAACCATAGAAGTTAGCAATGGAGAACACCGATTAGGTCATTTATAGTAGTTCAGTCCTCTGCCAGTACCATATTTTTTTCCCTTAGGGAATATTTTGTCCATCTGAGTTTTAAAGACTCAAACAATAAGGTTTCTACTGCTTCCCTTGGGTGACAATTCCACAGGCTAATACACTTCAGTATTTTTATATATTCATACTAATAGTATTCTATTCTTATCAGTGGCAGGAAAAAGGGAGACTGCAAACACTTAAGAAATGGCAGGATAGAGTCTAAAAGTCAAAACCAGAAATAGTTTGGCATAGGAGATTGACTAGCTCAAACAATGGGAGGTGTGCTTTTGCTACTAGGTTTAAATCTGTCTTATTCATCAACTGCACTGCTATCATTACGCTCTTTCATGACCTATGTGAAGTGAGTGGTAATAGTCAAGCTACTTCCCAGTGGGTAGATATTCTACATTAAAAACATCAGCAACATTTAAAGGGGAATTTAAAGGGATTTAACCCGTTTTTCTACACGATTACATTACAATATCTTTGACATTATTCATTAGGCAAGTTCAGTATTACAAGCATTTTACAAGTGCTTAAGAGACCCAATTAGGGGTTAAAGTTGTCATGTGCTAATGATTCCTACCCAAAGAGTTTGCAGTCTAAGGAAAATAATTCAATACCTCTTTCAAAATACCTGATATACTGAACTGGACTTAGTTATCTGGTATTCACCACAAACACCAGAGAAACGTGTTTCTACTCGTAGGGTGCATCTACATGTGCACTTAAGTGCACAGTAGCCTAATTTGCTGAGCTGTAAAACATCGCAGTCTTCAGGTACAACACAATTAGACCACAGCAAACTAATTTTTGCCTTCGTAAGACAGTAGTCAAGGACAGTACTATCTTACGGCGGCAAAAGTAACTGCACCTAAACACATGTGTAAATGCTGATCCAGGTGTCTATTTGCATCCAGTCAGCCCAGGCAGCAGAGGGTCAGACTCCTACCTGTCACCTAGCCACACAGCTCCGCTCTTTGGGCCCTCTTGTGCCCCAGCTGGCCCCTTCGCTGCCTGATGCCACGACTCAGAATCCAGGGCTGACCCCCAAGCCTGCTGACACCCCAGGGCTGCCCCACCCCAGCTCAGACTGCTAAAGTCCCAGATCCATGTGTAAACGCTGTGCCTGGGAGCAGCTAACTCCAGCACAAACTATGCCAGAGTTTGTTGAGCCGAACTAACAGCACATGTAGATGCACTCCCTGACTAGATGAGCCTTCCACAGCTCCCAATAAACTCAATGGAAAGACTACCTTTGACATCAGCTAGATATAAACTGAGACTGAAATAAAAAAGCAGCAAGGGACATGCTTCTGGGACTTTGAATCAGTTTTTATGAGGTGGCACTGGAAAAGCAGAAATATGGAATTATAGAAACTTCAAGCATTTTTTTTCCCTTGTTGGTCCAAGAAGAGCTTGGCCATGGCATCATTGTTAAAAACCAAAAAAATAGTTTGCTGTAAACTTGTGGACTTTAAATTTTATTAAATTATATTCCAGGTGCACATGCACATACACACACACACACACACACACACACGAACTGCTTTAGTTAGATAATGTCACGTTATTTTATGCTCTATTTAATTGCTTTGGTGCTAGATCTCTGGAGAAGAATCTTGGGAATCTTGCCCCGTCAACCAATGTCCAATCACATATGAATTATACCAAGCACACTGCATTTCCCAATCAGCAATTTTCTGAAATCGCCACAATCAATGGCACAAAGTTGAAAGTGTGAAAGCCTGCTCCTAAGTGTAGGTAGTGGGCAAGTCCCCATCTAACTCTGCAGAGTTTATTAATTGTTGAGGCTTTTTCACTCTTACTTAAATCCAAAGAAATACTAATCAAAATATATTATGCAATACTATGATTAGTACTATGATTGCAATATTATGCAGTATTGTCATAGTAAATATGACACTTCTGATGTGAACTTAAAATTTGCAGTTCTAGACTGTGAGCAGATGAGCACAGACATTTGTCTCCCTGGGGACAAGTAGCGGCGGCACAAATTGTTCCGCCGCTACTTGTCCCTGTGAAATGCCAATGCCACGCGCATTCTGATGCGTGGCAGTTTACCCCAGCACCCTTACCTGGAGTCTTGGGGGCCTGCCAGGGCTGCAGCTGCAGTGCTTCTGCAGCTGGGAGCCTGGCTGACAGCTAAAGCATGGCTCTGGCTAGCCACGCTCCGGTTTTGGGTGGCACATGCTGCCACCACGTGTGCTGTCCCACTTTTTTTGGCATGGGTGTTTTTGAGCCCATAATCTCCCAGGGTTAAAAAAACCCAAAAACTCACACTGCAAGGTAGCACCATGGGGAACGCCTGCATGTTTATTGTGTGGCACTGCAGATGGGTCTGCGGTGCCACATACCTCAAGTCGGCACTCGTCTGGGTGCAGCCCTAGTGTTTACAATGCCACAGTCACCACGGCATCTGTCTGTGTCGGAAAGCCATTTATTTATTTATTTATTTATTCTATTTGTGGTTCTTCTTTTCCTTGTTTCCCTTCCCAGGCAACTCCTGCGTACCATCTGGCACAAGTGAACTGGCTAACTCATTTTCCAAAGTACACACCTCAGCCTGCTTCAACATCTCTCACTTTCCTACACAGGGATATAAGTACAAAAGACTTTATACGTTTCAACTTTAACATGGACGGTGCTTGGCATTCTTCTTGGAGTCCCTTGAACAGGAGGTGGTTCCCTTCTCCCCCCCCCCCCCCC
>NW_017728996.1:11950307-11966355 GCF_001723915.1 Gavialis gangeticus | reverse complement strand
CCCCCCCCCCCCCCCCCGGGCCTCCTGCTTTGTGTTTTATCTCTCTCTGTAAAGTTGTGTGATTATGGATACAGAAGTTACCACACAAACAGGATAGAATTCGCCACAATGGATGTTTTGTTCATATACATTTCACTGTCTGTCTCTCATCAGAGGGTGGCTATCATCTTCACACTAACAATATCCCTGGGTAAATGATAAAGTCAAGTCTGGAGTAAAACTAGACGTTTTATCAGCATGTTCAAACTATCCCCTTACCGCTCCATACCTGCCAACTGCACATCCTTTTTCTACACAAAGACTCAATGCACATTAAAAGGCACTTATTGCAGCCAGTGTTTGTTTGCAGAAAGGGTGTGGCTCCTACCTGCTCTGACAGTTGCTTTGAATGCTTGTTCTCTCATCACCCAGAGAAAAATCAGGCTTTACTACCTGACATTGTCTTGGCTCAAGTTCGAAGTTACTTTGCTCCTTGCCAGCTCATTCTTCATTCCTCTGTTGATGCTCAGTGATGGATTTCCCCTCCACCGAGGATGTAGTCAGTCCAGTGTCTTACTGCACTTGAAAATTCACTGCACAAATAGGATAAAAGATGCAAAGCTCTGAAGTCCCTATATGTCGGCACAAGAAAGGGATAGTGGAAGACCCTAGTATATGATCCATATGCTCAAAGGAAGAGGAAAATAACTCTCCACATTACCTCCTGATTTCAAATTTGGTCATCAATTTAACTGTGTGAAAGAACTTGCATCATGAAGTATGTGCACCTGTATCTTGCCAGGAAGGGATCGTTAGGCAATATTTTAATAAAGATTTAAACAGAGAAAATAGTGCTGGGAAGTAAGGCGATACTTGCATTTGTTTAGTGTTTTCCACTTCATAAATGTTAAAGCGAATGGGTGGGGTTTTTTTGCAAGTATGGGCCTTCCCCATTCTCCCCCCACAAGAAAAGCTTTTATTGCATCATTAGGTATAGGTATGTATCATTAGATATAGACAAGTCATTGTATAGGATCCTGTCAACAGTCCTGCTGAATTGCATGCAATGCAATTGTACAGTGCATCCATTTATCACCAATATTTTTTCGTAATCTTACCAACTTGCCATAGTTATTCAAATAGAAGACAACCCTGATTATAAGATGACCCCTCCAGTAATTAGATTCTATATATGCAAAATCTATACATTTGTTATAATTTTCTGGGTACAGAATCTAAGTATTGAGGTTTGCCTTGAATTTTTCCCCCTCCCACTGCTACAGCAGGGAAAGTAAATTTGGGGGTCAGGTAGCCCTTTGTTCTCTTCTTTCGCACAACTTTTTCCCTTCCCTCATCTCCTTGCTATCAGACCCTACTCACCCTAATCACTTGGAAGTAAGAATCAAATTTAGAAACAATTGGCTGTAGCAATTTGAATATAGCACCCAGGGGTATAGGGTGTACCTATTCCAAATATTTGAGTTGGTCTAACAAAACTACTTATTGGATGATATCAGATTCATCCTAAGAACCAATAAAGTACCTATGCATTTAGTTTATCCAAAATTGATGCATGCTACCTTTCTTGAAACTGCTGCAAGGTTTAGCACAGGTATTCCACAAACACACTTTTGAGCAGCACTTTAGCACCTATTGACATGTAGTACAAACTATGCATGGTGATGGCCCAAACCCAAAGGTTCATGATTTACCACACAGTTCGTTGCACTGGGCCCTACCAGAGTCAGCAGCATTGCAAACCATGGTGACTCCACAGCTCAACACTGCTTAGAATGTGTGCATATTCCAGATACCCACCACAAAGGATCTCATGACTGGAACCATGAGTTCTTATCACAAGTCCTGGGATGCTCCAAAAATGTGTATGACGATAAGGCACAGGGCAACCTGGTCTGACTTCACCTCATGGAGGGTGGAGCCACACTAAGCATATGCACCATGCTGAGAGAGGGGGCAACAGAGGGATTCTGGGTGAATCCCAATGCCTTAGCTCACCATGACTTGATAAAGAGTCAGCAGTAAGAATGACAGCGCTTACTGGGCACTACCATATATCTTTAGACTGTGGTAGGCTCCTATCCTCAAGCTTATCCATTGTGGGCCATGTGTTTTATAGTCATGTTCAGTGTTTATAGCTGGTTTCCATTGCTGAGCACATGCTGCTTTTGCCAGCAGTTTAGTTATAGATACTTTGTTTTGTGAGATGTCCTTGTACAGCAAAATCTCTATTATCTGGCACTCATGGGGAATGGGGGGTGCCAGATAACCAAATATGCTGGTTACCTGAGAGGCGTCTTTGCCTGGTTGGGCAAAGATGCCCCTCCCACTGAGTCCGGTGTATCAGTGTGCCAAGAGACAGGCACCACACCACCCCTCCCGCCCTTCCTCTGGTGTCAGTTTGCCAGGGGACAGGGAGAGAGGTCCCATGTAGGTTGCTTTGCCCCAAGCCATAGCCTGAAGTGGGCCTTGGCAAAACCAGAAGTCCCACTTCCAGTTTCGCTTTTGCCGCATCAACCAGCATCGACTGGCATGCCAGTTAATAGAGTATGCCGGTTAATGAGGTATTAGATAATGCAACTTTTACTGTACATGATTATAAGACAAAGGGCTTTTTCCCCATGCAGACAGAAAAAATATGTCTTATATTTGAGTAAATATGGTAGATCAAAAATCCTTCAAGATGGGGACCATGCTTTAATCCAGTTCTTCTTCCTATGCAGTACAGACAGGCACATCCAGAGCTGTTCATCTAGGCCAATTTGGCAGTCTGTAACAGGCTTTGACTTGTCTTGTACGTCAACAGTTAGAACAGTGATCAGTAAGCATTCAATATATTAGGCCCCGATGAGACCTCATCTGGAACTTTTTGATCACTGATCCTCAGGAAAAGTAAATTCTTACTGGAATGAGTACAGAGAAGGTCAAGGAGGATGAAAATCAAAGAAAAAGAGAAGGTTAAAAGAGCCTGGCTTTTTTAACCTACCAAACCAAAGGTAGAGAGGGCATGTGCTTCTGGCTATGTTCTCCCTCTATAGCATCCATTTCTGCTGCTGTCAGAGACAGAATACTGGACTGGGGGACCACTGGTCTGACCCAGTATGGCATTTCTTATGTTCTTATATGTATAAATATATCGAGAGGTAAATACCAGGAAAGGAAAATAATTATTTAAGCTGAAGGACAATATTGGCAGGAGAACAGCAATGACCAATTTCTATTTGGTATAACCTGACCACAAATAAATGTAGTCTGGAAATTAGAAGGTCCCTACCTATTACAATGATCAAGTACTGGAACAGCTTTCCAACTGAACTAATGTAGGGGAAAGCCTGCCTGTTTTTAAGGTGTAGATGAAGGAGTCTATGGAAAGTATTATATGGCAGACTGTTTTCGTCACCAGGGCTAGGTACAGGCATTCAAAAAGCTCAAGGCAGAATCTATCTCAATGATGTGGTTTTCTGAAAACAGTGTAGTTTAGATTGGCTATGAACAGAACACACATTAGCCCTTTGGCCAGGGCGGTGCAGGGGGAGGTGGGCAGGAGGGAAAATCTTAGACCAGGTTCTGCCATTTTTAAACCAGTCTATATGTGCCAACCTTTTTTTTCGTTATAGGTATAGACTGGTATCCAATCACTTATACCGGTAAAAGTTTAATGTCTGTACCTGGCCCAAGGGACTGGACTCAGGGCCCAGGAGATCCCTCTTAGCATTATGTTCTACTCCTGCCTTGTACAATGAGGCTCTGATCCTTGCCAATGCCTCAAAACATAACAAGAACAACAACATCACCACCACCAATGACTTTCCATTGAGGAGTGTCTGATGGTGGTCAGATAAAGAGAAATGTTCCAATTAGTTTAATCCTTGGCAATAAAGCTTGCCCTTCTTCTGTACTCATGGAAAATAAAACATTGTAAACAAAAGTAAACAAATGTATGTGCTTTAGTTTTATAGGGAGTTCTGTAAAGATTGTTTCTACCTGTGATCTACAGAATAGCTTCCTATATCCTAACTCCCTGCAGGGGAATTGCAAAGAGGATGGAGCTGGACTGCTCTCAGTGGTGGTGGATAACAGAGCAAGGGGCAATGGTCTCAAGTTGCAGCAAGGGAAGTTTAGATTAGATATTAGGAAAATCTTTCTCACTATAAGGGTAGTAAAGCACTGGAACAGGTTACTCAGGGAGGTGGTGGAATCTCCATTCAGGTTTTGAAGACCTGGCTGGACAAAGCTTTGGCTGGGATGATCTAGTTGGGGCTGGTCCTGCTTTAAGCAGGGGGTTGTACTAAATGTGACCTCCTGAGGTCCCTTCCAATCCTAATTTTCTATGATTCAATGAATTAGCTGTGGAGTAAAGTGTCACTGTTTAAACATGCAATGGTATTAAGCCACAGTAAACTAAGTAACACCTCCGTAAGAGTATTGTGAGAGACAGTACTACCTTATGGCAGGGTAATTAACTGCAATTAAATGCACGTGTAAATGCTGATTGCAGACATAAATTGCACCCAGTCAGCCCAGCCAGAAGAGGGTTAGACTCCTGTCTGCTACCTAGCCACATGGCTCCACACTTTCAGCACCTGCATGCCCCAGCCAGCCCCTCCACTGCCTAACACAGCCACTCTGAGCCTGGGGCAGGGCATGGCAGGAGCAGCACTGGCATAAATTGCTCCACTCCAGCTCAAATAGCTGCCATCCTGGATGCACGTGTAGATACTATGCCCAGAAGTAGTTTAGTCTGGCTTCAGCTGCTCTGGAATTTATTGCTTCAAATGTATGGCATGTGTAGATGCACTAAGTGAAATACAAGGATAAAGACTAGAGATGGAACATGGGAGAAATGAAAAAACATTTTAAAATATTTTATTGTTGCCCATTTTTTCTGTCAAGAGAGTTTTTGCCTCAGGATGTGGCCCTCCTACTTCCCTCAGTTGAATATTATAGTGTGGAAAAGGATAGCACTGTAATGATTGCTTATCACTATCTATTTTTTCTCTTTCCTTTGTACGTGAGCTGGGGATTTTCATTTCCTATGTCATTTATAACTAGCTAAGCTTTGTATTTATTTATTTTGTGGGTATGTTGTGAAAAGGGGATGTGTTACAGATTTCATCACTGGGCCACATCCTGAGTTGCACTAATAATAAGTCACTGTTTATCCTTAAAGAGTGACTGGAATCCCTTCAAAATAAATAAAAATTTTAAAAAGCATGTTCTGGTGGGGACAGGTTGATGGGGGCATGCGAATGTAAAGGAGCCCTAAAACTTCGTAACACTTAGCCACCATCTTGAGTCAACTCTATAGTAGAAGTGGCAAAAGATAGTAGTCTTGGATACATGCTTTAATTTCCAGCAGACAGGCATCGACACTCTGAAAGCTGCAATTAT
The DNA here is from genome assembly GCF_001723915.1 of Gavialis gangeticus. Taxonomy (NCBI): domain Eukaryota; kingdom Metazoa; phylum Chordata; order Crocodylia; family Gavialidae; genus Gavialis; species Gavialis gangeticus. Next base: position 11,960,967 of record NW_017728996.1, on the reverse strand, counting down.
ATGATAATTTCAGAAAAAAGACGAAGGGCTGGAAAACTGGATAATAGTCCTGAAAAACCAAGCCAACTTCTTATCCTTATAAAAGGCCTTTTTAGGTCACAGTTAAAGAACACCAGCAGAGGAATGAACCTCATGGGCTGTGTAGTACCAGCTCTGTCCTGTTCATTATCCAGGAATGTCTATCTGGAATTGCAGAAATGACCATATTTTTTTAATCTAGTTCTCAATGAAGACACATTAACCCTCACTGGTGTGATATCATTCACAGTGAGCAAACTGCTACAGTATAAAATATTAACTTTTTCTTTTTCATAGTGAAATGTCACCATATTGACAGTGAAATTAGTGAAATTGCTCCTTCTCCCCAAGCCAAGAGAGCTTTTGCATAAAAATTTACTCTAAGAAGCTGCAACTTTCCTAAGAATTTTTCTTGCTTAATTGGTTGGTGCCCTTCTACCCATGTGGCATTTGAAACCTATTTCCATGCCTGTCAGCTGCTCTTCTTTCTAACATTCAGTTCTGAATTCCTTCATTTTCCTTTCTGCTGTCCTCTTCCATGTCCCTTCAGGCCTTTCTCTTTTCCTATTCCAAGTTGGTTTCTCAGGTGTTGCCTGTTTGGATATTTCTGCATCACCTATTAGTAACACATGATCAATCCATCTCCATCTTCTTCGTTGGATTTCCACTTCCTTGGATTTCCACTTTTTGATTGGTCTTATAATACCAATTTTGCCTATGAACTTTGTCGACTCTTCCTCTAAAGACCCCTACAACAAATTGTTGCACATACAATTACATGCCTCTTCTTCCAGGGATACTCGAGTCAGTCTTTCTTTCAGATACATGTTGAAACAAGACTAAATATAGTCTCTGGAATAATGCATGTCCTGTTACTTCTGAGTAGCCTAACAAGCACCTATAAGGGTACAGACTGAAATGACAATTTTCACCTGATCTGGCCGCAGAAAGCGGTCTATAGCCATGACCAAATACAAGTGCATGGCTGCAGACCATTTTGAAAATAGTGATCAGGTGAAAATCTGATCCCTCATCACATGAGGGTTCAGATAAAATGTTTCAAAACAGAGCATCTTCTGTAACTTGTGTCTGTACTGCCTGCCAGCCTGTCGCTGTTTTCAGATGGGAAGAAATGGGGAAAGGGAGCAGAGGGAGTTCAGTATGTTTTTTTTTTTCAACCCCAGCTAGAGGGTGGGGTGGGCGTATTGGAGACCACCTGAGGTGGGGGACTCCAATTCCCACCCCCCCCGTGCCAGATGGAGAAGCCCCAGAACAAGCTCCCTCTGCTCCCTTTCCCTTCTCCCATTCTGAAAACGGTGCAGGCTCGCAGGGAGGAGGGGTCATTGCTAGGGGAACCCGGCTGCAGCTAGGTTTTCCTCTCCTCTGAAACCAACAGTGCAATTGCATTTGGTCTTGGGAAACATTGTAACTCAGCATCCTGGAAAGCATTCTGAATTACAGTGGGAAGCTGCACTTCTGTCTGTGCCCTGTGACTAGTAGGCAGCTGAATACATCTTTCATCAGTCACCTGGGTATGTTAGTCATTGGGATTGCTTTTTTTGCTGTCTTGTGCCATGAAGATTTTTCTCAACCAGATTGAAAGCTTTTAAGTAGCTATAGGTTTGTGCCAAACACTGATTGAATGAAAGAGAAAGATGTAGAGGGCTCAGCTCTCCTCTGGAAGATAATGGATGATCATCAAATCTATACCAGTGCATCTCTGAGGAGAATCTGGCCCAGATGCTCTGTTCTGAGAAATGCCACAACTTATTCAAAAAACTGATACATAATTGTCTAATGTTAGAGAAGAGTTGAAGAATCTAGGAAAAAATGTGATGTACAGCTCCGGGCTTATGGTAGAGGTGATATCTTTTATTAAATCAACAAGATTTTTGCAAAAAAAAAATCTTTATTTGCAAGCTTTCAGGCACAAGCACCCTTTGTCAGGGATTGGAAAAAAGATTGTAAAAGTTCTCCTGGGTAGAAATCAAAGTTCATATTTCATAGGATTTCACAGAGGAGTCAGTAGATGGAAAGCTCTTCTGGGCAGGCAGTTCTTAGCTGGTGAAGAGTCTCTCCGCTCTCCTGTGAGGCTTTGTTATGATGCAAATTTCCTTGAACCAAGGCAGGAGCAGTATCTCCGGTTTCAGGTGGTCACAGGTGCTTCCTCCTTGGGAAAATATGAAGATTTCATTTTAAAAATGTATAGATCAAGCACCTTTGATTAAAGGTACCTGTTTCCTGTTATGAGCAATATACTATATTTTCCAATTCAGGAAATAAGCAGAGGCATTTGCTAAAGGTAATATATCTGTTTTGCTAAACACATTTTAGTGGAACCTGTTTTATCAGATGTCTTAATGTGCAGGAGAATGACAGCATTCTGAATCTACATAACCATTAATGAAACAATGCTTATCAATTATCTCGATCACTGTCAGTATGTGCGGAGGATCACTTATCATCAAGGATGTCTCTTTGGAAGACCACGCTCAGAAACAAGGACAGTGACTCAGCTGTGCAAATGAAGAAGTGTGAGGATTTCTAACAGTGAAGATGTTTCTCTAAGTTGTGATCTGACTTCAGTCTTGCAAGGAAACAGCCACATTTCTCACTTTTCCAGATGGTTCTTACGATCTCAAGAGAAAAACCCTAATTTTTTCCTGTTTTCTGGGAAATTCCACAATTTTGTTTCCCCACCCCCATTCTGGCATATTCTTAATATTTTTCAATAAGTTAAAAAAATTGAGTCAGTGAAAATATTTCATTTAAGTCAAATCAAAACATTCATTTCAATTTTGACCTTTTAAGACTTAAACTGGATTAAGTTATAATAAATTGCATTACAAAAAGTCAATTGAAATGTTCAATAATGAAATGTCAAAACCGGATGTTTCAACATCACTGAAACACTTGATTTCACTTTTTATTAAACAAAATTTCACTGAAATTGACACATTCTCCAAAATTGGTTGATTTCAATAAAAATGGCAACTTTAATAAAAGAAAAAACAAGTTGCATCATGTCAAGGAAAAAAAATTCTTAACAGAGTTAAAATTAAACTATTCTTTTACTAACAAATCCTAGGAATTTAAGACGCTGCATGAAAAGCTGACCACTCACCTCCCCTGGAGTTTACAGGAGTTTTGTCATACAGAGCCAAGATTTCACCCTCAGTATTCAATGGCATTGTGTAATGTAGAACTACAGGCTCCACAACTATTCAAACGATTTAACGAGAGTTACATTGGACAGTGATAGCAGAAAGTAATGTATATTGTTCAGATTTAGTATGTATCATGCTGTGGGGGGGCTTAGGGGGCTGGGCAGGGGACTTAGGGGGCTAGGCAGGAATTCTAGCTGAACTAGTTCACTTATCCCTAGTCCTTCCTATCTGATGAACAACCCCTGGCAGAGACTGCCACAGTACAAAATTATGCCAGTGTTCACGTGTCAAAGGTGATAAAAAGTTAGAAATCACTTTGCATCAGATGAGTAAAAAAGATTCCAGGGTTTGGCCTGGTCTCCTTTCCACAGCCTTTCAACAAACAAAGGCTAGTTCCACATCAGCCCGTATCAGCACTAATGCCTGTATATCATTTCTGAAAGGCTTCAGCTCAGCGACTCATTTTGTCCATCAGCCTGACTCAAAGGTGTGTCGACAGGGGAATATGAAGAAACCAGACTTTAACACTCTGTCTGGCCTCGAAAGTAATGCAGGGAACAAGAGGGGGAGGGAGGAAGAAACCCCAGCTCTGCCTCGGCTGACAACAACAACAAATACAACCCTTTAACATTTATCAGAATGAAATGGGTTTATTGTGGGCAGAGTTGTGGTTCCAGCTTACCTACAAACTTTGATAAGCACTTAATTCTAAACAAAAAGAGAATCAATTTGCATTTTCTTTTCTGCTGGCGAACATAATGCTTCATTTTGCAGTCGCCATTAAGTGTTATTGCTACCTTAACACAATGCATTAGGCAGTTTGTGCCCATTGTCTGCTTGCCACCCCATCAGTATGTCTCAGACTGATGGTATTTATACCCTGATGTTGCCTTTGTCCTGCCTAGATGCTATTATCTGGGATGTGTTTATTCCAACAGATCTCTTCAAGAACTAGAAACTTGTCTCCCCCTCTACTTGCAAAAACATGTCACTCACCACTTCCCTGACTGATTTAACAGTGCTGAAGGTCTCATCTGACACACACACACACACACACACACACACACACAGCTTCCTTAGGTGGGCAGGCAGGTAAAGCTCTTGACCTTAATGGAGTGAGCACTAGAGGAGCCCTGAACATATACTGAGCCAATGTCAGCCTCTAATGATGCCACAATCAACATTTGAATTAGCATTTTCTTTTCTGATCTGTGGCCTCTCTCTCTCCCCTCTCTTTCACTCACTCACTCTCTTTTTAATTCCAGGGCAGAGGAAACAAACCACAAGCATGCATTAAGCAAACAGCTGTGGACTGGAGGAGATCAGAAGTGCAGTCTGGAAACCACGTGTGCTTCTTGTGTTACAATAACTGGGTAATGATGATCAACGACAGGTAGGGTAACGCAATAGTTATAGGCACACTGAAAAAAAAATCAAAATCCAACATAGAATAATAGAGACACTCAGCAAAACCTACTTGACCTCTGAAAAACTGGTTTTCAGCTTAAGGGGTGGAAACTCAAATTATAACATATAGGCCTTTCAGAGTGCAAAAATTAAAGTACCCCCCCACAAATTCTATGTATACATGAAATAAGAAATCAAGGTGTCCATCAGAATAAGATACCTCTTTAGTCACCACTCTTTATTATTGTATTAGGTACTACATTGCAGTTCCACGTACTACCTTGGTAATGAATATGTCATACATATGTCATGCTCTTTCTCTATGTCAAGCAGTTTATAAATTCCTGCTGCAGTGCCCAGTAAAGCATGCTGCTTCATAATGCCATAAGAATTAAAAAAAAACTCTTTTGATCAAAAAATACATGGGAAATTCAGGCTTTAGCATGCAGACAACCCGATTGTTTTCTGGTTTAATGGATGCAGCTTTATTGATTTCACTGACGTTTCAACCAGCAAAGACTTTGGCTTGTTGTAAATAAACTGCCCAATGCCAAAACAACTTTCCTATCAATGCTGATGAACTATATGGTAACACTAGCTGAAATTCACCCATATGCAAATAGACCAACACAAAACCAGTGTCTTCCTAATAAGGCTTAAAAAGAGCTTTTATGATATCATAGATTTGATAGATTTTTAGGGTTGGAAGGGACCTCAGTAGATCATAAAATCTGACCCCCTGCCCTAGGCAGGAAAGAGTGCTGGAGTCAGATGACCCCAGCCAGGTCCTTGTCCAGTCTCCTCTTGAAGACCTCCAAGGTAGGGGAGAGTACCACCTCCCTTGGAAGCCCATTCCAGACTCTAGTAACCCTTACCATGAAGAAGTTCTTCCTGATGTCCAATCTAAATCTGCTCTCTGTCAGTTTGTGGCCATTGTTTCTAGCTACCCCAACAGGCACCCTGGTAAACAGAGTATCTCCTATTCCTTGCTGCCGTCTCCCTCCCCATGATGAATAGATGGCCACAATATCACCTCTCAACCTTCTCTTGCAGAGGCTGAAAAGATCCAGGTCCCTCAATCTCTCCTTGTAGGGTCTTACCTGAAGGCCCCTAACCATCCAAGTGGCCCTCCTCTGGACCCTCTCAAGGTTATCCATATCCTTCTTGAAGTGCAGTACCCAAAACTGGATGCAGTACTCCATTGGTAAGTACTCCTTACCAATGCCGCATAGAGGGGAAGTATTACCTCCCTGGACCTGTTCTGGATGCACCTGCTAATGCATGATAGACTGTGGTTAGCTCTACTGTGGCAAGGAATCATTGGTGCCTGCCACTTTAAGGGCCAAGTAAAGCAGCCAACAGGTGCTTGACTGTGGTGGCCATTTTAGAACCATGGCCACCTATATAAGCAGAGCAGTTTGCTGCTGGCAGCCAAGCATGAAATATTGCCTGGATGAACTGCTGCCTGAGAACATCTACAGGCAGGAGCAGAAGGATCTTGGTCCTGGGCATGACCTAAAACTGCACCCCGCTGGGAATGGGTGTCCTGGTGGGGCTCCAAGTGGCGCGGGAGCCTCCAGAAAAATACCAGACCAGTTACCACCCCAATGGAAGGCAGGTTGGGGTGCCTCAATAACCCCTGGCCCCTACATCACTGTGGGTAACAGTTGGGGCCAGACATATCTATGGCCACCTGAGCCCCCACTAGGGAGGGAAGCCCCATAACCCCAGTGAGGGGAAGATGTAGAGCACAAGTAAGGGTAGGCCCCCAGTGAAGAGATAGAGATGTGGAGCCCCAGTGAGGGGGAGACCAGAGGGCTGAGATCCTGGAGTGTATGTGTGAGGAGGGGACAAGGGAAGTTTGGCCCCAGTAAGATAATTTGCTGGCCATTACCCTGGTGAGGGTCGCAGGAGAGGCCCATAAGGGCCCTTAAGCTATAACCTAGCAACAGTGCTCTTGTGCCATAGTCCTGCCACCCAAGGTGTGCGCTAGATAAAATCTATAGCCGAAGAGGCCCACTCCAAGAGGGAGCAAGGTGGTATAAGATCTTGATGCATGGCAGACATCCTGGGACAGGGGTTGGAGCGTGAGAGGCCCTAGTGAGAGGAGGGCAGTATGAATGCATGTGCCTGAGGCCTGACAATGAGGGCTAAGCTTGGTCCAGCTACAGGCTGGGAGTATTGTTTACTTTGCCCCATAATTTGGTGTTGTCCACAAATTTGGACAGAGTCCTTTCCACACCCTCATCCAAATCACTGGTGAAGATATTGAACAGCACTGGTCCAAGGACCAAACCTTGGGGGACCCCATTGCCCACATCTTTCCAGGTCAATGATGGACGGGCTGAATCTTGGTGCTCCTGGAAGATATGTGGGTGAGAGCCTTGGAGAAAGAAGTTATCTTTCCAGGGAGCAGATATAACCTAGCAACAGTGCTCTTGTGCCACAGTCCTACCCTAACTTGGAGAGAGGTCCTGAAAGGGTGACTCTCCATTGTCCACAGTCATAGGCCTTTCTGTTGAGAATGCCAGACACAAGACTTTATTATTGGTCTATATCTCCCTTGGGAACTGGACTAAGACTACCAATTTATTTTTGATAAACCATCAAACAATTCCCAATTGGCTTTGGCAGTGAACTCCCATTACAACTAGCCTGAGTTGGCTTCATACCACTGACATCTTCTCAACAACCTCCTTTTATCACCTAGTTCCCAATCTCTAACTACTTTCTTATCTGATTTCCTACAAAACCAAGCTGATTATTTTTTTTCCTATCTTTTTATTTTGTTTTGTTGTCTAGAACATTAGATTCAGAAATCTTAATGCTCATAAAAACACCATCTGGGTGAATGCAAGGTAGAGTGCAAACTCCCCCAGGCCACTTTGGCAATGCATTTCAACCTTACCCTACAACGCTCCTTTGTTTTATAGTAGGACGGATCCTTTCCTGAGGCTGTCCTTTGTGCCAAATTGTGTAATATGAACAACTGGCCATTGGAAATTAACTCAACAAACTTACTCCACATATGCTTTTAGGACAGCTTGCTTGTTTATGGAGGGGAGATTAGAGAAGAAAGAACCAGGTCAATGCTGTCCTATTAAGTATAACTTATTATTCATGGCCATATATCCTTAACATTACATACAAGGTCATTTTTAAATAATAATTTGATGGTAAAACAAATGCTTTGGGGTTATGGTGCTTACCTTCCTTACAAGTGAATCCCTATATAAGGCAAACCCTGAAAATAATAAGCATTGTGTAAAGTCTATAGGCCTTTCCAGTATATTTCAGTGGAGGAAAATGCCTGCTGTAGTGAACAAATACCCTGTTATAGTGAACAATCATTTGGCAGCATAGGTTATTTTAATGGACATATCACTTTAAACGAAGCCTTCACCATCTGTTCTGCCCTCTAATTACAGATGCAAAAAGAACATAATTCACAATTGCATCATAAAAAAGTAAGATATAAGTGATTTAAATGCATGTGTATGTTCTTTATTCAATGCAGCATGCAGCTGTTATGTTGTTTTCATGTTTTAGACACAAATCAGAATGAAAATGGCTCTCCTTTGATAGAGTGAATTCCCTCACATAGGACATTTTGTGTGCAGTAAATAGGAATTCACTAAGGATGAGATTTATCCCTTTTCATGCAAAGGCCAAGTAGCTGGATTATGTCCATCACAGCCATTCCCCCAGTCCATGGACTAGAATGGCAGCTATGGAGGCTACACGAGACTAATTGAGACAATGTTGAAGTCATTGAGGATGATTGCATATAGTTCAATGGTCAATGGATAAGAACACACACCATGAAGTCATCCATCTCATAGGTCTTTCTACTATTCCTATTCCCCCTTCCCATATGATCCCCTGGGAGTGATTGTGGGGCCTTAACCCAACTTTGACAAGCTACCCATGTTATCAGCCCTTCTCAGAAACCCTCCAGGGGCTTAGGCCGTGAGCAAAGCATTTCCTCCCGCTCATTCCACGAGAGTGAATTTTGCTCTAATAGAACAGATCACACTATAGTTCTCAAAAAGAGAAATTGGAGAGTTCCTTCTGAGTGTGAACTCATCTATCAGTGACTGCAAAAGGCAGGAATATGCAAACAAATAATCCATTCTGAAGCTTAAATGATGCCATAAAATGAAAGAAATGCCAATTATTCTTAAGCGTGCCAAGGTAGTTAAAGTGCAACCTTTTACTGGACTAACAAATCGGTTAGAAATAGCACACACAAGCTTTCAGGATGTAAATGTATTTTCTTCAGATGTTGGCAGCTTTTAAAGTGAGATATGGCCCAAACCCACTTTTCTTAAAAATCAATATGACTTGAGGCATTTTATTCTTTTATTTTTATTTTTTTATTTTTGGGGCTTTTCATCCAATAACTTTTCTTTAAAGATGGCTTTTATTTTTATTTATTTGGGGGGGCGGGAAGGGAGAAACAAGGTTCATGCATAACATTTTATTTTTCACAAGCCTATAAAATTGGGATTTTTTTTTCCTTCCAGTTTTACCAGGGTTAGTAATTTTTTAGCATAAAAATTAGAAAAACGCAAGAACATAAGAAGTGCCATACTACATCAGACCAATGGTCCATCTACCCCGGTAGTCACATTTCCAACAATGGCAAATAGATGCTTTACAGGGGGACTATATATATGGGGCATATCTAGAGTGATCCATCCCCTGCCCCACTCTCCATGGCATCGGACATTATTGGTTAAGGGATGTTAGAGGACACATCCATGACTGCTTTATTTAATAGCTCCCAATGGACTAATCCTTTTTTGAAACTTTTCATGCTATCTTTTACAACCCCCTGTGGCAATGAGTTCCACAACTACATGCTATGGAAAAAAAGTACTTCCTCTTTGTTAGTTTTAAATCAGCCCCTGTTAATTTCAGTGGGAGCCCCCTAGTTCTTACTTATTTCTTTTCTTAAATGTATTTAAATTGTAGGTACTTTGGGAGGTTTTTTTGGTTTTTTTAATGATAAAAGCCAGATTGAGCTAGGGGCTCAGTTAAGCACTTAATTTAGCTGCACATTTACTTAAGCACACACCTAACTTTGAGCACATTAATAGTTTTGTTGACATTATTCAAGATCATTCAGCTCATTACATGCAAATCCATCTAAGAAACATGTAATCCATCTAAGAAAGTTAATGATTTTTTGTTTGGCTGAACTTTTTTCTTCCTTCTGGAGAAGTAGGTTACTGTGCAGAAAATGAGTTAAATAACACATTTGATTTTTACAAAGTTCATTTAAATTATAAAATGATTTATAATTTTAAAACTTTTGAAATTTACCTGATGTATAAAGCAGCCTATCTACTATGACCATACATCACTCTGAGCTGGTTCTATTCTCCTATTATTTTCCATGGAACTTAAATTGGTCACTATAATCTGTGTAGAAGGCACCGGTCCATTGTATATGTGTTTCGTTGCTCTTTTAGAGTATAAAAGCGGTGCTGTCCACAGAAAGGGACCCTAGGCTCAAAGCCAGGAACTCTTATATTTGATGTTGTCTCCGCTAGAGAACTGCCCTACAGACCTCCTGTGTGTCCTGGGAACCCAGTTGGTGAAGTGGGGGGTAACTGGGTTGATCACCATCCTTTGAAACACATTTTGAGTTCCACAAGTGGAAAACACTACATAAAAGCTAACTACAGTTATACAAAGCTGCCTAAAAAAAGTTCAAGCTAAATACGTTTTTTGGTGTTTTAAAACAAGTTTTACTCAATCAGCCTATTAAGCAGACCAGATATTTCAAAATTCAAAGTTTTGCCAAAAATGGTATTTCCCATCAAAAAAGGGTTGTTTTTTTTCACTCAAATGTTTTCTTCGCTCTGTAAACCATTTTATCAATTTTAAGCATAAGCCGTACTTTAAACCAGAAATCTATTTTATTGTTCTTAGCAAGAGGATGGTTTGCATAACATGCATATGGTTTAGGACTGTATTCAATCTCTCACCTCAGCCATGGGACTGGTTTTGTTCCACTGTCGTGGGCAGTGGGGGAGGTGGGAGGGGGGAAAGAGGGGGAG
>NW_017728996.1:11943699-11950134 GCF_001723915.1 Gavialis gangeticus | reverse complement strand
GGGGAGGTGGGAGGGGGGAAAGAGGGGGAGGGCAGGGTTAAAGGATTTGGGGAAGGTCTCAAATCCATCTCCTAGGCAATTCCTGTACACACCGAGCAGGTATTAGGCACACTGGAAGAAGGACAAGATAATTTGAAACACCTGTACCTGGTCTTGTTTGCCCATTCTTCCCATATGTCACAGTATTACAACCAGCTTAGTCAATTCTACTTGATGGCGCAATTTCTACTAGAGAGTGAAAGAAAATTGGTTAGATATGTTGGGCTTCAGACTGTTCAGACTTAAATGTAAGTCAGATAGCTTCAAAATCAATGTGGAATTTTACAGGGTAACAATTCAGGAAAGGAGTTTGAGGGAATAAAAGGCCAAGAGGGCAATGTACCAATAAGAATGCTAGCTACTTCTTGGGAATAAGATATATCCTGGAAATAATGCAATCAAGTAACTTGACTAAAATAAATTTTAAAAATACAGTAATTCAAACTTACAATAATAAAGGCACAGGCCAATGATTTTAATCACAGCATTGGTAGAGGGCAAAAAAATGCATTTTTTCTGAGTCAGTTCCTAAGAAAAAACATACTGACCAGCTATGGACTTTCCCAACACTGCATAACAGCCAACATAAACACTTAATCAAGTCATTGCTTGTGCCATTTCCAAGCAATGATCATTTTCAAATGTCTGCTGATGTGTTTAGGAAATGGGAAGATGCTTAATTAAAGTCTAGAATCAAGGGTTTTCCTCAGGCAAATGAAGTGAAAGCCTTGATAGCAAAAACCTCCTATTGCTTTGAACAAACTAGGAATGGAACTGAATCGAACAGAATGATTCTTGAAACCAAATGAAATGCACTGGGCCTGGGTACGTGGTAAGAAAGGGTGAGGGAGAAAAGTGGCTTAGAGTCAACTTTACCATGTTCCACTCCTGACCTTTCAGGCAAAAAAAAAATCCAGTTTCAACCTGGAAAAAAATTGTTGTGGCTTGCAGGATGCTCTAAGTTTGGCCAACTCAGGATTGCAAGAATTCAGTAAACTCATTTTAACCTCAGTCTTGGACCCTGTACCCTGTGCTGCTGGGAGGAGTATCACAGAGCCAACTTTATACCTTTTGGAGTAACCACTATATCTGTAAATACTATTTTGGCAGCTTCTCCCTTCTTTGCTCTGCCTGAGTGATGGCCCAAGAGTCTTGCCCTTAGTTCTCTACTTCAGCTATTGCACAAAATATTTTCATTAAGCTGATGAACAAAATGTATCAATCAGTATTTGGAGAGCCAGAAGTGGAAATCAATGGAAGGTAGTCAGCACGTGTAAGATCTCTCTGTACTATAATTTTAATGCAGGCCTTGCCTCTTTGTGTAGTAGGACTACTGAATTACTTATTTCCAAAGGAATAAGCACCACCTGTAGATAGGAGGGTCCAGATTTTCAAAGGTATTTCTACACCCAAGGATGTGGATACACACCTATTGCAGTTCTCAAAGTGGCTTCAGGCAGATTAAGTATCTAACTCTCACCATTTTGGAAACACCTTTCAAAATCTGGCCTGTGGTCATGTTCATTTGACCGATGCTGGTACAAACCTCAACTAATTCCTTAGAAATCTGAATTTTCAGAGTTCCTGAATAGTCAGGCCTTGACTTCAAGTAGTACACAGCTCAAGTTGGTCACAGACAAACTAAGTCACAAAAATAAGAACTCACTTCAGATACTCTTTTCCTGACATGACTTATTACAGCAAACAGTTCTTCATTGCTTTAGGCAGAAATATTGCTTAATAGCCAAATCCTGTGCACACCTGGGAGTTCTACCATTGATTTTAAGGAGGCCAAGTTTCTTCTTACTGCCAAACAGTTGCCAGATATGCTAGGCCACAGAGACTTCTTACTCCTACTCAAGCCAAAAACAAAGCCATGAAGTAAGCATGCTTTAAAACAGGATGCTAAAGTCTCTTTCCCTCTTTCAGTCAAGTTCCCTGCATTACTTTATTTTCCAAATTCATAACTTCCTGTTCTGTTTAGCTTCCCTGCTTAGAAAGTCAAAAGGTCTCTGAAGACTGGGGGGGGGGGAATCCAGAAAGATGTTGCTTTTGCCCTTTCTAGAATTTCCTAGCTAGTCTCTTATCAAACAGGCACAAAATGCACTGCTTAAGCACGTAAAACATCCTTTGAAGCTTGTTCAAGGTCTCAGAGAGGGAGTTAAATGAAGAGCTAAGAATTAAACTTCACTAGACCACCTGGCCTTGAGAAGGAAAAAATACAGTTAAAAAATACAGTTAATTCAGAATACAGGAGTTAATTCTCAAAAAGGGACACTGTCGTTTTGTCTTCCCATCTCACCTCTTCCCTTTCTTCTCTGCAGGGCATTAACTAGGGGTACGTCTACCACTGCGGACTACAGTTTAGCATAGAAATATGCGGGCTAGTTTTAAGCCATTTAGCTTGAATACCAGAAACAGTGTTGCTTCAGCAGCATGGAGCTCCATATACCATCTAATTTACCCTGTGTCTTGAGTAAATTAGCACACTTGTCTCTGGTATCTGACCTATTACATTTAAAGCTAACTTGCGTATCTCTATGCTGCAGCGCAGTCTGCGGTGTAGATATAGGCTTGGAATAACATTTACATTTCTCACTACTACAGAATTCCCTCTTGTCCAGCATTTTTAACTAGCTCATACATCTGTGTGATATGGTCTCCCCAAGACCACTATGGAAAGCGGGGGAAAAGGGATCGAATGGAGACAAATGTCAATAGCTTGGGAACTGTCCCCATTGTCTTCTAATGAGCCTCTGCCTGGAATGACACCGACAGATCACAGAAGACATTCTATTTCCAAGCTCGTATTCAGGCAGTGCATCTTCCAGACAATTTAATTCGGCTCTAACCGACTGCACTTGGGCTCACAGGTCCCATTATCCAAATTCTTCCTCACCTAACGTGTCTCAGGGAATATGTGAATACATCCAAATAAATGCTTAGAGTCTAAATGCATTTAAGGGTAAAATAACACTCCAGTCTTTGAAGCCAGTGGAATTTATGGATGACGAGGTTTCCAAGGAGTTTGTTGTGAACCAGCTTGTTCCAGGAAGCTACTACTTAACAGATTTCTTCTTGCTGGGGCTGATCTTTAGGGAATATTTACTCTGTTTCAGGGCTGGGGTTTTTTTAGTACAGAATCTTTTATATTTTCCAGTCTCATTCCCAGCTTTTCTGTCCTTTCCCACGAGAAAGAAAAAAGCCCACCATAACAAAGCAAGAGCCGGAGAAACCATAGCCCACCTCTTTGCAGGGAAAGAGGTGCAGAAGCTCTGGTTTCTCCTGCCCTTCCCTTGCCCCCTGGTACCCCCAAGCAGTCCCCGCCCCCCAAGAGAAGGAAAGATGGTTCTCTCTGCCTGGGGTAATAATGTAAGTCTTGGGAGGAAATGTTGTCTTTTGGGAAAACGCAAAATTGTGTGACTGCATTAAAGTCAACACTATTTATCTTCACCTCTTATCCTACAGGACGACAAAGGGACACAACTGTTAGGCTCAGCCCCTGTGTGCAGCTGCAATGGAGAGAGGGCAGGGACTGGTACTTTCAAGTGTCAGACCTTTTGTGCCCAACTACTAGTTTATGAGGCTGATGTCAAGCATCTCACTCAATGAAGCCTTTGTCCTAGGTGTATAGGGCAGGACAGTGGAAAAACTACCCTGTCTTATATCCCAGGCTCATCCATCTTCGGCTCACCCGGTTTCTCCATTTTTTTCCAAGCCCTTGTGTGGATAGTAAGGATTCCCCCCTCCCGAGTTAATGTACTGGAAAATTGCTCTGCATGTTTATGTGGGGGTCTCTTCCAGCTCAAAGAGAAAAGGAAAGAGTAAAAAAAATCTACTTGGGAAGAAGAATATTTTTCCCACTGAACTCACAGGGCAGACCTCAGCTTGTGGGTTCTGACCCTGATTAAGAGAATTTCAATGACCTGCTAGGAGGTTTATTGTGGAGTTTGGCAGAATGCACTTCCGAATTAAATTTTTTATTATTTATAATCACAAAGGTGGATTTCAATGGCCGACATTCCTCTCTCCCCCACCAGCTCCCTTGCTCCAAGACCCCACCTTTGAACAGCCTCCCTACTCCCTAGGTGCCACTTGTCTCGTTCTTGGAGCCCATGGAGACCTAGTGGTGTCTTCTACCAAAATGATTCTAGTTAAATACCAAGGACATCTTCTCCTTTTTTTTACAGTTAAACAGAGAACTGCACTGTGCAATGTGAACTTATCTGCTGTTGACTTTGGACACACAGAAAGGGCAACATTGCGCTGTAGCACAATGCATGATAATTTTTACTTGCTACTGGCTAAAAATAACCAAAATAGACCCATGAAAACAGAAAGTTTCCACTGTTGGTCTATTTTTAACTGAAACAGAACTTGATGCAGTCTCTGGGGTTTAGGCTGAAACGTTAACCACATTCAGAAGTGAAATGCCTTAAATGTACCAAAAAAAAGGTCCATAAATGAGCTAAAGATCAACAGCTCTATTTGTCCAGGTGTTGAAGAACAACACCTACTAAAAGACAATAGAGGTTCACAGTCCCTGGACTGATCATGGTAAATGACTGAAATGAGCCTGATATTTGAAAGAAGTTGGTATTCAATGTATAACATTGAACTACAGGTTCAGTTTTGGTTCTATTAAATGGGATAAGAATTTTTGGTACCTACTCCAATGAGATCAGGAGCAGTCCTTTAAGTTTAAAGAACAAAAGAAAACAGAGACTTTCATCATATCCCATACCCGTTCCCAACCCAAAGTTTCTGGGATGGAAGGGGACCTTCTTATTCCATTAAATTCACCACCCTGAGCCCGTCCTATCCAATTACCTACAATCAACCTAATGTTCTCCTACTGCATTGGAAAAATGAAAAGGACTCTTGATGTTACCAAATTGTTAAAGAAGTGTCCTTCAATCCCACATGGCTAGGAGAGCTCCAGGTCTCAACCTCAGGCAATTATCACTGGTTCTGGGACTATCATCCCAAAAGCCAAATCATTCTTACTTTGTGATGGCCCCCAAATGAGTTCAGAAAGCAGCACTATTGCCTAAGGTTCACAGATGTTAACTTTGCAATCAGCACATAAGGACATTTTCAACACATGCAGTTTTCCTACACAGACTATTAAGCAATGAAAAAAACCAAGCTGCCAAATTCAGAGCCTGGTTCTAACCTTACTACCAAGCTCTGATCGTACCGTGGACTTTAGTTCAGTCGTGAACAGATACAGATGGAGGGGGAGGAATGCCATTCGAATGCATATCCAGACTCTGACTCAGGCCCTCGTGCAGTTTGGGGGAACTGGATACAGTCCACCCCTAGCATGTCAGTTTTTCACTGTTTCCCACTCCCTTTCACATGGCCTTTAACACCTTGTGACTTTAGATCCTGGCCAAATAATTGGGATTACCAACCTGTTTATTTGGACAGAATATAAAAGAAATGAGGAGTAAATGACAAACCAGACTCAGGAGGGAAAAACCTTAAAGTCAAGCACAAATGTTAATATGAACACCCCTAATCTCTTGGTTTGTCCCCTTTTGTCAGCAGAGGTCAGAAACATTTGGTCCCCAAAGACCCTTAACAAGCAGATGTTACTGTAACATGCTCGGGGAATCAAGCATAAATATGACCTCTGACCCTAGTTGTCAGATGATCCACTGAGACTCTTAGAAATATACTCTTAACTTTTATAAATTCCCACTTTTTCCCACCGTCCCACTCCATTCTTTCAGTCCCCTTTCCCTTGTGTTTCCAAGACCTGTGGCTGCAGCACTGGGGCTTGCACAGTTGCTCCCAGTCTGACCCCTCTCTTCACAAAGGTCAAAGGCCTTAGACCCAGGGCAGGCCTCTTTTCTTGCTAAAGGCCAGCTGATGAATCATTCCCAACTTGAAGGGAACAGAGGAGAGGGGAGGAGTTTGTCTCTCAAAAGGCCTTCAAACAACTGTGGCCTATATATCAGCATTTACACTATTCTGACACTCAAAACTCACTTTCCTTTCTGGGAACGACAACAAAAAAGAAGGGAGGGGAGCTCAAAGAATCTCACTGGCCAGGCCACGGTAATATAAAAGACAGGTCTTGATACCAGGCTTCAACACTGCGTAACATGAGACTTTTCTTTAAAAAAAAGAAGGCACTAAAATGGCAAAAAATCTCTCTTGTAATATTCAGACAGATTGACTTGTCTTATCAAAGAGAGGAAATGTGTGTGGTGGAGGGGGCTGATGGAGGGTCCCACCAAGATGAAGGTTCGACCGAATTAACCAGATAAAACTGACCTGAGATCAACCTGTCCCCTTTAGACAGAACAACTTTGTTTGACAAGATGATCTAAAATCATTTCTCAACATCTCAAAGCTGATTTTTTTTTTCCTGATTTTCCCCCAGCA
>NW_017728996.1:11920482-11938699 GCF_001723915.1 Gavialis gangeticus | reverse complement strand
AGGTTCGACCGAATTAACCAGATAAAACTGACCTGAGATCAACCTGTCCCCTTTAGACAGAACAACTTTGTTTGACAAGATGATCTAAAATCATTTCTCAACATCTCAAAGCTGATTTTTTTTTTCCTGATTTTCCCCCAGCGCTACATGGTGTTCGTTTTTATCCTGTGTACATTTGTCTTTTTCTACAGGATAATCCAGTACAGGCTTTCAGAGTCCATTTGTAAAGTCATGGCTTAGTTTTTAATTATTCTGTATCGTCTGTTGAGAAAGGGACTGTCTTATTTTGAATCAGTTGGGGGAGTAGTTAGTTAAGTATGGAAACAAACCCAGACAGCTTCTAGACCTGCCAAAACATTGCTTAGTCTTTCCAGTATATCTACCTCAGCATGTGTGACTCAGGCCTGAGAGCATCTGGAGACAGTAGGCAAAGGGATGTATAACACTCCCTAAAGATTGTTTATTTTTTATTTGATTTTCACCTTCATAAAATCTCAAAACGAGTTTTTTGGCCTCTTCCCAGCCTTTGATTTCAAGTGGGGATTTCCCTGTCTCTGGTGCAGTTCACGTCCCCTATCCAGACACTGCTAAACTATAACTGCAGGGGATGACTTTTATCCCTGGCAAATAAGTCTGTTTCTAAAGATGGTGCCTGTGGAATGCACCAAATGACAAGCATCTTCAAAGCATGCTTTGAATGGGGTGAATATCTTTGTGCTGATCCCTACAAGGTTTCTAGCTGGCCTTTGCCTTGCTTCCAACAGCACATAAAATAAAATCTTGCCACTTCCATTATGATTGTTAGTGTTAAAATATTATTATTATTATTATTATTATTATTAAGTTCATTCTATCAGAATAAGAGCCCAAGACAACAGAAGGATGTTTATTTAAGTTCAGTGGGATTTTTATCACACCCAATGGCAGTTTTTAGTTCTCTATATTTTAAAGATGTTCGGAAGAATAGCTTGTGGTCACTGTATAAAAAGCTGGTATTGTGCAAGGTCATTTTAATAGGTAAGTAAATCCTTTTCGTATTAAAAAAATCAGTAATGAATATCCATGTCATTCACTGACCTGTTCAAAATGGGTATCTGTACACTGACAACTCCATTTTGGGTGGTCCACCATAATACCGTACGATCAACAGTGACTGAGATTTCAATGTGGTTTTCTCTATGATGAGTTTAGTCTCTTTCAATCTTTCCCAAGCATATAAATATGTCATATCCTCTACAGCTATAACCCAGTCTCTGCAATCATCTATTTTGATTCTTCTATTCATGCAATTATGTCATGTCTCATGTTACATCATTTTAAACAGGATGCTCTTTGGAGCTGGAATGATCTGCTACAGAGTGTTTTGCACAGTGCCTAACACAATTGGATCCAATCCGGTTAAGGACTTTAGACACAATGAGTCAACATAACACAGGTGTGGTAGGACGCCTGCAGTGCCTGCCACTTTATGGTTTCTAGTTGGCAGTGGAGCAGATGGCAGGTGGGTGCTAGCCTCATCAAGGCTAGCACATGAACCTAACAGGAACCTGGGACTGGCTGAGGGGGAAGAGCAGCCTCCATTTTGCCCCAGGCCCTCAGAGAGAGAAGTGGCAGTCTGTGTGGAGCAGGCCAGGAGGCAACGTGAGGCGGAGCTGCTCCTGGAACATCTTGGAGGTAAGGGTAGGAGCTATGGGGATGGTTTGGAGGCTCCTGGTCCTGGGTATGACCTAAAACTGCACTCTGCCGGGGAAGGGTGGCCTAGTGGGACTCTCTGTGGTGGGGAAGTCCCCTGGAAATGCCAGGCCAGTTACCTCCCCGGTGAAAGGAGAGGAGGGACACCTTATAACCCCATCCCCTGCCTACAGGTGGGTTACCAACACTGGAAGAGAATGGGGCCAGCCAAGCACAAGATTGGGGCTGCCTGAGCCCAGTTTAGGGGCCAGGCACAGCAGCAGCCACCTGAGCCTATAGGGTGGAAGACCCCAGTGCAGGGGGCCAGGCATGGCAGCAGCCACCTGAGCCCCACTAGGCCCAGTGAGGAGTGTGAAGTGGCCCAGTGAGGGGCCGAGTGTGTAGAGCAGCCCAGTTAAAGATGAGTGGCCCTAGTGAAGGACAGAACCACTGCCTTGGGGAACAGATATATCAGATGGGATAATATGGAAATACCGGATGTGACAGAAACATTGGAACTGACAATATGGAAATACTGGATGTGACACAGAAACAGCTGTGAGGCATGGGACACGTGTAAGGGGAGGTCAGAGCATGTACTTTGGCCCTTGTTATCAAGAGGTCAAACACTGGGAAGCCTCTTGCCTGAAACAGCATTCATATTATTTTCATCAAGGCATGGCAGGAGAGTTAGGCGGGGGGTTAGCCCAGAACAGATGGACCAGCACTGAGACCCAGCCCTGAAAGGCCAGACTGTTACAACACAACTATTTAGACATGCTCTTGATATTATAAACTAGCCAATTGCCTGTCAAGAATGATGCGGGGTGGGGAGAGAGAGGCTGGGATGGAGTGCTGCCACCTAATGCCCCATGCTGCCACTGTTCTGCCTCTTGCAGGGGGTAGGGTATGGGAGCCATGCTGGCCTCAGCTCCCCTGCCCCTTGGCCGGTCCTCGGCTTGCAGGGAGCCGAGGCCAGCACTGCTGGCCCTGGCTCCCCCACCCTCTGTCCGGTCCTTAGCATGACTTTGCAATCATGGTGGCGCTCTCCCACACTTGGAGCACTCTGATTAGCTGTTTCTGTCAGCCAATCAGAGCATAAATAAAGCATTACAGACAGACAGGCTTAGGCGTTTATAATATTAGTATGATTACAGTATCGAATTACTTTTTTTTTTTTTGGTTGTTCATGTGTAAGGCATTGTTTAGAAGTGTGGTTGCAATGAGTTGTTATTCTGTGAGCATTTCATTCAGCTAGAGCCCTGAGGAGTGAGTGGCTCTACTCTTTGCACAGAATATATGTTTTTTATCTTATTTGCCTCTGGGTTTTGGGGGCATATATACTGAGGTAAAGAAGGGTGCGGCTTGGGTGAGTTGGGTAGGTAAGTTGGTAGGTTTGAAAATCCCCATTGGGCTGGCTTTCTGAAAAAGAGATATCCAATAAAGTATTGTCTCGAGTAGGATTAAACCATATGAGCTTTAGGGTAAACAAGGAGTGCTTGTAAAGGACATGACTTTTTCCACCTAATGCATGAAATCCTGTCCCCACAGAAGTAAATGGAAGTCTTGCCATTAAAAAACTTCAGTGAGGCTAGAATTACACTCTATAACTTCACAAACTGTTAGTCAGATCATGTTAGCTGCTATCTTCGAACAAAACACCTTTAAATCTTAGTCAAGACAGGGTCTCTGACAAGACAGAAACAATCCTCTTAAGCACTTCAGAATACCTCTCAATGCCCATGGAGAGACTGCACTCATTTTGCCAGTTGTTGTTGGCATGAGGTGTTTTCTTTCCAATGTGTCATTTCCTGAGGTTATTGTTATGACCTTGTAAAAGCAAAACACACCCTCAGAAGCAGATCTCTCAATTACAGCAATCCTTTCCTCACAGGGCTCAGTGCAGGGCTTTTCTGCATCTTGTTCAGAGCCCAGCAGCATAACTGCTCATGCGTCTAAACTACTGACTACATTCATCTGCCCCGTGTTTCCTATGCTGCGTGCTTCAGAAGCAGCAGACTGACCACAAGCTAATACCTCTTTGAATTGAAAACTTTTAATGGAATTGCTGTGACTTCCCTGCTTTGTCCAAAAAAGCATCTATAGTCATATATAACCCTGCTAATAAGGACCTAATCATCACAAATTAGGTCAGCGAATGCTTCCCTTCTGCCATAAGTATGCCAACCTGAGAAATGAAGTAAGGCTATTAGGGGTGTGCAAAATGGGCCATATTCAATTCAGATTTGGATTCAGCCCAAATCAGGCATAGTGATTTGATGTGTGGATTCGGATCACTGTCCCTGATTCGATTCCGCTGTATCCAGATCTGAAGATTCAATGCTGATTCGGAGATTCAGTGGCTCGGCCATAGACACAGGTTTAAATGTTTTTTCTACATACCTCAAGGTACCAGGCACAGCTCATGAACGCTGCGATGCTGGGGTGGAAGGGGCATCCCACAGAAGTGTGAGGGGGGCCTCCTGTGTGCTTGGTGGTGAACCCAGAAGTGGACTAAAAGTTCTTCTGGTCCTCTTCTGGGTCTACCGCCAAGCACACCGGGGGGCCCCCTATGGCCCCCTAGCCCAGTGATCAGCCATGGGGGATCCCAGGTTCCCCCCCATCCCAAAACGCACCAGTTGCTGAGCTAGGGAAGTGCAGGGGGGGACCTCGGCGTGCTCCCCAGTGGACCTGAAAGTGGACTGGAAGTGCTTCTGGTCCACTTGCGGGTCTGCTGCCAAGCATGCTGGGGATCACCCTCCACATGCTTATGTGGGATGCTCCATCCACCCCATCATCGCAGCATTCATGAGCCACCTGGTAGCTAGAGGTATGCAGAAAAAACATTTAAAGCTGTGTCTGTATCCAAATCGCCAAGAATCTCTCCAAATCAGTTTGGAGGGTTCTGATTCTATTCAGAAAGATTAAAGTGTCTCCTGATTTGATTTGGATTCAGAGATTCAGCCACCAAATCGGGCCAAATCTCTGCTGATTTGAATCGGGGACTGAAGCTTTGCACAGCCCTAAAGGCTATAGACCCATGCTGGTCTAAGAGCAGTACTGAGGCATGCAAGGGCATGTTTTGTGGCAGATGTGATACCAGGGAGGTATAGAAATGTCCTAGAGGTACAACATATTATTCTCCTCTAAATTTGTAACCTTACTTAGGTCCAAAGCAGAAATCGGCCTCTCTAACCTTGCTCACTCTTACGGACATTTTTTCCATATTATAAACCTTCAGGCAAACTAGCAAAATTGGCTTTCCTTACTGCAACTGAATTAGCATACTATAGGTCAAGCTGAAGCTAGTATGGAAAAACTCTGAAACAGTCTTTCACACAGCACAGTCATGCAGAGGAAAACCATTAAAATGCCTGGAACATTTGCATCTGCCTGAAGCTAGGCAGAAATAGAACAGTGTAAAAACTTTAGGGCACCTGTACACGTGCATCGAGTTTGCTCCGATGCGCTGTAATTATATTAACGATTAATCGAGTCTGCTGGAGCATGGTACTTACCGCACTCCAGCAGACTCCAGCATCACATGTATCAGCATCCCCGTGCTGAAAAATAATGGGGGGGGCGCATTTTAACTAAAGCTCGTTCAAAAAGACTTAAAGTGCCCCCGCTGCCATTTTTCAACATGGGGGCACTGATACTCATGATGCTCTGGGCACTTTAATTAGAGAGGCTCTCAGTGCTGCTCTAATTAAAGTGTCCCCCCCCACCGGTCACTCCTGCAGCATGTGTATAAATGCCCTCAGAGACTAAGTGGCATTCAGAGAGGCACAAGCCTTTCATAGGCAACAACCTACTTTGTTATATGCTAATAATGCATGTGTAAAACTAACACTGTGGAACTGTTCAGGAAGTGGTTTTCCTATGCATGAAAATTATTGACATTTGAAAACATTTTCCTATTCCAAATTGGGATTTAAAAAAGGCAAAACCCCAACAACTAACATGAACATGGGCGGAGGTGTACATACACCTGGAAAAAATTCAGATTGGATAATTTTGAAATGTTTTCTATCCCACACAGGTTTACATTTTTAAAAATATATATATATTTACTTAAAATTCACATGCCTTTAAACAAGTTGTTTTACACAAAATGGACCATTTTGATTGAAAAATTGGTCAGCAGAACGTTTTCCTAACGTCAAAACTCTCTTTTGACAACATCAAATGCCAGAAACTTGACTTTTATGTTCAAATAATTTAGAGTTTAATAAAACAGCTTTTTAATAAAAAAGAAATTGAAAAAGTCCTGACAAAGCTCCACAACAATTGGATTTATCTGTTCACATTCAGCAGTCAGATTTGTAAGTGCCTGTCATGGAATAAAGACATTGCTAGTTGCATACAGATGCTTTTATGATAGACCTATGACAAGTCTAGGTGTGAACAAGCAGGGCACTACCCCCAGGAGACCTGGAGGGGATACAAGAATGGCAGACACCACCACTGCCCATTACCACTGGCCTATTGCTACAAACATCCATAGCACAAAACTTTGTATGTACACCTCTGCCCATGTACATATAGACAAAGTTTGCCAATTAATTCGTTTTCATGAACAATAAAGTCATCTTATTCTAAGATATGATAATACAAACTAGAAGTGCAGCTTTTCCTCCAAATATCAACATAGCATTAAGCTGCATCATGCCATCTTCCACCGCACTAATTGAAGAGACATAAACATTTTACATGATAAATAATGTAATAGGCATAATGCAACATTGTGCAAAAATATGAAACAAAAGTAATTTATGAATGTGGGCTGATAAAATGATCTTGTAAAAATTTGCTTCAGCAGACAAAGGAAAAAAGAATTATAAATCTCAAAATTATCCCAAAATCAATGGAGCATATTCACTATTTCCACCAAATACTCTACATATGCTTATTTAGACTACCTAAAGATTTGCCTCTGGTATATTTTTCCTCATATTCATATCTCACCAAAAAAAAATCTTTGGATATTAGAATTCTCCCCTTTTTGTTCCCCCCCCCCGGCATAACTGATTACCTAACCTGATGAGTACCCCTTTACAGGAATAACTCCATGAAGTATCCCTTCAGAGCTTTTATTTATTTGTTTTGCCCAAATCTTACACTTAACCTACTTTTATTCATTGACAAACTGTTAAACAAGACTCAACAAGGTTTCTAAGGCATCCCAACCGTTTTTTTTACAGATTAAAGAACACTTACAAGGGAAATAAAGTTCAATGCGTTTGAAACAGGGATTTTCCAACCCACTCTGACTTCTGAAGTTTTCTCCCTTCTATTGCCTGCATTTAACTTAATGTTTTTCAGATTTCTAAACTCTCTTGCTACCATGCTAAACAAATAGCAGTAGGTCAAGGGTGAGGGGCAGGAGCCTAAAGGGTGAAAGGTTGAATAACTTAAAAGAAAAGAGTTATAGTTTTTAAGAAAGACGTTTAACAGGTTTGGGACTTCTCAAGTACTGGCAAAGAATCAGCCCCCTCCCATTTGGCCAGGTCACAACTGCTGTTAACTTTTTAGCAGCTGGCAGCTTTTGCTTTATTAGGTTTTCATACTTTTTACCCATTTGATTATTGCAGTGAGCATTCCTTCCTTTCCTCAATGAACATTACCTCCTCCACTGCTTCGTATTTGCATTGTTTATATTTGCAAGCCCTCAATGGGTACGTATCTGAGTTTCTACCATGCCCATCCCAATGGGATCCCAGTCTATGATTCAGGCTCATATGTGCTTCAATTATATAAATATTGGCTTCCAACTCCCTTTGACTTTTAATAGAAAACAGAAAGAAATTCCCAAATATACTGAATATGAGAGGTTTCTATATCATTTCCATTAATATTATATATGCTTAACCTTATCTGTTTAGTACTATTCTACACAGCCACATACGGGTAAATCAAAAATTGTTCAGCGGAAACAAATATAAATGAAATAATACAAGTAACATACTTTGAGAGAGAATGCAACGGGATCTCAATAGAATATCTGGGGAGGCGCAAATTGGAAGATATGTACTTGCCTGGGTCTAGCCCAGTGGCTCTCAACCTTTGTAGACTCAAGTTTTCCCTTATTAGAGTCAAGGTACCCCTTAGAAAATGCCAGTTCTTAGCTTTCACTTGTGTTTTGGCTACAGAAAAATAATAGAGCAATTCTTCTTTTACTAAAACTCCAGAAGACGACAAAAAGCTCAGAATGTTTTACCCTATGCATTCCTATTTGAAATCTCTGGGTTTCTCTTACGAACCATGTGTAACTGTTTTCCCACCCAACAGTGCTAATATTGTATGGAACCCAATGGCACCCTTTAAAGGATCTCATGGTTCCCTAGGGTGCCATGGCAACTTGATTGGAAATCACTGATATAGCCAAATTAGTAGGTATATTTTTGTTTTTCAGGCCCATGCCTAGGAACCAACAGACCATTACTGTTAAAAAAGACTTCTGCCAAGAGAAGGAGGAAATGACTAGAGATAGCAATACCATGGAAGAACACTGTAAGGACTCTATCTCTTCTCCAGCCCAAAGGCAATCAAGATAAAATTCCTCCTTTGTTATTTTAACCCCCACTTCCCACCCCCGCTTTTTTTTTCCTTCTGAGGACTGCATTCCTGTTGACTAATAAATAGCAGTGTGTTTTGGAAAAGCTAAGTTGTGTTGCTACATGCATTTTCTGCTTACAAAGCTCTCATGAGAGAGGACGCCTACACATCATGATATTTTAGCACAGATACAAGAGGCAGGGTGAGAAACGGATTCTGAAACCAATAGAAAAGTGTCAAAGACTTAGGACTCCACCATGTGTGAAGTGGGGGTCCCAGAGCCAGTCACAGAGAAGAACTCACAAAAGTCTGCAGAGGCGTCTATAATACACTCTTTGTGCTCCATTGCACCAGGAATACTGGAAGAGGCCAATAATGAATGTGAAATATGCAACTCTGCAAGCATCCAGTGCACTGGAGGCATGATCTAGCTTCCTTTAAAACTAACGGGAGTCTTTCTATGGTTTTCATTGAAGAATTTATTCTGGCCTTTGAGTGGGAAGATTGTAATGCTAGTCTGCAAGTTGGTGGTTAAAATGCCCCGTACTGAAAGGGTCCTAAAGTTCCAGGAGTCAAAGCAATTTCTAAGGACTGAAGGAAGACTCATCACCAACCAGATTTTTTTCATATTACTTTTTGAAAAAGAGTTGACAGGTTCATAGGAATGTGAGGGAGGTTCCTCGTTAAGTCCTAAAGTCTTGTTTTTACAAAAGAAAACATTCACAGGGTGAGAGAAACTCCCTCATCCCAGAGTACAACATGACCACAGAGGAACAACAGTTTAATCTGTGCTTATCCATGTTCAGGATATGTACTTTGACCAAAGACTATTCATCATGTGTTCTAGCTACTGCCAGTGGTTAAACCACAGACATTCAATTGCTCAGAATTAGCTCCATGACATTCTATGGGTAAGTTAGTGCATGTGGCAAAATACATCATACACTTATGGTCAAACTATAAATGTAGTGATCAGAAGATCTTTTCAACATAACTATTTTCCAGTAACCCAAACCATCTCCAACAATGAGATACTAAGCACATCCTAACTGTAGAAATAAGAATGATTCTCCTGCTATTCCTCTTGCTGGCCCATTGGAATTAGAAGTGTTAGTGGTTAGAATATCATATTGCATTTCTGAGAACAAACACATTTGAAACAAATCCTCATTTTAGGCTCAAAAATAGGATGTGCAAAAAACGCCCGAGTTTAATATGTAGAAAATGATGTTTATAAATATTATAATGAAGGGTGACTGTAACCATGATAACACCAATAAATGTCTACATGAAGACATATTTCTTCCCCGTACCTGTATTGTGTTACCTGCACTTGTTTCCTCCATGGTAATACTCACTTATGTCAATGGGATTTTGGCATGTGAAACAAATTCAGGATATGCTACATGCTTCAGAGACAAAGGAGAGCCTACTAGTGACCATCAGGCTGGAAACTCAGGTGATTTTGTTCGATTTCCTGTGCTATCGAAGATTTTCTGCATAACTTGGGGCAAACCACTTAATCCCTTCAGTCTTAAAGCAAGGAAAATATTAGTGTCTTTCTCCTAACTATTGTCCGTCTTATCTCATTGGATTATAAAGACTTTGTGGCAAGCATTGTCTTTTAATATGTCTTTACACAGTGCCCTGTCTCTATGTAGGGATGTATTGCCATGCTGTTGTGCAATCACAACACTGAGAACATATAGGGTGTGTGATAGACACTCCACTGGTGTTACTCCAGTGACAATTTATACCAGTTGAGGATCAGTTTCCAGATCAAACTGCATTCATTCCAATGGAAAAATCTCAGAAGATCTCAGGAAGTGCTCTTGAGACATCAAAGAACTGTGGGGATAATTGAGAAAGAGACGGGCATTTTTAAACATGCTTTTGAAAAAATTAATAAATGAACGTAGAATTTACTACCAAATTGTTTGCATCAATAAACACTTAAAATTGGATGTCTGCAATGACACCATTTTAACTCATTGTATTCCATCATAAAGTTTTGGGCTGGTTCAGTATGTTTTGGGGGACTAGGACAGATAACCTCCAAGGTCTCTTCCAACTCTATGATTTTCTAAATTAGTCACACACAAGATATGTGAAACAAGCCAATTTTTTTTCTGGTGTAAAAAGACCTGTCTCCACTGAGCTCCATGAAGTTCTGCTTACTTTTTGCTAGCTAAGAATCTAGCCTAACATTTTTTCCCATTCCTTAAACACCTAAAACTAGCCCATATTCTCTAAGCATTTAAGAGAAACCATATTACAGCGTATTTTCAGTTGCATGCCAACATGCGTGTTCGTTGTACTGATTTTTTTAAGTGAACTTTCAGGACCAGGAGACTACTTTGCTTTGCAAAACCCCCTTACTTTCACAATAGTAATTATAAGTAATTACTTGCACTGTTCCTTTAAGAATAAAAACATCACCAGCCAGCCCACCTCAGGGAATAAATATGCATCTCACTTTGATGAAATTTGCACACAATACAGGTCAGGTAGTTAATGAAGCCATAAACCATAATATGTTGGAGGCACTAAACGTCACCTTATTCATTTGGCCTTGGTGTTTAAGAGAGCAAGAGATGTTTATTGCCATGAGACACCCTCTTCGCCTTTAGGATCACCATTCATAGCTGGCTCTTTGTAAATAAACATATAACCTTTGCAATGGTAATTTAAGACTGTGCAGTAAAGAAGATGCAGTGAGTGCACGGAGAGTGGAAGAGAAGATAAAAAACCTCATGAATAAAGTCTAAGGCTGCAGGCTAAGGTGTTTATTAAGTCCCAAGCTGTTTTTTTACCCTCCACTTTTCCTCTCTGCTGAAATAAAAACAATGATTGCTATGATGCTCTAAAATTAGAGCACATTTGTCGTTTTTAAAGGCAGCTAACAACTGAACTTCAACTGTGCAACAGCATAATAGTTGTAGAATATACATCTGCCCTGGGCCTCCCCTCTTCTGTTGTGTAATCAGCCAGTGAGAAAGCAGGAGATCAGCCTGGATAAAGTTAGTTTCCACTCTAGAGTGATGCAGGTATAAAAGGTACACATTAAAATGCATTGATGAAATACTGCAGACCAACTGGCTGACTTCCTAGGACAGTGGCACTGTGTAGAACTAGTTAACCTTTTGACAACGGTGTCATATCTTTATGAGTTGCAAACAAAATCTCAAAATTAGAATTCATAAATACTTGAATAATAATAATAATAATTTGCACTTCCAGCCACCAAAGTGCTTTGCAAACACGAACAGACTAAGCCTCACAATGTTCTGAAAGGCAGTGAAATACAATTACTCTCCCTCTCTCATAGCTAGGAAAAGTGATAGATGGAGCCCAACCCAACGTCACGCACAGTATGAAGCAGATAGAAGTTAAGTCGCATGATTTCCAGCCCTGTGTTTTATTAAGAAAATTATCCTTCCCTTCCCTCTCACTCCTGGAAACATCATGTCATGCCCTTTGTCAGAAAAACGTGACAAATTTCACTATTTACCATTTATTGCTTCTAGCCCTTCTACTAACGAATGGTAAATTTCTCTACAGACACAAACCATGCATATTCAATAAATTGTCATTTTTGTCTGTGACCACCAGATTCCAATGAACTAACAACTTACGTTAGCCACACACCTTCCAGGTTTCACTATAAAACTTCACAAAACTGTACTTCTGCTTTGGGTGCAACCCATAACTCTAGTCTCTGCTCTTTTAAATCTAAGCACATGCTCGTGTGCATACACACACACTCTTCAGATGTTTACTCAATTTTAGCTGTCTAGAAATCATTTCTACTGGTGGTAGTCTTTGCTCTTTAAAGAAGCTTAGTAATATCATTCTCTAGATTCTATACTCTAACTGATTTACCTGGTTGAGTTAGAGAAGCCTTAAGGCTACTCTGTCTTTAAATAGCTGCCTGTGGCTCCAAGGATCTAATGAGGTAGCTGCAGTCCAGCTATTGGCAAAGAGATTAGCCACACCCCTTTTGGCCAGGCCTTGAGAGCTGGTATATCCTCCTTTATAGCAGCACAATGCAGACAAAAGTTACTCTGCTTAAAGGGACTCTGCAAGTAGCTAGTTAAGATGAAATACTCATTTTTGCATTGTCATAGTGAAGTAAGTAGCTGTTGTGCTGTAGCGAGTGTGTGTCAGTACCTCTTAAAATGTTCACAGTCTGCAGCTGTAATATCAAAGTGCTACTGCACATCATTACATTAGCAACAGCCCATCATCATGAATAGAGGAAAGCCGCCATGCTAATTTGTTAATCTGCTCCATTCTGACTGGCTGTTAACAAGGAAAGTGGGTAGACCCAGTAAGAGTACATTATAGCTATACAGTAAACGTTTTGGAAATTGTCAGGCGGGTTTGTTTTCGGAAGCAAATTTAAAATAGTCTTGAAAGCCTGCAAACATGACAATTCCTGTCTAATGAAAGAAAGTCTCAGCTGAGCAGCTCTATGATATGACTTTGCAGAGTGTATGAAAGACACACCTTAGGAAAATTGAGATACAAAGTTTGGGTTTTTTTGACCCCTGAGAGAAAGAATAATATGTCCCTGCATTTATCCATGAACTCTGCAGCTGGCAAGGGCTGCTTTCTGTTAGTAATTACCATGAACAGATGAAGGGAGATTTTTTTTCCCCTTTTATTTTGACCTGCAGTTAAAGCAAATTTGCTTGTTTTATTTTAGGTTTAAAAATGATGAGGCAGCAGCAACCCACGTTTCACCCCAGAGCTGTTGATTTTCCCCCATCATTCCTCCCCACATCCTAATTTATTTCAGACTACAAGGGTGCAGATTCCCAATTTAGTGGGAAATGGTTGCTGCCAAAGCCCCTGAGGGGCTTTCACTGCAGTTTATTTTCTTAGCTACAAGTTTAAGGTTTTTGGGCATGTGTGTATGTGCAGGTCTCCATGTGCGCATGCACACTGATGTATAGGTGGGGACCAAACGGTGGATTCTTTCCTCAGAATCTGCAACAAGAACAGACCACAATGAATTTTAATGAAGCAAATTTGCTTCCTTGTTGTCTTGGTACAATTGCGTTGCCTCCTTTCCCAAAAAAAGACACGTACACAGATAGCCACCTACCTGGATTTGCTTCAAAATGGAAATGGTTATTGGAAATATGCCTGATTTTTCTCCATGACTTTGTTGGTGGCAGGAGAATGGAAACCAGTGTTTCTTTATGCTACCTTTGTGCTCTGTAGAACAGACCTGGTCAACCATCTGTGCAAAGCAGAGGCCTCAGAGCTACTCTACTTTGCACACTGTTACACATTGCCACATAAGTTTGCACCATCACTCTGGAAACCCTACTGTACCCCATCCTCGTTCCTGAATTGCCTCGAGATGCCTTCACGGACGTCTGACAGCAGGGCTGGCCTGGAATCCTTATACCATGTACAAAGGTTCCTTACACGAGTGTTATTCTAAGGGACTCTTTCTACTCACTTTAAGTCCCTTATGTATTGCCGGAGTTGCACAAAAGGGCATTAAAGTAGCTGAAAATCAGGCCTTTAAGGTGGACAGCTGTGTACAGCTTCCTCCAGTGCAGTAGTGATTAAGTCTCTCCATCTGAAACTGCAGTACTACCAGTAGGGATTTTCCGGTGAAACAGTTTCCTTGAAAAAAACGCCAGTTCATTTCACCTTGAAACGTTTTGTTTGGTCAACCTAGGGGTCGACAAACTTTCACCAAATCCCTGGTAAGTTTTCAAGGAAATCTCGTCTAATCTGTCTCAGTACCAGACACCTAGGTGCTCCCTGTAGAGGCTCAGGTACATCTGCTTGGTATTAGTAGGGATACGGACAGAAACATCAAGTTTACCCAGCAGACATGGCTTGGAGAATTTCCAGTTGGCTGAAAATATTGTTGCGGGGGGGAAATGGTTTGGTCCCTCAGATGAGTGGAGGGATAAGGCAAGCGCACAAAAAGACTTTCCCCTTGATGCTTCCATCACAGGGGCCGGTAGCCATCGTTATTCATGGATTTGCCCAAATTTGGAGGCTCCAAGGCTATCAGCACTCCAGAGGGGATGTGAAAATGGTAATGACAGACCATGTGACCTGAACGACCAATCATAATCACTGCCCCAGCTCTCATATCACAAATGTATCAAATATTTGCAGCAAACTGAGATCAAGCCATAGAGTAACGCATATATGCAACACTGTTCAGTTATTAGAAATAATCATTAAATGCAAGGAAATCCTCATCTGCCTCGAGGCATGCCATGAAGAAGAAAAATAAGGTTCAGGTTATTGAGAAAATTATTTGCTACACAATAGCCTCTCATTTCCAGTCACAAGAAATAAATATAAGAAGAATATAAAAGAAATTCGGTTTGGTGGGGGTGGGAAAAAAAAAAGAAAAACTGCGGAGAAGTGAGATTGAATTTATTCAGAGGAAGAAAAGCTGCTTAGGGATAGTTTACATCTCATCTGTTAACTTACTGCTTAATAGGACACGTGTCTCTGTGTGATGGGAACAAGTTTAATTTCTACATGGAAGGCAGTGCCCCTGAAATTTGGGTTTCATAGCCTCCTCCACCTGAAGTCACTGAAAACTGGTCAGCACATGCTTCAGAAGTGGTTAGTGTCTTTCTGCCTGCCTGCCTTTTTCCTGGCATCCGTTTTTTAGAGATGCAAAATATATTTCTGTTGAAAATGACTCCAGTTATTTCTATATTTCCTCAGAATTTCAATTGCGCTTTGAAGTGCTCCATTATTTCAGCTTATTTCTGGTGGGATGTGGTGGTTGATGATCCCTCAGTGTTTACACTTGCAAAATATTTCATTCCTTCTGGTCCTGTAGTAAATGACTGTCTTTAACAATATGCAGTTCATATCACCCCGTCCAATTTCTGTCTGGTACGCTGAGTTTTTAAAAGAACATTTTACTATTAACAAGTAATCCTCAATACCATTCTAAGAAGCTATAGTATCCAAAATGGCCAGGATATTCTAGGTTTGTTCTTGCTTTGGTTCGGCAGGTGAAGGAGAAGAAGAAAGTTAACCATAAATAGCAAACAACAGGGCCAGCCCAACCATTAGGTGAACTAGGTGGTCGCCTAGGGCACCAAAATTTGGGGGGTGACAAAATTATATGCAGAACAAAATAACAAGAACATTGTTCTAAATAACAGCCCTGCCTGGATACTGCTCCACCTTGGTCTAAGACCTTTGGTTTGACAAGGGGAGAAAGATATCAGAAGGCGCTACTTCACAGTCAGGGTGGCTAGGATCTGGAGCCAACTTCCAAGAGAAGTGGTGCTGGCCCTGGGGGTCTTTAAGAGGAGGTTAGATGAACACCTTGCTGGGGTCGTTTGACCCCAGTAATCTTTCCTGCCATGGCAGGGGGTTGGACTAGATGATCTACTCAGGTCCCTTCCAACCCTAGAAACTATGAAACTATGAAACCTCTGAAAAGATCTCAGAGGAAAGATCACTAGAATCCCAACTCCTACCATTTCAATGCTCAAGCAGATTTATGTCAAGAGTATACCGCTAGCAACTTCCTCCTAAAACATGAACCCCTACTCCTATATCAGCTTACAGCTCATGACATTGATTTCTTACACCTTCCTTCTCCCTTCCAACCACCCTTTTTAAATCTAAAGCACCCTAGATTGCATTTAAGATTTCATCTAGAGTAAGATGACCATAATCCACCGAGTCCAGCGTATTTGCGAATTTGCAAAACTGAAAGCACAAAAAGCAAAGGTCTAATTTTTTACACAAATGGTCATGAGGGTTTTCTTTTAATTGTACATGTATTATAATACATTCTATTAGAGTTTTTGCAATATAACTGTGTTATGGTTAATGCAAAGTGTGAAACAATCAATACAAAATTTTGGTTTTATTGTTAATTTTGAATATCAAATAACTACATGTAAAAGTTCATTCTAGACTTCTTATTTTCCTCTGTATTGGAAGTGGTGGGGTAAAAAAAACGTCCGAAGGTAGTGGGTTATCTCAATTGACTTTACTATTCATTCCATCTAGGAAGAGCACAGACCAGCTGCAGATGCTTCCTCAGCCTGACAAAGGGTGTTTGTGCCCGAAAGCTTGCAAAGAAGAATTTTTCCAACTATTTGAGTTTGTCTAATAAAAGATATCAGGTTTACCCAAAGAACATGGCTACAACCAATACCCATAAATAGAAGTGAGCCAGTTGCTACCAATGAAGAAAGGATTGAGAGAAAGCATTCCACGGTGCAAATCATCATTACAAATCCTCTCTCATTCATGCCCAAATACACAATGCAGAGAGGAATGATATGCTGCATAAGCTGCTTTTGCATACAGCCCTGCAATATTTGAGGCTATGGAAGACAACTCCACTCCAAAAAGAGCATCAAGAGAGACTGTAGCAGGAAGTGCAAGCTTTGTTCCATCCATTAGGATGGCACAGATTGCTCCTCTGATCTTACATGCAGTAGGAATTGAGCCACAACTTGGTTTCCTTCCTGCTTTTCTCACCTCTGTTTTATGCCATGGGACCATTAGTGCAGGTGATGAGTTTATCTTGATTTCAGTCACTGCTATTGTGCTTGACATTTAGGTGAACAGAGCAGATGGATGCGTGGATGGGAGAACGTTCCTTCTCCCGCGGCCCTCCTGCATCTCCATGCTAGACTAGAGCAGAGCATAGTCTGCTCTAGAATAATGGGATGGAAGCTAAGTCAAAGAGTGAAACAGCAAAATGCAAGTGCCTTCTAACTGAGCCACAGGGAAAAAATAAGGTAAAGAAGGGGGCAGGAACAAGAGAACACATTTTGCCTTACAGCCCCTCTCTCCCCACTCACTATACATTGGAGCATTTTTTTTTCTAACTCAGGGAACAGATGGTGTCATATTTGAATATGAAACAGGTTTTCATTTTACTTCACCATAAAAATCAAAACAAACAAAAAAAAGAAACACTCAGAAATGATGCTATACTTTTTTACAGACCTGTGGTCTCTGTAACAAGCTGAGCTTGTTGCCATTCTGTGAGCTAATTTGTGGCTGCCTATAGCTCCTATTATGCCTGCAAATGTACAAAATAAAATAAAAAAGTTCCCCTATAAATGGAAATACTTTTCTACTTAGATAATGTACATGTTTTGGAGAAAAAGTGAAAAAAACTTTAACCACGTTTGGCAGCAAGATTTTAACTGTACGGGCATTGAATTCACCATAGTTCCTCTGTTTTATAGGTTTGCATCCTTCATTTCAGCTGATATACTTAAAACACAGGAAACACATTACTTTACTTTTCCTTAGGTATGGGTAAAATAGAAATAAAAAGACAGCCCTTTTTGCAACTCTATAATGTTATAGGAAATAGGTTCTAAAATGAATAGGTTTTTCACTGTACATCTAGCCAAAAATGGAAGTGGAAAACTAAGAAATCTCACAAGAAAACATCTTGGGTATCTCTGCACATCATTGTCTTGAGCTGTATAGGCTCTAGTATCTGAATTAGCATGTTCACAGCTAGCTGGGGGAATCTCTGCAAGGCACTACTGCGAGTCAAGGAGATATATGCTGATCATATAAGAAAGAAGTGACTCATTTCCCTCACCAGAAAAAGGACCTGTGCTTCACTCTTCTTTAGGCAGAGAAGAAAAAATATGCATCTACTAACAGCCCAAATGTATGGAGAAAGAGGGGATGAAGAAGGTGGAGTTCTTCTAACCACTGATGGCTAAGGGAGATGTGAAAAATAAGGCCTGTTTCCATTACCATAGGTAGGAAGGAGGAGGAGGAGGACAGAAGATCAGAGAAACCAGTTGAAGCAAAACAGGCCCATGCTAAATTTCAAGCTTCAAACAATATTGTCTCTCAAATATAAATGGTCAAGTATGGAACATGTTTCTGTAAGGGTCGTCTGTACAGTGTACCCATATCCCAGAAGTAAGGACCACTGCTCTATATCTCTTAACCTTCCTGGAGACCATGAATCCTTGCTGACTCCTTT
>NW_017728996.1:11917163-11919573 GCF_001723915.1 Gavialis gangeticus | reverse complement strand
ACACATGCTGCAGTGTGGGTGTAAGAGAGAGAGAGATTGAGAGAGAGGGCAGAAACTGTAGGACCTTTTCCTATGAAATGTAGAAGGAAACATATTAGAAAGTCTGGTATTTGTACTTCTTGCAAAATTACTGTAATAACCCTCTTCTATTATTTTGAATGTAATCAACGCTTTGGTGCTTCTACCAGCATTCAGCTAAAATATATTTAAAGTGATAACAGCTCCTTTTACCTTTGAGATTCATAGTTGATTGAGTCATTTATAATCTCCTAGTTTCTATTTTTTTCTTTCCCTCTCTAAGGGATCTCTGGAAATGAAAGTAGAAATTTCACTACTTTGGGTCTTTGACATATGACCATGCAGAAGTTTCAGGTGAGACTCTTCTTGTTGTATGGCAGTGAAAGTTGAATGAGAAATGGGTCCTGGATCTTAGCACCCCCAAAATTTAGGTGGTAAAAAGATTTAGAGTCTGAATATAGCAGGAACTTTGCAGCTGGGAATTTTTGCTCCAGGGCACTGAGCTAAATAACCAAGTTTCAGCAGTCACAAACTTTTGGAGAGTCAAATGTTATGCCCTGGTCTGAGCTCTGCAGCCAGCTCCCATTAGTAATTGGAATACATAGGACCTACCCCAGCAAGGGAGCAAATCAACATCAAGTAAGGCAGAGTTTTTTGATAGAGATCCCTGTCCATTACGCCTCAAACTGAACTCATTTACCAATACATTTAACACAGTTACTACTGTTCTGAACTAGTGACCTAGATGTGAAAGATACCTACATTTCACTACCAAATCACAAACCATTCAGTTCTCACCTCTCTTCAGGTTTTTCTATACGATCAAGTGGAGGATAATGTGAATGGGAATGGAGTGTGTATTTGAAGTAGGGCTGCCAACTTCTGAGTGGCCGGGGGCTACACACAGCATGGGCAGCCTGCCAAGTGGGCTGCAGGCCCCCGTGCTGCATGCCATATTTCCCTGATGCATAGGCTGTGTGCCCTTCTGGGTCCTTGCAGGCTGCATTGTGCCACCCCACCCCACCTCCAAGGACAGAGCCAGGACATGGAAGATAGAGGAGGGAGGGGAAGCCTGCAGACCCCTGCAGCACTGGCAGATACAGTGGGGGGAAGTGTTGGCTGGGCTAGAGCCCATGGGCCACCAGTTGAACACCCTTGAGATAAAGAAAAAGGTAGTGGGCCTACTTTTGTAAACACTGTAATACTGGAATTTGAGAAAATAGGGAATCATGGATTTTTACTCCACTTTTTTTCAAATTCAGTGCAAATTTATTCTGAGAACATTTTGGCTTCTGTAATTTGCCCCAAACTTTTGCAAACACCTTGGTAGGGGGAAAAAAATAATAAAAGGAGAATAGCAATGGGAGAGACTCAAAAGAGTTGTTAGTTCATTTGAATAGGGAGCTTCGTCTACGGCTGCATTACTCCAATGTTAGTTAATTTCATTTTTCAATTATGATTATTTCATCTTACATCATTTAGATCTGCATCCTTGATCGGGAATTCTCAGGAGGATTAGCCCGAGTGTTGCACAGTGCTAATGCAGCTGTACAGCCTCTGGTTGCAAAACTAATGCATGCTGAGATAGTTCAGGTGCTTTTTGTACGGTTCTAAATTATGCTATGTAGGCATATTGCCAGGGATAACTAGACAGAGAACTCAGTGAACTGAACCCAGACATATCATCATCATATTCCACCCCCCACCCTTCCCTCCAGTACTATGGATATCAAAAATATTCACTCGGCCGTGAGTAGAGCTGGGCAAGGGAAAGCTTTTTTGGTTCTGTAACAATTTGCTATTTCTAAAATGTTCCAGTTCTGCTTAGGAATCAGACCAAAGCCTTCCCGAGGAAAAAAAAATCCACCCTGCTAGAGAAAGAAAGAGCACTCACCTGCCCAGACTCTCTACCAACATTTCCTTGGGATGTGCTCTGCATCAAGCAAGGCCATTTTAAGTTCTCCGTCTATCATTAGAAATTCAGGCGTAGACCTCAGACAACTTTCCCAATGCAAGTCTCAGTTGCAATGAATCAATGTTTCTCCAACAACAACAGAAAATGTGTTGGAAAATTCCCAACTCCTTCGAATCACAGATAAAACTCATAGCTTTTTGGAACACATGTTTTGCATGATTCCCACTCCATAGTTTCCAGGGGTAGAATGAGTAAAATTCTGATCCTCAATCCACCTTTGCCTAGGTGGCTACCCCACACCAAGGAACCTAAGGAGACAATAAACATTTGAGCATTTCAACACCCAGTGTCATTGAAACCCTGCTCAGATTAAAAAGCTTGAATCTAGGGGGAAATTCAGTTGAATTCTGAAAACTGACTGGGATGGGTGTACTACTTGCGTTGTGTGTGTGTGTGTGTGTGTGTGTGTGTGTGTGT
>NW_017728996.1:11885924-11917152 GCF_001723915.1 Gavialis gangeticus | reverse complement strand
GTGTGTGTGTGTGTGTGTGTGTGTGTGTGTGTTTTTAAATAGAGAGTGTTTGCAGCTCAGGGCTCAAACTGGGGATGAAATTGTGACAATTAACTGAAAAGTGTGAGTGTGCCTGTAGGATTTCTATTCCCCCTGAATGGAAAGGGAGCTTCAGAAAGCACGAATATCACTGGAGCTGGATTTCTTTCTCAAACTTTTGATGGAGATCTTCAACCATATTCAGATAAAGTTTTAAATGAACGAGAAACCAAGGGGGCAAAATGAAACACTCGCCCTAATGGAATAACAGATGGTAAGATCTCGCAGCACATCATTCTAGCATTTCAGCCTCCAGTATATAATGTTTCTTTTTCAAGTGAGAATACCACTGTTTAATGTCTTCAAGGGCTGGTAGGGACTAAATCATGATAAGACCCACCAACATTTTGGGAAGACTCAAAGTGGATAAGTGTCAGTCGCTATCATCTCCATCAACCTTAACTTCCTTAGTCACAATGTAAACAGCACTATGTAGTTTTGTTTCATCGTTTACGGAGAGAAAAAAAATATTCTAAACAGTTCTGGACAGCAGCTGTGGGAGGGAAAACATATAGGATGGCGAGGCTTGTGAAGTGTGCAAGAAAAACAGTGCTACTTAAACGTGTCTAAAGACTGGGAATCCCAGGGCGTTCATGTGCTTCAATTCGGAAAAGGGAAGGATGCCGCATTTCACAGCACAAAGCCTTAAAAATAAAATAAAATAAAAATAATTGCTTTGGGGACCCAAGTTAAAGCGCAGGTGTTTTGAGGGGAACATAAACATTTTTTCCTAAATGAGGCGTTGAGGGCTGGGAGAAGGGCAGTAAAATTAGTGGAATTACTGCCTGATTTTAACCAGATGATTGCTCCAGTTGGACACCAGCGCGTTTTCATTAGGGACTCTAATTTACAAGCCATTCACCGCATTCCAGTGGAACACAACAACTCCCCCAGGTCCTAAAGAATGCCAACTCCACAGCTTTATAGCAGAGATGCCTGACTGCAGGTTTTGTGTTTTTGTGTGTGTGTTTTTAAGGCCAAGCTGACTGTAGACTTGTGCCCAAATTTTGTAGAAAGGGAGCAGAGAGATAATAGAGGGCTAACCAAGAAAAAATGGTCCAGGAATCCATGTAAAACTCCGTTGGCCTTCTATGGAACATAGAAGACTTCTAGTAGGATTTAGACATAGCTTGCAATCTCAGGCTTTATATCATAAGGTATTTGATGCCAGCATATTCCAGTTTTAAAATAACCCATCCTGGCCTTCCATTAGATCCTAAATTTTATTACAGTACAATCCTGAAAATCTGGAGAGGAGTAGAGTTTTTGGCCTCACCTAATCACAAACTTGCCTGATCCTTGTGGAAGTGAATGGCCTAGTGAACACAGGGAATAGAGGGGATTTCCAAGGCCAGCCAGCCTTGGGATCGGCATTACTTTCAGAGTTATGATGCCCTTTTCTTTAACAAATAACAGATAGCTCCCTCACATTCCTTACACTCACCATACTTGGCTATCTCGTGGATCAAGTGGTCCCATACCAAAGGAGCTTTCCAGTATGTCACTAGTACTGGGCACTAGGGCTGTGGGAAATGGCTGTGTTTCGATTCGGTTTCGGATTTGGCCATTTTGGAGGACAGTGATTCATTTCAGTGTTTCAGATCACTGTCCTGTTTCATTTCAACCAAATCTGTTTTGAACAGGCTGCAAGCTTTGCACAGCCCTACTGCCCAGCCAGGTGGGGCTTGAGGCCGGGGGCTTGGGGCCCCAGCAGAGAGCATGACAGGGCGGTGGGTGGCTCATCCATGCGAGGGGGAGGGCCATTGCCCTCTGTGCAGGAGAGGAGACAGTCCCTGCTGCATGACCTGGGTCTGCAGGGAGCAGAGATCGAGGGCGGTGCAGGGCAAGCAGTGGTAGCGAGGAGACCCCGGCATGGATCTCTGCTCCCTGCAGAGCCAGGTCACGTGGCAAGACAGTCCAAAAAATCTCTGAAACGGCCTGAAATATCTCTGAAATTCAACGGCTGCCAAAACTTCGCACAGCCCTACTGGGTGCATCTACACATGCCCCTATGGCACCATTGCTACTGCACTGTCATTTAGTACTTCCTTTTGGAAGTACTAAATGATGGCACAGTAAGAGCCCATACTGTGCCATATGTACCACACATGGTTATTTTTAGCTACTCTGTCACTGTAGCAATGCACTATACTGAGGAAGCTCATCACTATGGTAATATAGCATCCACAGGCAAAAACTGTGATGCCACAGCTACATCACTGTAGCACATCACTATGGTGACATAGCGTCACATGTAGAAGAGCCTGTGGTCTTCTAGTCTATAGCCACAGCATTACAGACTGATCTGCAGCCTACAGAAGACCGTGAGAGCTCCTTCATTTGTTTCATGGTGAAGACTAACATCTCTTTGATGACTTACCTTAAACTCAACCTTTCTGTTATTCTTACATCTTCTACTTTTTCTCCACATATTTCTCTTATTCCTTGTTCAGCTCTGGTGGTTTTCTCTCAGTCACACCCAGTTCCAGCTATGTGTTTTTTTGCTTTACTGTTTCAATATTCCCACGCTTATATTTCCACAATGACTATTCACTTTGCTAAACTCATGTTTGAGACTTGAAATCAGCATAAAAACAATAAATCATTGTGGCCACTGTGTTTCAGTCAGTCTACTGAAAAAGGACATATGAGCAAAAAAAGGTGAACAGAATCCCAACCCTAGACAGGATGGTAATCACATTTCATTGTCAGCAGGCTACGGTACTGCAGTGTTACATGTGTAACTGAGCACTTTCATGCAAGAAACTCTGTTTCCTCTCAATCACAATGAATCTCATATTTTTCAAGGACAGCCATCATAGCCTATGCTAAGCCTCTACCTATTATTCTGCCTGATTTCACAAACTAAACAAGTTGGACCCTAATGTGTTCTAGCATGGAAAACCTTCCATTTAAAACCCAAAGCAGATGCAGTAAGAAGTGTACTTCCCTCTGAGGCAGGAATGAACGGATTGGAAATGAGTCAGAAAACAGGCACAGTCTTTATCGAACTTACAGTCACCTATGACACTGTATGGCACCAAGGCCTCAAATATAAACTATACTCTATGATACCTGACCGCAAGCTATGCCTTTTAACCTTAAACACAAACATGATCTCCAGTAGATCCTTCAAATTCACTACCAGCCAAGGAGAAAAAAGCAGAGTACAAACTCTGAAGAATGGAATCCCCCAAGGGTCAGTGTTATAACCAATTCTTTTCAATGTATATACTTCAGTTTTCCTGCATACAACATATAAGCAATACATGTACACTGATTATGTTGCCATACTAGCCCAAGAAATTGAAATGACAGAACTGGAAAAGACATTGAGTACTGACATGGAACTCATTGCTGATTCTCTCTACAAGTAACACTTAAAGTTGAGCATCAATAAATCAGTATCATCACACTTCTATCTGGACAATTGCCAAGCCAAGAGCATGCTGGATATCAGAGTAGGCAACCACATCCTTCCCCATGAGCATACTCCAACCTACCTATGAGTCACATCAGACTATGCCCTCACCTATGAATATCACATTCAGACGGTCAGCAATAAAGTATCTGCATGGATAAGAAAGAGGCTTAAGATGTTTAAGCAGCTTGACATGGAGTGCCAACTTCAAAGTGCTCAGAACCACCGCACTTGCAATGGCGTATGGCTTGGCAGAATATTGTGCCCCTGTATGGTCTAGAAGTTGTGATACTAAAAAGATCAACACTGTACTTAACACTGTGCTGAGACTCATAATAGGCTGCACAACTTACACATGCACAGATGTACTCCCTGTACTCTTGGGCATTAGGCCAAGTGATACAAGACAGACCCTAACATCATTGCTGACAAGAGAGGCAACAGATGATGAAAATCATCTGCTCCATCAACTGTTAACTGAAGGCTCAAACAGATGGGGGCTTCAGAGGCTTAAAGGTCATAAACTATTTCTACTTGAAGCCCACAAGCTCCTAGAAGAGATTGGAGATGCTGAACCAAACCTATGGGCAGTAACAGAGTGGGCTGACCACTGGGAAAGGTCAGACATATTCCCACAGTGTTTTATATCAACTCCAGACAAGTCCCCCATTGGTAGGGACCTACCTAATTCATGGAGGCTACCTCTGGATTTTGTGGTCCTGGTGTGGGAGCAGGCACCATTTTCATGGTGGACTGTGGTGGGCCCCCCTGTAACAGAGAGCCCGGAGCTCTTTGTTTCTTCAGGAGGAGAAGAAGCCTAGTCAGGGAGCACTGCAGGGCAGGCAGGTCACCAGAGCTGCAAGTAGAAAGGGCAACAGGCTACTGGGAAATTAGCAGACACTTGCAGACAGTCAGGTAACCAGAGGTTGGCAGGGGCCTGCATGCATATAAACCTGGAGCTTGAGTTGGCAAGCCAATCTAGCCTTGCTCACTGCATGGTTAGGAGCTCCTTCCCAGGAGAAGTACCCAGGGACACTGGTCTGATCACTTTGCTGCCTGTAGGAACACTAAGGCTCAGGGAGCTCACAAGAAGCCTACACCAGCACAAGGGGAGAAAGAAGGTTTGCCCCCTTAAATGGGCAGAGAGCTGTTTTCATTGTTGTTATTTATGTTACAGCCCAGGGGCTTATGATTTATGTTACTGTTTCTACCAGGGCAATCGACTGCCTTGAGCCCTGCCAGGAGCAGGCTTAAGGTTCAAGCAGTTATTGAGCCCAGAGCAGGCAGAGAGAGAGGGCATAGCCACACAGGAGCCAGGGCCAGAGAGGGCTCAGCCAGACAGGAGCCAGGTGCCCAGTGCCAGACAGGGCTCAGCCACACTGAGGCCAGGGCCCGGTGCCAGACAAGGTCCACCCACACAGGGGCCTGGGGCCTTGCAGACAGGGGCCAGGGGCAAGAGCTAGAGCCTTAAAGCCAGGTCAGATTCAGTGGGCCCAGA
This sequence comes from Gavialis gangeticus, assembly GCF_001723915.1. Classification (NCBI taxonomy): domain Eukaryota; kingdom Metazoa; phylum Chordata; order Crocodylia; family Gavialidae; genus Gavialis; species Gavialis gangeticus. The sequence continues at coordinate 11,912,155 of NW_017728996.1, read as the reverse complement.
CTAGAAGGCCTAGCAAGACTAAAGGGGCAGACACTGAGAAAGCCAGAGCCCCACACAGGGAACAACATTGCAGTAACCCCTGTGAGGCATGGGGCATAGTAAAGGGAAAGATTCAGAGCCATGCAATTAGCCCTTAAGGGTATGAAGTGCCCTTCAGTGGCATAGTTACGTAGTGAGGCCCAGCAAGGGGCCTAAGGACCAGTGAAGCCCAGCGAGGGTCCTGGGTGCAGACAGAGACTGGCAGGGTCCAGTTGGACTGAGACCATGCAAAGGTCTATGGGCAGCCTCCCTATTTATTTATATTTCCATCAAGGTGTGGCAGGAGAAACAGGAGGGTGCCCTAGGGGTGGTGTAGGGTACAGTCATGGAGTCACCAGAGGTGTCATGACCACCCCTGGGACCCTACGTGTTACCCCCCCATGCCTTTGATTGGCTGAGAGGCCCCAGGAGTCCTACCCCTCCCCAGAGATTGACAGACAGCCATCTCAATTTTGGGGGAGGGCAGGACTTCAGATTCCCTCAGCAAAGGAATGCAGGGGGCCTGCCATGCTCTGCCACAAAAATTCCCTTCCATCCCGTCTCCCTCCTGCCCATACCTTAGGATGCCAAGGCTTCCTGCCTCTGTTTGCAGCTCCCTATCCTGATCCCCCTGCCTACCCCTACCATTTTCCTGCTTTTTCATGGTCCCTGTGCTTTTTTGTGGGGACCAGGCTTTTTCATGGGGAACTTACTAAATTCATGGTTTCTGTGAAAATCATGAAATCATGAATTTGGTAGGTCCCTACCCACGGGACGTGAACTTCATAGAGAAGTATGGGCCAAGATAAATGGACTGAGATCTGGATACAAATGCTTCGAAACAATACTTCACAAGATGAACATCTTGAACAGCCCCCTGTCTGAACATGGTGTCCAACAAACAGCTCAGCACTTAATCGAAAGCTGCAATCTTTACAAATGCCCAGACAGGACAGATGGAATCCACACATTGAGCGATAAGATCAGACAGTGGCTCATAGATTTGGAAGTTGATATTTAACGCCATACGAAATAGAAAGAATGAACATAGTAGATTCTGTGCTTATAGTCTTTTATTAGAGACAAGAAATACTTGATGTTCCAGCCACTCATCTGAGGTACCATATCCTGTTTGAAAACTAGTATTGAATAGTAAGGGTGTTAGCTCCAATATCATACACAAATTCAAGCTCACATATTGACATTCTTGTTTGTTAGATTTCTCCTGTAGTTTCAATTCACTAAAGTGATCTTTAGTTCTTCTAAACTATATTGTCTGTTTACTGATGTTTCCAAGACCGCATGCCACACTTTCATGTAGACTTTACTTTATATTTTTACTTTAAGAGACTAGGCTGGGAAGATGACATCTGTGGCCATGTGTAGACAAAATGAAAGGCGTGTGTGCACAATACTTTAAAGTGGGATAAATGCTTTTCCACCACTTTAATGGTGTCGGTGTTTGCATGCTTTGGCAGCATATTACACATTAATTCCAGCCACTGTAGGAAATTCGGCAGTGTAATGTGCCTTATATGACTTGGGGCACAGCAAACTAAAACTGCCCCTACAGCCACAGAGCAAAGCACCGAGCTCCGTGCAGCTCTATGGTTCTGCAGGAAACCCTGCAGGCAGCCTGGCAGCAGCCAGGGAAAGCAGGCTCCGCCCAAGAAAAGCGGTGAGCCTGATCTTCCCCCCCTCCCCACTGGAGCCTGCCTGCCTGCCTGAGCTGTGTGGGGGCCCACTGCTCCCCTCCATGTCTGTGGTGCCCCCCAGGACTGCCCGAGTCGGATGCCTGCAGGTGGGTGCCACCTGGTGGGGGGGTGGGCCACCAATGCCATGGAGGGAAGCCCCAGCCTCCCCCCTGCAGCCCAAGAACCGCTCCACCTGCCAGCAGCTGGCCCTCGCCATTGGAGAGGCAGGTAAGTCAGTGGGGTGCGTGCACGACACGGGTGTTTAATCATCCCTAAATTGAAGCAGGATTTTTTAAAACCCACCGCTTCAATTTAGGGCCCCTGTTTTATCTACACACACCCTGTATACATAGTTTATATAAACAGAACTGTTTCAATTATTCTCTGCAAATATTACTTATTGAACATTTAGCCCTTTTTCGGTTCTCAAAAATGTCTGTGAACCAGTCTTGCTTCCTGAGAATACCTCTTTATTTTTAAATATTTACTAGTAGTCTACAGCAAATAAATTATGGTCAAATGCCAGCCTTTGAATTGTTTACAAACTATTCATTCCAGCTATTTCCTGTGAATTACTTGTGGTATATTATTGGTTTGTTAAGTCATACGGCAATTCTTCTACTCCATGACTGAATGCCTGAAAACTTCTTAAACTGTGGAACAGCAAAAGACAAGTGGAGAACAACAACAAAAGAAAAACTTCATTTTCAGGACAAATATACAGCAAAATTATTTGTGCTATAATTTGTGAAACTCTGGGGTTTGGCAAACCTATTCATAAATGCCTGGAACCAGTCCAGTTATGAACAAACAATAAATAATATGACCATACAAATGAGAGGGAACTGAATTCACTGATGAAACCCTAAGCCCATGGAAGTCAATAGCAAAACTTCCTCTGATTCCCATTGGGTATGATTTCTTCACCTACCACTGCTTGCAAAATTGGCTGGATCATATTTTATTTTGTTTTACCAACACTTCTCATGTTCCAGTGTTTTACGCTGGTAAACGTCCTTAGGATTCCTGGGAGTGAAAAATATTGCACATGTGTAAATTGCTGTGATATCTTCCCACTCTTTTATAGACCATAGAGAGCAGAGGTCATGACACAGATCTGTCTGAGTTTTACAAAGATGTTATTTTCACTGTGAGACTATCAGACAAATTAGTCAAGGAACCACTTTAATTTCATTCCATTAACCCACTGAATGCCACTGGTCATTAAACCTCAGCTGCTCGTAACTCCTTGGAAGGCGGTTTTTTTTCCCATCATCAACAGGTACTCATAAATTCAACATACAAGGTAACATTTTCAAAAGCATTTTAATGACTTATTCTAAATCCACTGAATTTCAATGCAATATAGTCTCCAAAGCCATTCAAGTGGTTTGTAATTTTTGTCAGTTTTTTAGAACTTTTTCTTCCTTTCTCACTGTAAAGAACTCAGATGAACCTCTACCCTGCCTAATTTTGCAGATGCTTTTTGCAACCCTAACAAAGAACAATCTGGCACAAATTATTTCCCTTCAAAAGTCAAGGACCCTTGAAGACTTCACTCCTTGTTTTTATAAGATCACCTTCTATAATTGAGGACTGAAATGCAGAGCAATTTGTTCAGACCCTTCACCAGTCTGGTTATCATCATTCATGGATACCTACAACCCAAACAGAAAGAAAGCAAGTCTAATAAAATAAGAACCAAATAATACTTGAAGAATATAATAAATATGGGCTGATTTTGTAAGCAGAACAGATTTTTCTAAATAAGAAGTCTGTACTTTTGAACAGCCTGTTTCCATTTGGTTGTCTTTCTAACTGTTAGGGCTGTGCAAATCTTCGGCCCCTGATTCTATTTGGCAGAGATTCAGCCTGATTCAGTGGCCAAATCTCCTAATTGAATCAGAGGACCTTTTAATCTCTCTGAATCAAATCAGAACCCTCTGAACTGATTCGGAGAGATTTGGAAAGATTTGGAGATTCAGACATAGAGACATCTTTAAATGTTTTTTCTACATACTATAGGTAGCAGGCGGCTCATGAGCGCTGTGATGCTGGGAAGCATGGAGTGTCCCATAGAAGCACGGGGGATCCCCAGCATGCTTAGCAGCAGACCTGGAAGTGGACCAGAAGCATGTCCAGTCCACTTCCGGGTCCACCAGGGAGCGCTTAGGGGGGCCCCCCCACACCCCATGCCACCCCGCCCGGTTTGACGACTGGTGCCTCCTGGGTCTGGGGGGGGGTGCATCTGGGGTCCCCCCATGGCTGATCACAGAGCCAGGAGAGCTCGGGGTGGCCCTCCCCAGCAGATCCACTTCTGTACTTCTGGTCCACTTCCGGGGTTGCTGCCAAGCACGTGGTTGGCCCCTGGGCCCCCTGCGGGATGCTCCATGTGCCCCAGCATTGCAGCATTCACAAGCTGTGCCTGTTACCTCATGGTATGTAGAAAAAACTTTTAAAGCTGTGTCTATGTCCAAATCGCGGATTCTCCAAATCAGCATCAAATCTTCAGATTTGGATTCAAATGAATCGAATCAGGGACAGTGATCTGAATCAACAAATCAAATCACTGTCCCTGATTTGGGCCAAATCCAAATCAAATAGGGCCCGCTTCGTACACCATACTAACTGTGATAGCTTTGATAACTGTGGAATAAATGAAAATCATGCGTCTTATGGGCATGGGTAAAAGTGCTGTCATAAAATTTCAGGTGTTCAGGTAAATCCAGACAATGAACTATAAAAGAGACTCTTTTATGCTTGTCACCTCCAATTATAACAAAGTAGTAGCGTTCCCTCTAAACTGCATGGCGTGCATGGCCATGCAGGTGCGTTCATGCCATACTGCCAGGCACGCTTGCGCAGCTACACACACCACGCAGCTTAGAGGGAACGCTGCCAAGTAGACTGACTGTTTATCCTAAGTCCAACTGAGACTTATCTGCCATCTTAACTGTATCTATCTGACAAATGGCACCAGGTGGTGATAGAAAATTAAAGAATGTGATTGTTTTAAAACACAGTATTAATATAGAGTTCCCTGGTATTCATTATAGTGATTAGCGGATATATCAGGGGGCTGGAGTGGTGTGGGCTCTAAGGTGCATGGTTGACAGCCCAAGAGGTCACAAGTTAAGAGGCTGTAGGAGAAGCACTCATGGACTGGCCTGTCAGATTCCAATGAAATCTGCAAATTCTGCTAAATACCTTGTCACAAGGACACAAAAAAGAAAGAAAGTTAATATGTCAACATATTGGTTCATCAGGTTGGTACTTAATAACTAGAAATGTGGCATGATTTAAAAGATTTAATGAGAAACCTTGACAGAATATGACAAGAATCTTTCCACATTAGATTGGAAACCTGGTGAGCTTACAAAGATGTGAGCCTTTTTGAGGTAGCGCACCAGCAAAATGGAGTAGAGGCCTTAAGAGAAGACCCCCTCCCTGTCCTGAGAAGGAAGGCTGGTGAAAGGGTAAAATGCCTTCGTGCACCTCTGTGGAAGGGACTGAGGTGAGGTGAAATATGAATGTTAGACTTCAGTAGGAGCGTCAACTCAAGATACTACATCGCCATAGTGACACACTATGATGACGTAACTCATTGCTACAGCGACATAGTGTTGGCAAGCACAAACCAGGAGGTGAACCCTACATCGCCGTAGTGATGAGCTACCTCGTTATAGCACATTGGTACAGCAATATAGCTGCTACAAATAACTTTGCACTGCCAGGATAGTTGTTACTGTGCCATCATTTACTACTTCCTAACAGGGCTGGCCCACAATTTTGGGGGACCCCTACAAGAAATAGTTTTGGGGCCCCCTGCCCCAAAGTAGCCAGCAGCAGTGGCATGGGGTGGGGGCAGGGGAGGCAAGTAACTGAAGAAGCCAGTGGCGGTGATGATGGAGGTGGCGGCAGCAAGGGAAGGTGATAAACGGCTGGGCACGAAGCCAGCAGTGGAGGGGGTGATGGTGAGTGGCCGGACTCAGGGGGCCCCTTAGCTGCAGGGCCCCCTCAACCACAGGTTTCGCAGCACAGGATAGGCCAGCCCCGCTTCCAAAAGCAAGTACTAAATGACGGCATAGTAACAACTGTGCCCAGGAGTATGAATATAGTGTTGAAAAACAAGAATGATTGATAGCACGGACTAAAGGCCATATACATTTGCATATACTTCCCCAAGACTTCCAAGAAATGCACTTCAGCTTTTACCTGGAGCACTCTGTTATCTCCCCCTGTACATCCCAGCAAGCCATACTGACAGAGACTTTCTTGATTTTTTGAGACAGGCTCATTCAATTTTGGTACTCGGCTAGTGCTAAGGTAAAGGGAAGTCCACTTTCTTCAGCCTGCTGTCTCCCAGTGAAATGTGAAGACACTCTTTTAGCACTTAATCCAGGCAAACAGTGACAAAACACTTGTTCTTTACACAAAAAAATGCACCACCGCGCCGAAACTACACTGAGGCCACGAAATAATTTTCCTTTGAGACTAAACCCAACTTGGGAAGTTTGCAGAGTAAACATTACCAGAGGAGAAATAAACACAGTCTACTGGCTTGGGCCTCCATAACTCTCAGCTGCTGAAAGAAAATACTTCATAAGAGGAAAAAGGAATGTTTAGATATAATTTGAAGGATGGAAATTTCCTGCCAATGTTTAGGAGATCTCACAATATCTGACCACAATCATGGACAGTGCTTGGTATCTACCCCCTCCCCAAAATATGTTCAGGCAGATGGGGAATGAGATTACCAGGATCTGATTTGCAGGAAAAAAACCCACAAACCTGGATGAGCTAATGTTGTTCCAGATGTATTATCTCATAATCTCCAGGAAGAAAACATTTCAGAGGAAAGGAATATGGAATCATCCCTTTTTAAAAAAAAAACCCTTTTAGTGTGTTTAATCCCATATGCTGCTAAGGGGGGGAAAAAAAAGCTCTTTGCCCAAAACTGAAGAGGAACTTTGTCCAAGATAGAGCAAGAATCAAAATATCTGCAGAATTCTTCAGCCACTGTAATGTAAAAATAAATAGCAGAGTTTCATGCAAGTTCCCATTAAAGAGAAAGAAAACCAGATGCTTGGTCCCTTTTTAGCTACTTCGTGCTTCTCAGAAAGTGCCTTTTGTTCATTGCTTTTATTTGACTCTCATGAATTTATTCCTTCCCCATGAAGGAAAGAAGTTGCTGCTGGGAAACACCCTTTGCCAGCACCGGGTCATTATTTGGGCATATGTTTCATTTGCTGAAAATGCAAATACAGGTCAACTTGAAGCTACTCATTAATTTGTATCACATTCATGAAATTATTTCAGGCTGTTGAATAAAGGCCAAAGAAAAATATATGTTTTTTAAATCTAAACAAGATGTTTTGATTTTTTTTAAATGACATCTCATTTAGAAATGTATCTACATGTATTAATCAAAAGGATTTTGAAAACCTGAAGAAAAACACTATTTTGTTTCAGATCAGAGGAAACCTCTTGTTCAACTTATTTTTTTTCCCCTAGAAATCCTAGAAAAAAATAACCTGTTACTTATACAGTTTTTTCCCATTAACCAACTCTCTTCTCAGCTAACCCTACTTAAACAACAATGAACAGTTGATTGGCCTCACAGATCGGTTTATGGAGTCCATATTTACTGTCATGTAATGGAAAGCAAAATGTGTCCCTAGGTAACCTGTTTGGCAATGCAATTTTAAACCAATGCATCTCTCTATCATTGTTTCTTTACCAATAAAAGGCAGAAACCTCACACAATCCAAAAAAATAAAATGACAGTTTTAAGGGCTTTTAAAATATCCAATGCTCCAGGTTCTAAATTGGCAGTGAGCCAGTCACTGTCTTAAAGGGACAGGCACTTTATTATACTTTCTAATTCTTCCAAAGTCTGTCTTTAGGATATATGAGCTGGCTCTAATATGACTACTCTATTCTCATCCTCCAGTGGTATACTCTGGTCTCAGCTCATAAATTGAAAATGGAAGATCAGTAAATCAGGGGAGACTGTTTCAGAGGGACATTGTGAATTTCCAGTCAAATCTTCCAGTTTATCTTAAATATTTCATCTTAATGTCACCTTTAGAAAAATCTTTCATTCAAGTAAGTTACAACACCCAGTTCTAAACTGATTACACTTCCCTGCTGACCTTCTGGAGGGAGACTTCCACTTCAGCACAAATGCCAGCTCCGCCGCTCTCTACTACAGCCTAAGAGGGGGACTTTTTGACACGGCAAAGACCCTTTAAACCATTCCACGGCACAGTGATTCATAAGCAACACGAGCAGAATGCCAGTAATAACCACCACAGAGATGCAAACACCTGTCCTGCTTGGCCAGCATCATTTTTTGCACTGGACCATTTTTGTTTGAAATTCTCAGAGACTTTACATTAGCATGATCAACACGCTGGCATTAATAGCAGCCTAAAAACACTGGGACTGAGATTTTCTGGGTTCCTGCTGGATTGCAGCAGTGGAGAACAGGATGCCAGGGAGGTTTACTGAAGAGAGAAATGACGAGAGTAGCACAAAGTGGTTAAAAGTGGCCAGAAAGAGTAACAGGAAATCAATGGAAATCTTCTGTAGCATCTCTGTACTCGCAGTACAGAAAAACTCAGTAGAGATGTACTGAGGAGACCCTCAATAAAGTACAGTATAGCTTCCTTTCTCCAATGAGAAACAACAGTTCCTTGCAACACCTGCCTTGGGGTAAATCTTCCCCTGAGGATCAAAGAACCAGACTGCCATAGGGAGTTGCATTTAACTGTGGGCTTCATATGGTGAAATGGATTATAAACGCCAGTTGAAGCATCATTCATTTGAACCAATGACAATTGCCAACTGTGCTAGACAATGACCTGTGCCTGGCTCTAGTGTGATTCTTCTTTATCCTGCTCCTAAAATAATTGTCAATCTAAAGAACTGCCCAAGCGATGCTTTATTACACAAGTTACTTAGATAGGTCTGCTCCATCTCTTCTCCCCCCACCTCTTAACCCAGCCTGATTCCTTTGCTGTCTGGCTGGAGATGTTGCTGCTGCTGAACACTTTCAGCAGAGCTGGGGACAGAATATTTCTGGGGCTGTTTATTTATACAGGGTTATATTCCACACTTAACTCACCCACTGACAAGACTGATGTTGAATTTTCTTGTATATGATCTTGCATTTAAGAACCTGTCAGTTTAGAGGGTTCTAAATAAACCTCCTCTTCAATATTTAATATTCTTCCAGTGGTGTGTGCCATTAGGCTCTGAGCCTGATCCTTCTATCTAATATTTGGGTTTGTTAGAGCACCCGTCACCATAGTATTCCCAGGGCAATTCAATTTGCATGGTGAGCTCTTTTGTGGCTTGTAAGGAGTTTTCCACACACACACACACACACACACACACACCCCCCCGCATACAACAGATTCGGATTGGCAACCTTGTATGTTTATAAAATGTTATGATGCTCAAAATAAATAAACCAGGACACATTGAAGAGGCATGACATACTCAAGTGCTCTGTGACGAGCAGTTCAAAGTAAGTTTTTGCACCTGTCCCAGTTTACCTCTTCTGGTGATGGCAATCATAATGAAAAGAGAAGAACTTCATGGGAAAGTGCCAGGATTCTGTAGTGATCAGAGTCTGGTCACATTGCCATGTTGTCACCTGTCATGTTATGACCAGTTCAGCTTTGACACAAAATACAGCAGTGCAATGCGATGAGCGTGAAACAGCATTGTAGGAAACATTTTGCATCAGCGTAGCGGGAACATTTTTTTCCATGATGGCCAAAGTCAGACCCAAGGCTGCTGCAACCGTTGGGGCACCTTAGCTGTTGTAACAACCCTCCTCCACTCTGCCCTGGGTTTAGCTAGTTTTGTGCACCCTGTCACTTGGAGCCCTATCCGGTCCTTAATGTTGGTTCCCCAGCTCTTCTCTTTTTCTCTTTCCTTCCATGGCACCCTGCATTGTAGTGTTGGCAAGGGTGTCCGGCCTTCTCATGATGTGTCCAAACCATTGCAGCTTCCTTCATCACACAACCTCCAATGACAGTTCATAGGTTTCAATTTCTTGATTGGTTTGCTGCAATTCTGGTTTCAATAGCAAATCTTTGCAATTAGGGCTAACTGAAAAACAAGAATTCTCTTTTTTGAAAAATGTTAGGGTTTTCAAATTTATTCTGTTCTGCACTAGACCAAAATCATGGCCTTTTGAAAGGTTTTGCAATAAAGAAGAACGATTAAAAATATATATATTGAAATGCCCATTACTTAATCATAGAACAGACCTGGAATATGGAAACCCAGGTACAAACCCAAGCTTTGAATCAGATACAGCCAGAACTTGAATGTCCCAGTACATGCTCCAAACCTTGGGCTTTTGGTTATTGTAGGCACTCAGGGCATGTCTACACCCTGGTGGCAATGTCTCCAAGCAAGCATATGCTCAAGCATAGCCAGACTACCCGCTATGGCTTGCACAGCGCACACCTAAAAATATAAAATCAAGGCCGTTGATTTTACAGGCTCTTGTGCACTTGAAAGTGGCCACAGAGGAACTGCTTAGAACAGCGTTTTTAGCTCATTTCTGGGTTTGAAACATGCATGGAATGGGAAGGTATGAAATTTTGGGGGGGATCCTGGCCAAGACACACTACCACCATGGTGTAGATACATCCTCTCATTTACATCAAAACTCCATCCTAGATGCTGCAAATCTCATAGCAAAAATCTGAACGGAGAGACCTTGGCCACTTCCTGTAGACCAGCTGTGTCCAGAGTTAAATTCCACTCACAAAGACACATACCACTGACAGAACTTGATTCTGAAAGTAAGAAGAACTTTCTAGACTCTTGGTGAAAATCTTTCAGAATATATATTTATGTCCAGTTCTAGAGATGGACCTGTCCAGAATAGTTCCTTCATAACAGTCATAGCAGAGTTGCTTCAAAGCAGGACTTACCATCAGCTCTAAATATTAGCTTGGAACATACAAAATGAGGAAAAATGCATTGCATTAACTAGAGGTGCACCAATACATCGGCACCCATATAAGGAAAATTGTCAATACTGACAATCGGCTTTTTTTTGGCTGATGTGGTCAATAATGTCACCAGTAAATACCCCATGCATGCAAGCAACCACAGTATAGCACACAGGTGGCCAGGAGCACAGCCCAGCAGTGTGGAGAGCAGCTGCGTTCAACAGGTAAGTCTGTTGTGAGGGAAGGGGCGTGGGGGAGGGCAGATCAAGGCCCCCACAATGAGGGAGGGAATGGGGCAAGAGCAGGTGCTGTACAGCCAGGGCGGGGCATGGGGCAGAGCCATGAGCAGCTCGTCCGGGGGGTGTGGGGAGGGGGTGGTGACTCCTGCCACTGCATGCACCGTAGGAGGGCATGGGGGTCATGTGCCCCCAGATCTGTGTGTGGAGCGAGGGTGAGGTGTCTCTGCAGGCTGGGGCTGGGATGGTGCTGAGCTCTTCCTGGTGGTGGGGCTGGGCTGGGCTGGGCTGTGCTCAGGGCCGGCAGCGGCGGTGCTGGGAGGGGAGCTATGGCAAATTTTGGGGTGGCTGCAGCCCCCCCCATAGCCTCCTTCCCAGCACCACCACTGCCACCCCAAGCACAGCCCCAGCCCAACCCCCTGATGGGAAGAGCCTGGAACCACCACAACAGCAGCCCACACTCACCCCATGAGCAGATCTGGGGGCACATGCCCCCCACGCCCTTCTGGTGTGCGCGTAGCGGCGGGAGCTGCCCCCTCCTCCCCACGCCCCCTGGATGCGCTGTGGCTCTGTTCCACACCCCACCCTGGCTGTGCAGCACCTGCCCCTGCCGCACTCCCTTCCTCACCACGAGGGCCTCAATCTACCCCTCTTGCCTCTTCCCTCCCCCAGCCCCTTCCCCCACAACAGACTTACCAGCTGGGCACTGCTTTCCAAGCCACTCAGCTGCATATCAGTAATCAGATCAGTATTACCCAATATGGTTCATTAAAAATCAGTATCGGCCCAAAAAATCTCTGTCGGTGCACCCCTAGTATTAACCATAGCTACAATACCAAATGAACATGATGTGTTCTCCTACTTCACAGCATAACTGCTAGTTTTCTGCTTGCTTTTTCGTGGTTGTTTTTTCTATTCTGTATACACTACAGTCCATGGAGTTTTCCTGCAGGGGCTTATAATTATATATCACAACAAGTCTACCAGTTTCTTTGCTAATCTTCAACTTAACACACACTGTAAACTCATCCACTATTCCATCACCTCCTAAAAGATGAATGAATAAGCAGAACAGGTAATAATTAATTCCTTCCATTAATTAATCTTACTGGTTTTAGTGCTCAAGGATACGCTGAAGCAGACAGCATTTTCTTCTTACTATTATTGTTATTATGCCCATGGTTCAGAGCATGGGCCAGTGCATGTATAGGAGGATATGAAGGACTGTAAAAGAGCAAGTCATGCCTCCTTACTCACAGGGAATCTTTTGTACAATCCTCTCCATCCATTTCTAGTGTTCTTAAAGCCTTCACAGTTAGCTTAGATACAACTTGATGGACTATATCACCTTCCCCTCTATCAGTAGGATGTGGTACATTCTTAGTCTCTCTCCAGTCACCTGCTACATATTGCAAGCAATTGAGAAGGCAACCTATTGATGAGCAATGCTGCACTGATCTTCTTACCCATGACCATAATACCTAGTCATCTGTGTGGTACTCTGCATCTGGGATGCTATTGTGTGCTATTCCAGTAACACCAACTGATATCAGGGCCCCATCAGGGAGACTGCTTTCCCAACACAGAGGCAGCCCTTTCACCAGAGTTCTTTCGGTCTGAAAAGAAAAGACGTTTGGAGGGAAACTAGAGGTGCAGAGACATGAAATACCTTGCCCAAAATGACACAACAGATCACTTGGCAGAGCTGGATATAGAACTCAGGGTTCCTGTCTCTTAGGCCTCTGCCATGGGGTCTAAACTGCACTGCCTCCCAAGGCAAGTGCTTTTTGTCTAAAGTGTAACTAATGTAAGAACAATCAATCAGTGAGGATCCTGCCTATTGCTTGAGCACGCTCAGCCATCATATCCCACACCAAGATAATCCTTTGTTAACAAAGCACTGAAGCATCCCAAATGTAGGAGACAAGGAACTGGATGCAACGGTATAACTTTTCTAACCTAAAGTAAATCAAAAGAGCCCCTTCCCCCCAGCTCCCCAGATGTGAAACTTAATGGACAACAAGCAGAGGAGATAAGCTCCAGCTTTCCACACAAACTAACAGGGGTCACGCTGGCCAGAGTTCGAATCTCTCTGGCAAGCAGCTAGCTGCAGCTCTACACCTGGCTGGGTTTAATTTGTTATTTATGTCAGCTTTGCATATTTGTAAAGTTCAAGGGTTTATTGCCCTGGCCTGACCTTGCCAAGTCAGAACTCACATGTGGTTCTCTAGTAGCAATTTCTTTCTAATAAACTTTACTTGAAAGAACATGTGTGATAGATTTTGTTGATGATTAAAAAGAATGGGGCTATGTTCATTGTTAGCCAAGCTGGTTTTGAAGTTTTGTTGGAAGTCACCTCTGTTCTTGTTTAACCAAAATATTTTCCTTCCCCCTTGCCCTCCCCCGCCACTTTCCTATTTTTATGGTGGACCCTAATTATGTTTCGTGTTGAAGCATATAGCATTGTTTGTGTCCATACAGTATGGGCCCTTTCCCCCACCTACCCCCCTTCTAGGGCTCATTAAAAGCTTGAAATTAAATAGCCTGGTTCCATTTTTTAAGTTGGAACACGTGCACAACACCCAACGCACGTGCAGCTAGGAACTGTGTACACATAAGGATGTGTCTGCATGAGTCGCTCATGTGCATTCATGTAATCAGCAACTTGTGTATGTGCCCCCTTTGCGTGTCAACTTCTTAACAAGGCCAGAGACCGCTGCTTCTCACTTGCTTATTTGTCTCTATGAACAGAGACAGACAAATATACTCTGCACCCACAGAACGTGCATACAGGTGGCATGGAGTCCTAGCTCCAATGAAGTAAAAAGCAAGACTGGCATTGACCTGTGTAAGGCCCTGGTTTCATTTTTTGGCCTTTTAGCTTATCCTGCCTCCCTCTCTCCCCCCACCGTTCTGCTTGTTCATACCCTCCATTTTCTTCATGCTTTGTCTGCAAACCAAGGATCTGGTTCAAGAAATCTTCATATCCAGGAAAGGCACTAGAGCAGGTGCTTAACTTTGAAGATGTGCTTGTATTCCATCAAAGTCAAGCAAGCATGTGCTTAAGTGCTTGCCTGAATAAGGATGGATTTAAGCACAGGCTCCTGTGTTTTCCTGAGCCATCACCTAACACTGTTAAGCAGCAGGGGTGCAACAGACTGGCATTTATTATACATCTGCGCAGTGACCTGATGGAAATCTCGAATGCTGCCATGGGATAAATAAATAAATAATAAGCCCATTCATGTTCTGCCTTCAGACTTGAGATTTTTCTGTTCAGTGACAAGGCCAGCAGTGACTGCTCAAAGCAGTGAAATCAGGGATCTGGGAGACAGCACTTCTGGGCTCTTGTTCCCATCCTGCCTGCTGTGGCAAACCCAGGAGCACTATGGAGATGATATCTACCTCCAAGTGCATGTTGCTGGCTACCACCATAAACAGAACATGGGCTAGACAGACCATCTGTCCATTTGGTAAAGCACTTTCAGCTGCCAACTTTGTTAACAGGCCGAAGGGACTTGTTTGAATTGTGACTGCAGCGCATCGGTCCGTAAAAGCTACAGGGGAATCAGCAACGATCTGCAGCAAATGTTTCGTTCAGTGTGGCTGTACCCTGGGTGTCCCACCTAGGACTGACCTTCCAAACACTGCAAAGACCAATCTGAAATCATTTCCGAGATTAATACCAGGTGACTTTAAGAAGACCTCGGAAATGTGACCAAAACAAACAATACACATACATGTGCACATGCATATTTCCAATTCTGGATTCTTTTTTCCCTGGATCTTTTTTTTTTTTATTTCCCCCACCAGCAACTTTTCTCCTCTCTTGTTTTTGCCTCAGGATTGATCCTTGTTTTTTTCCCACTTTCCATGTCTTTTGCTTTCCTTCCAATTCTTTTATTTAGTCTCTGTGTTCCTTGTCAGATATTTCCCACTAAATAGCCTGCCCTTGAGCCTACTGAAAACTTTCTGCCTGTGGCCTTTCATTCTCTGCTCAGACCATGCTGCCTTCCTCAGAAAAGTTTACATGGCTCTGATAGTGTGCTCTTATTTGAAATCCAACAGGTAGATTGGCAGGATCAGTCATTTCCATGGAACAACGCAATATGGGCTTGAGCTTGTTGAAGTCAATGGAAATCTGCCTTCAGGGTTGAGTTCTTAAGTCACAAGCAACACAGCAGCAGGATTTCGGTACTCAAAAGAAAAGTTGAAAATTTTCCGTCCTAACCTTTTAACTGGACATCGTGTTGTTTGAAGGGGCACCGTGGAAAATAAAAAATGTCTCTATTGTCCTTATGAATATTATAGTAATAACTATTCTTTAAGCATCAATAGTGATTTTGAACTAAAGACCATAAAGCACCATGTAAACATTCATGAATTAATGTTTCAAACAAGAAAAATATTATTAGACCCATTTGTATGGGTAAACTGAGGCCCTGAGAAGTTAATGTCAACATTTCTAAGCTTGTGCATCTAATGTTAGGCACTGAGGATACCTACAGAGGTTTAGGGGCTGTGCTCTAACTCATGGCACTTTACACAAAGCACCATGAGTTAATGTCCTCCTCTCCCCCACCCGCCAGCTCGACCTGTGTTGAGTTGGGGGGGGGGGGGCAGGGGTTGAGGCTGCCTGCACTGGCCCAGGCCAGCAGGCAGGGGTGCTCCAGCAGCCTCCTTGGAACCGCCCAGCTCCCCAGCCCCAACCCCCCCAGCTCTGGCCACCCCTGGGGCTGTCAGTGGGGCAGTGAGGGGGAGCAGCATGAAGTTGCTGGCTGAGCTTTGCCAGGCCATAGCTGGACCAGGGAACAGCGCTCCCTTACCTTGCAGGCCCAGCCTGGCTCCTCACAATACCCTAGCTTGGGTAGATGGGGGGGGCATGAGATAAGGGGGCTCTGTTCCACCTTGTTCCCCCCGCCCCACCCCAGCTGTGGCCAGGCAAAGCACCCTGCTCCCTTCCCCTCTCCCTCTCCCTCCCCATTGACAGCCCTGCAAAGGTGCAAAATATTAACCCTCGAGGGAACACAAGATCCTGAAGGCACTCTGCTCTACAGCACCTTCAGTTAATACCTCTTTTATCAAGAGTTATTTTTTTTGTCAGTCGGCCACTTTAAAAGCACTCTGCAGCCATGCACTTGTGTTATGTCATCACTGTACAGCACTTTCAGGGGCCTGATTGCATGAAAAATGTAACGTGTGTAAGCACCCTTAAATCCACATTTATTTAGATGCGGCTTGATTTTCAAAACTGCTGGGCAACTTCAGCTCCTGTTGACCTTAGTGGCAATTGCAGGGAAGTAGCTCCTGTAACACTCAGGATGCTCCTTTAGTTGCAATAAAAAGTACTTATTTAGATGCCTGACTTTGGACACCCAGGTATAAAGTGTTTGGCTGGTCACATGCAGCAAGTCAGTGTAAGATCTCGGAAAAGAATCTAGGAGTTCTGATACCCAGAACTTCTATTCATTCTCTAGGGCACCATGCTTTTTCATAGCAAAACCCAATAAAAAGAAGCATGCATTTCACTTGAATCACATCAGTGGTGCAATGTGATTAAAGTTTGGTGTGTGCATTGGTCTTTACCTAAAGCTGTTCTCTTTTCTGGACCTTAGAAAGCCTGGGATGGTTCTTGAGGCCCATCTCAAAGTGACTGAAGGATCATTTCTTAAACATGGGATGGAAATAAACCCCTGTTTTGTTCATCAACCAGTAGCACCTCTTTACTGGCTGGTTAAGAATTTCCCAAGCACTGACTTAATGAGACACCTTCATCCTAGTTCTCAGCCGATCCGACTGCGAGACCTAACACGGCCCAATTCATTTTTAACAAGGTTCTCTGCTATTGAAACCAGTATGAAGTGCAATTTATGGGCTTAACATTCAACTGTTAAATTTCCTCCAACGTCTTTCTAGGCTACTGTTCAGAAGAATATTTTATTGGAAAGGGTAAATGTATAAAAATCTACTGTTAAAACAGTTAACAAATCTCCCCTGTCAGGGCAGTAAGCCGTACTGTGTCCTCTCAGATTTGAGATCTCCGTTTCTCTCTCTACTCCTCCCCCCCCCCATCTCCCTTTTCTTTGTTTAAAATATGCTGACCACACAGTGACCTCTTATAACCCATTGGTCGAAAATTACAACCAGCCATACAAACAAGCAGCTCAAGGTCAGAAAGAGCAGGGTCTGCTAAAAGTTAGTAATCATACATTAATTCCCTGACATAATTAATCAAAATGAACCACCGTTATCTAGCGTGGAACCTTTAACCTATTACAAAGGGGTCAATTTGCAAACCACTTGAGCATGGGAGTTTGGTACAAATAGCATACTCCCTTCATCTGGGATGCCCTAAGTAGGGAAAAATGCCTTTGAAGTCCCAAATCTACCAGATTTAGATATAATTTCATCAATCAAGTTAAAAGGCTGCCTTCCCTCCAAAAAGGATTTCATGTAGATCTGTCATCTAGCTCTGTTCAGTGGGTGACTGAAAATCCATTTGTTAGGCTCTTTTTGTCAGGACGGAGTAGACTGCAGTTGGCTCTACCTGTCAAAATAGCTGAAAGTTTATCAAACTGAAGGCTGAAAGGCATGATTTGTGTAAGAACCTGTGCAGGCCTGGTAGAGTAGGCTGTAAATCTCTGCATTGTTATGCCAATCAGCTAATAATTCATCAATTCTGGAGCTTAATTGCATTTTCATTTGATAAGTGTATAATTACAAATACAGTGTGTGCAACAGTTCATATAGGATCGTAGACAGGACCTCACAGATGCATCTGTGCTGCTCTGACCCTCATCTCTCTCTCTTATAACTGAGCGTATATCTATAAAGCACAATGCAGTTTCATGCAGAGCTTCATGCAAGATCATTCGGAGTGAGCTATCTTGAGTCTCTGAAGCAGAATAGCCACTTTAGTATGACACCCCATTTGAACTAAATAGCACAATGATGTGGCAATGCTACTTCCAGTCCACGTGAATCATTGTTTAATGTTTTGGTGAAAAAAAAAGTGCTATGAGGTGCTATCACCACCATTTTAAAGCTAGGGAACTGAGGCACGGAGAATTGTAGGCCCAGATCCTCAACAATGTTTTAAGCACCCAGCTCCCATTTGATTTTAGTGGGAGTGAAGCACTTCCCTAATTTTGACCATTTGGCCTGGATCACTTTTAACACCACAAAAGTGAGAGTCTGCCACAGAAGAGAAAACAAAATCTGCATGTCCTAATCTTTGGGGCCAACCTTCCCAATCAAATTCAAGGTCCCCACAAACAAGGCAAGATCCCTTGGGTACCAATTCCTCTCCTTTCACACACATGTAGATTAAATGTATTTATACAAGTAGGGAAGAATAGATATGCTGCTGAGATTCATATGGAAGTCACCTCAACTGTGGTTGCTGGTGATCTCATATATCACACAGATCTATCTGAAGGGGTTTACGATGTGATCAAGATCCCAAAGTAGAATTAATTCCAAGCCATTTGCTGTAGCTCATTTTCTAAGTCATATGGTCCCAACAAGGGTGTCAAAATATTTAAAAATGACTGTCAAATATGTATTAGTAGAACAATGTTATTTGGAAAGTATCACATCATTTTACAAAGTTGCTAGAAGATGTAAAACAAAGTCATTGTTAAGGTCATTTTTCCCCCCAGAGGTCACTTGAACTACAATTCCCAGTATGCACATGGAGTTGACACTCCTGGCTTTTAAAACAATATCATAATTCATCATCCAGATGTCAGATTGGTTGCTTATGAGCTCCTGGTGTCTGAATGATTATGACACTTATAAAGTATATTTTATTATTACAGCCCGCTCATTGCCACAGTCCATATGTGAAGTGATGGATATTTTAAATGTAATTCTACTTATTTATATTTATATCACCTTAGTGACAGGTAAAAAGCATCAACAAATCATTGCATTTTTTAACTAGTCAGATGCAAGATTTATTTTTAGTATAGTTAGCATGCACACTGTGGTTATTCAGAAGAAGGATCCCCACCTGGAGAATCGTTATTTAGGCCCCTTTAATTAAAACAAAACTGAAACTCCAAACAAAAACTCAAAAATGTCACAAGCACATAGAAGAGGCTGAGTTAGGACCGAGCAGAAAGATGAGCAAAACACTGGGGAAGGCTGCACTGCTCTTTATGCACCCTGGCTGGACAGGGGTAGTTAACCATATTAGCCTGAAGTCAAACCTGCTTTCAACACCCTGACTACTAGGACGGGTAGTCTAATGAATGTGGATCTGGACTGGAGAGGTGCAGGCCTGGCTTCAGTGCTCAGTTTATTGTCAAGCTTCCTGTAAGACTTAAGGTTAAGTCCACCGATATGCCCTGAACCTCAGGATAAATGTTTAATGACAACTGCAAAGTGTTTGGAGAGGTGAACGACACCCAGGCGTCACATAGGAACCTACGAGAACAATGTCCTGCTAGCACTTGGTTCCAGAGGGACCAGGCCAGCACGGGTCCCACTTTAAGCAGCTAAAACCAACAAGGGTGATAGAGGGGAACCATGCAGGACACGTTGTGTGAGATAGGACATGGCCAGAGTAACTTTAAGGCACCTTTGTGCCCCAAGGATTCAGGGTTTCTCCAAATAATATGTTAGAAAGACCAAGAGCTTTGAAAACCTGTGAGCCAGTCCTCCCCATTTCTACCTTTCCCTTCCATGCTGCCTCCTGCCTTGGGCCTGCTCCCAGGATATCCCTGCAGTAGGGACTGAGAAGGAGGAACAGTATTTGCTATTACACTGAGTCTAAACTGCTCAGGGAGTATCCGGTGACAGATGAGTCCAACAAAACTGGCTTTGCATCCCCTTCAGAGTATGAATGGGTGTAAATGAGCCATAGTAAAACATAGTAAAATGGAGGTAGGACTCTACCTCCATTTCAGACAGCCAAATACCTGAACTTCCAGATGCTCAGATTCTAGACCTAGGCCCAAATTTTGTAGCTCAGGCCTAAACCCTGGCTCCTGAGTTTCACTGCATTGTACTTGATTTATACTGTGCTGTGTATTCATCCGTTGTAAAGGTGTGCTAATGTGAACGTGCTCAGATTATTTACTTAACCCACCTATAAAATGGGTATAATAACATATAGTAGCGTCATATGGCTGTTGAGAGTCATATTGCTTTTTAGCAAGGGCTTTTGGATTTGGAGTCCAAACCAATGATGGCAAATGATTATTACAATAAATAATTATTAATGGATTCCCAAATTCTAACCAAAGCACGCTGCAAAAGGTATGGCATATTGAAAACAGCTGCATTCGATTTCTGTTGCAGTATATGCAGAAATCTGTTCATGTACATACAGAGAAATATTTGCCATTACTTCCTTTTACAGCCATGGGTCTTAGTACAATTAACAAAAGTGGAACAAGTGGAACAACACAAATAGCAGCAAAGTTACAGACAGTGTTTGGTAGCTTAAAAGTATGAGTAACTTGAGCCTACTCAGTAATATCACACAAAGGACAAAAAGGTTACTGGTAGTTCTGCAAAACTCCCTGAACTACAAAGGCCGATGAGTCACACTCCAGAAAGGCTGCAAGGAAAAACACATTACATTTTCCAGGCCACCACAATTCCTGCTTTAAGTGGGAAACACACATGTTCAATCCATTCCCTCCCCCACACATGCTGCCCCAGCTCCCACAGGACAGGGAGTTTATTAGTTAATGCTTGAGTTTAAGTCTTCATCAGAGGAAGTGATGAGCATCTAAGTCTCTCCTCCCTTGCTCTGCAGAGGTGAAAGTTTTCTAGTTGCCCTCGCCATTCACCCTCACCTCCCCCTTACTGGAAGAGATGAATCCCTGCTGGAGAAATGTGAAACCCTTGACCACCCCGCGTGTCCTTCAGAAAGAAAAGCATCTTCCCTGAGAAAAACCCAAGAATGGACTGAAATGCAATGCTCAACAAACCACTTGCACAGAGCTGTAAGATAACGAAAGGTAAAGCCCCCAAAAGCCAAACGGTTAAGATAACAACAGGACATTGTTTTGATCCAGGGAGATCCTGTGGTTTTCTTTTTAATAATGTCACATATAGTATCTTATAAGGGAGGAAGGGAAGGTGACACAATTTTATAACTCTACAGGGGCTTCACACCATGGGACACGATCCCTATTGTACTGATGAGCATTGGAAAGAAGAGGGGGAAAGAGGGAAAAAAAGCTTGCCAAGCAGATCTAAAATTATACCTATTCTCAAGGAAGATACAAATCTAGGCCATAAAGATTGTTCATTACAATGAACTCATAGGAACATTTCTAGCAAATACTTCACAGGTATTTATCCCTAGCTAGGGACAGGTGAGTTGGATCAGAAAGAAAAAATATATCTGTATCCATTTTCCCCATAGAACCTTCAACCCATTTTTATAAATGAACCGTTCCTGGGGTCCTCAAATGATCAGTTAACATTGATGGGGGGTGTTTTCCCATTTCCCAATATTACTTTATTTCCCAGTCCAAAAAGAGAAGCCCTCCAATAAGATGAAAACCATTTTTATTCATATTATCCCTGATCTTAGTAGATGAAAGGAGGACAGGATATGTTCTGGGAAACAGATCTCATCCTGGGACACTTAAAGGCCCTAATCCTGCAATTGGATTCACATGAACAGACCCCCTGTGCATACAAGGAGGCCTGTTGAATGCAGAACCCCACCAGCGCACAAGGGGATGAACGTCCACCTTACCCTTAACGTTTGAACCAGACCCCAAAGATGCAGGCCACAGATCATATCCTTCATTTGGCTAAATTTATTGCTTAACCTCCAGAATGTGGGAGTGTTTACAGTGCTTGAGACATGTCCCTGCTTGAGACATCCTCAAGAGTTATGCATCACCAACTTTAGCCAGCTGCATTTCATCTCCAGTGATTTCAGCCAGGGCTTGTTGGAGGTAAACTGGATAAACCAAAGCTGCCGTTATGCTGATAGGACTGGACAAAAAACCAAATTGGCAGATCCCAGACAGAACGGTGCAGAGGGAAAATAAACACAATTAAACTAACATACAACTTCCAGAGCCGGATCCCTCCATGCTAGGCTAAATAGATGACCCTTAGAAACGCAGGATTATACAAGACGCACAAAAGGAAGACCAGGAAAGGTTTTTAATAATCGTTATTTGAGCTAACTTCACTTGTCAAGCAGAGACTTCCTCCTCCCACTCGCCGCTTCTCAGATCATGTCCTGCAACAGTCTTTTGGGCATTTGCCTTCTTCACACAGTAGGCAGTGAACCCTACCAGCAGAGGTGTCACAACTTCTAAGGGAATGACTGCTCCCGCAGAAAGCCTCACCCCTGTAGCTTTGGAGTTGCGCTGTCTCCCATGCCAAATAGTGCTGTCAGATCAGATTGCAAGGTGTCAGTTTTCCCAACTGAAACCTATGACTCCAAAAAAAAAAATCCCAAGGAAAATGCCATTCAAAAATACTAAAATTGTTCTTCTGCGTCCCCACTAAAGAATCTTGAAGGACAACACCCCGCTGTTCAAATGAGTGAGAGTTCATTAGAAAATTCGCCATGTGACAAAACGTTCATAGCAGCCATAGAGGTGGATCCTCATTGCTCCCTCCCCACCAGGGCAGTCCTTACGCTGCATGAAAAAACCCAGAGTCCGTGGGACAAACTGTTCGACCCAGGGCCAGGTATCCAGGTTGTAGCCGTATTGGTCTAGAGGAAAAGGCAATCGGGTCTCATAATAGAGATGCTATCTTTTATTAGACCAAGACATTTTTTTTTTGCAAAAATCTTGTTGACCTAATACAAGCTGTCATCTCTACTATAAGTCCTGATTGCCTACCCAGTGCCAAACTTGTAAGCCGTCTTGAAGAGCAAATGTGGACAGGAAAGAAAGGGGAGGGGAGGAAGGGGAGAACCAGTCTACCAGGCCCCCAAGCTCAGGGTGCCCCTCAAAATCATGAAAAGTGTCTTTCTTAATAGATAGTAAAATCACGAGTAAAGTAATAATTGCAAATAGCATTTGTGTAAGTAAAGGGAGAAGCATGATCTACTTTCTGTTTCCAAAATGAGAGGTGAGTCTTCCCCCAACCTCAGGTTGTACCTGGCCCAGGGCTGGACACAAGCATGGATGACCCAGGTGGCCATCCAGGGCCCAGACAGAAAGGGGGGCTGAAAATGATTAAAATAATAACAAGTATTATCGTTATCTCTGGCGAATGGGGGCCCAATACTAACAGTTCACTCGGGGCTGCCAGGAATCTAGGTATGGTGCTGACCCGGCCCCAAATTTCCCCTCGCAGGCCCTGGTGACGGGCAATACAGGTGAGGGGAACTGAGCTCCAACCTTCAGCACTTGCAGTGGTGTCCACACCAGACTTAGCAATTAAGTTTTCCAGACCAGCCAGGGTGAAATTCCCTCTTATGAAGTATTTATGCTTATTTACATCTATGCAAAATAACAGTGATGTAAACGGAGCTCTTCCATCAGGTCCTGAGTTCAAGATACATCCAGCAATAACTGCAAATAAAATAGTACCAGAAGGTCTTTGTAACCTCCCAAACACCATGTCTGATGGTCTGTCCTCAGTAAAGGGCAAGTATGGTGTCATGTTGCCTCGGGAATATCTAGGGAAGGACTTATGAATTTGAAATGCAAAATCTCTTCCTTTTTCCTCCCCTGCTCTCAATAACGTGGAAATGACTTTACCTTTGGCACAGAATGGCCTAATTCCACCCATGCACATGCCCGCCCCTGCAGCCCCTGACCCTGGAGGCAGGGCGTGGACTGCTCCCAATCCCTGCCCTCTGCTCTCACTCGGTAAATGTGGAAAACATTAGACCAACAGGCCATTTTTAAAGAGAACCAAAACACCTAAAGATGCAAAGAAAGCAATTTTCAAAAACACTTAGGCACCAAAATCTTGTCAGGAGATATTAATGTGGTCTTAATTATGCAAGTAAAAATGCTTATATAGATATACGTATGATTATATTGTGACCATTTCCCATTAAGTTCTACTTTAAAGCTTACTGTGTCTAACACATGGGTTATTTTACTCATGAAAGTAGCCTCATTAAAGTCACTGAACTGCTCACCTAAGTATCTGTGCATAATCCTGGTACATCTGTGCTGGCTTTGCATGATCTTTCAAAGTCGAATGCCTGGATTCTCTTTATGGGCTGATTCACTATTCGCACCCCCTGCTCCCCTAGTCAGAATATTATTCCTTTTCTCTTTTCAAGCAACATATTGGATAAAATATTCTACCGTTTCCCTCCATGCCTAGTTCATCTACTTTGTACGGCACAAGATGGTACATTAGGTCCCTTCTTTCAGCCTGCTTACAGGCACACAGTATAATGCAAAGTATATTCACAACTTTAGGTATCTTTAAAGGAAGGGGAAGAAAGCTGTTGCTGCTGTTATACCACCATAAAGCTGTATTCTTTTGTTCTATTCTGGAGACTGGTTAGTAGCACCCTTCAGACATTTTATTGATCTTTCTCCCCCCCCCCCAGCTCATACATGCTAATTGTACCTCTGTAGCAAAACAATCTTATTATCATGTTAATTAGTGGGAGGGTTGTTGAGGTTTTCCAGTTCATTACCTGCTAATTTCAAGATAAATGAATCCACAGGTTACTAAGTAAATAAGGTCACCTATCAAGTACTTGTAAACGTGTTTGTAAACAAGGAGAGGAGTAGGGTAGGGAGAGAAAGGGGAAGCCTGTTTGGCTTGGATGGTGGGAAGTGGCTTTGGATAAGGATTTGGCATCCCATGCTGGGGTGACTCTGTTTCCCTTGAACTCATTTGTAATGGAAAACGAATGTTTGCTGTCCACCTGGTTCCCCAGTGGGATGTTTCCTCCCTGCAACTACTTTGTGCACTCAAAGGGCTCTTTGTGAGCAGATTACTCATTCTGCTGTTTGGGTTGATTGTATTGCCTTTTGTGGCGAGAGCCAGGAGTGAGGACATGTAGTAGGCAATAGAGAACAAAGGGGGGAAGAAAAAGCCTGGTAATGTGAGTCACAATAACCTCCTCTGCACAACCTCACACTTTGGGATTATTCATATTTCCTTTAAACTTTCGGCAACACTAGAAAATAATTAAGCAAAGAGGGGAAATAAACAGTCAGATCCTCTGGTGTGGTTCCTTTGAAATCAGTGGATTTACACCAGGTCCTGAATCTCCATAGGGAAAAGATTGCACTACCTCTCCAACAGGGGCAAGGAAATGCGAGAGGAATCTGCGTATCACCGTTTATGGCTATTGATAATGTTGTCTCCACTCTGCAAAACCTCCCTGTGCAGTGTTTGGTCTGGCTGTGATCAAACAGCATCTGATGAAGTGAGCTTTAGCCCATGAAAGCTTGTGCTAGGTATCTAAGGTGCAAATCAGCCCTGCCTTCTACTTGACTTCAGACTCCTGTGTCTCTGTGATCCTCAGCCTTCTGCTCAGCCCAAACTTTAAGCCTGAATCATTTCAACATCTCAGAATAAAACTGCATCAAGTGACACTGGCTCTCACACTATAAACTATACTGGGAAAACTGTTGTAGCAAGTAATTTATCAGAGGCATTTCACCTCCCTTTCTGTTGGCAGCCATCTGCAAACACTCTTCTATTTTTCTCTTACTCAAAACTCAGTATCCACCTCTTATGCTGCTTGGTTATGTCAGACTATGCAAGTCACACGGTACTGTTTCATTTCCCTCATTGGATATGCATATACATTAGCAACATTTACAATCAGCTTTTAAGGATGAATGGCCAAGAGAAACAAATTTTACATTGCTTTATGCAAACACTTAAGCTATGAATGTTTACTGAAACCAAGTTCAAGAGGCAGGAACCTAGCCTAAGTGAATTTAACTTAATTTTTTTTTTACTCAATTTGCATCCAAAAATCCACAAAGCCTTAGATTTTGCCTGATGTGAAATAGAGAACTACACATTGTCTCAGCTCTGAGAGCACAGGTTGACTTAAAAGGTCTGTGCAACACAGTAAGCCTATTGATGAACTTGCAATTAGTATTGCATTGGCTGGGAGTCCAGAAACATGGTGAGTTTAAGTTTC
Source organism: Gavialis gangeticus (assembly GCF_001723915.1). NCBI lineage: Eukaryota > Metazoa > Chordata > Crocodylia > Gavialidae > Gavialis > Gavialis gangeticus. Next base: position 11,886,153 of record NW_017728996.1, on the reverse strand, counting down.
AAAGGGTGAGAATTTTGTTGTGAATATTCTCCTGACTTTTATTCTCAGAACAGTAAGGAATGAAATAGTTAACCTATCCCCCATTAAACAATGATAAAAACAGTGTCAAAAAGAGCTCTACATGCACAATGATTTCATCTCGTCTGCTTGCCACACAGTGGTAAAACAGAGATTGGGAAATCCTTTTTTTTTTTTTTTTGGTTTTCCGTGTTTTTTGCCATCATTGCGT
>NW_017728996.1:11878771-11885774 GCF_001723915.1 Gavialis gangeticus | reverse complement strand
TTTTTTTTTTGGTTTTCCGTGTTCTTTGCCATCATTGCGTATTAAGACGGCCTTGAGGTTTTTTTACCCTCCGTATTTGGCTATTCTTTCTGAACATCGCTAAAGTTTCTAACTGTTTAGAACATAGATTCTCCAGGGGCATCATCTCTTTGCAATCCAACTGGCATCTGAAACATTGAATTCTCTCCTCTTCTTTTTTTTTTTTTTTTAATTAAGATAATAAATTGGTCTTAAATTATCCCTGAAATCAGACCAGTGTTGATTACAATGGGTCTCATGCTGTGACAGCTCAAGATGATGTTATTTTTATTCCTTTTCAACGAGATCTTAATCTCTCCCTGCGTGTAAACAAATTGTCACAGTAACCTTGTTCTTTAATCTCCCAGCCGAAGACCTTTAAAGCATTGGGAGATAACAGATCTAACTGAGATTTCATCAGCTTTCAGGCTTTTACAGATATGCCACATGCCTTTCCCACCACGGCAGTCTTTAAATGTTGAAGAAGTGCACATTACGCTCCAAAGGTTTGCCTAAACGTTCAATAGCAGGATCTGTCTAGCGACGTGCAACTCCGGGCTCAGCCCCACAGATGAGAATCGTACGCAGGCAACAAACCAATTTGCCACCTGTTGTAACTATTGTTGGACTGTCTTACGATCCCTTGGGACTCTGTCCCACTCTGGTGAAAAAGGTCAAAGACGTTTCAGGATCTGGGCATGTGCAGAGGAATGCTGCATGACAGAAAGAAGTAGTAGGTTGTGTTCCTTCTTTCGATGGACATTTCATCACCAAGGGAAGAAAAGAAAAGAAAAGAAAAAGCAGTCCATGCAGCATTTAATATGAAGCACAACAACAATGGGAACTAGCACTTTTGTCTTCAAACCTATTTTATTCATCGTCCCAAACTTTTCCTGTAATAGATAAGGGAATATATTCATCCAGATATTGCATAGGGGGCAACTCAGGCAACACGCAGTTAAGTGACTTGCTCAAGGTTACAGGATAGGTCAGTATCAAACCTGGGTTAGTAATCAGGAAGCACCCGACCTACCAAACCTCAGGACTTCATGGGATCCTGTTGAGAAACCCTTGGGAAAAAAAGATAGCATCAATAATAGATTTCCAGCCCCCCACCTCCAGCCCCAAGTCCTAAAGGCTCTCCTGTTTCCCCACTGGCTTTCCACTGAATACAGCAGATAACATATGTGAATACTCCTTTAAAAAAATAATGTCAACAATCTGTATGTCAGGTTACTTCTGTGCATTCAGATGGGCATTTTTCATGTTGGAGGGCATGTAAGCATCATTATTCATAATGGTAGGACTGGGAATGCTCAATAGCATCCATAAACCTGGTGTGCATTTCCTTACAGGTGAACATTATTTGTGAGTAGACATATGGGTACATTTTCCAAACACTATACAGGAGCTGCTGCACACACAAAAAAATCTGTTCCTGTTTAAATGGCTTTTGCCCAGGCACCGACTGATGTTTTGAAAATGTGCTCCATTTATTTACTGGCATGCCAGTTATTTGTCTATATAACAATGTTTTCTGTCAAGACAAAAAATTTATAGTTCTCATGGATTAGATTCTTTCCCTGAAAATTCAACCAAAAATATTCTAAGTTGGATATAAAACCCTCTTTGGGAACAATGTGTCTGTGTGTGTCAGATTTTTCAATACTATAATTCTATTTTTGCTGCTGACTTTCATTTGTTTTTACATGCTTCCAAATAAAATTTAAAAGCACTTCACATTTTTCAAATTGTCTATAAACTATAGCAGATTTATACTCACTGCATACGCGTCCAAAAAAAAACTGCATCAAAATTGTCACAGTCGATGGGCTATTTCTGGTCCCTGAATGCTTGATTTTCCACAGAAGTTTAACTAAGTGGCTATTTTTGATAGTGAAAAAAACCCAAAATTCATAGTTTCATAGTTTCTAGGGTCGGAAGGGACCTGAGCAGATCATCTAGTCCAACCCCCTGCCATGGCAGGAAGAGCACTGGGGTCAAATGACCCCAGCAAGGTGTTCATCCAACCTCCTCTTAAAACCCCCCAGGGTGGGAGCCTGCACCACCTCACTTGGAAGCTGGTTCCAGACTCTAGCCGCCCTGACCGTGAAGTAGCGCCTCCTGATGTCCAACTTAAACCTTCCCTCCGCCAGCTTGTGACCATTGTTCCTGGTCACTCCTTGCGGCGCTAGGGGGAACAGGGACTCCCCCAGCGCCTGCTGGTCCCCCCTAACCAGTTTATAAAACCAGTTTATAAAATTCATAGGATGAATCCTAAATTTCAGATCCAACTTTCAGGTGGACTTAGAGTCAACATTTGACAGTTAGATCTGGAAAAAAAGTTTTGTCCAAAACATTTTTGATGCAAAAAAAATTGCAAAATCTGTGTTTGCAAATCATCATTTACCTCAATTTGGCCAAATGATTCATGACCAAAAAGAAAAAAAGAAAATTCTTAAACCTTGAAACATTTCAACAATTTTGAAATTGAATTATTCTTTTTTTTATCCAAATGACTTGTTAATCTGAAAGTTCTTCAATTTTTCTAAACAACTTAGAAATCTAAAAGAACGACATTTTGTTCAATCCATTTATTGTTGGCTTGCCCCTTCCCCCCTAAACTCTACCAACACACATTTATACCTAGTCATGAAACCGAACAACATTAACAACTATATCTAGTGTAAAATAGCTAACTATTGGTAGTGTAAGAGTGATGTTGTAGCCATGATTGTCCAGACGTTACGCAAAGAAGCACAGATTTCTTTGAGTGATATCTTATACCGGACTGACCATATAGTTAGAATAAAGTTAGTTTTGCTTGTCTGACTTTATCCCAACTACACAGTTGGTCCAATAAAAGGTGTCACCTTAAGCCATCCTTAACTACTGGTCACGCTTGACTTCACATTTTGGACACTCAAGAGCTCACTGACATCTTGTCTGAGAAGTAAATTCACACTTTCTCTACATAGTTATAACTGTAAACTGACTCTAATGCTAGTGGAGCATAGTTATTCAGTAATGCCATAGCCTCTACAATCTCCATTTATGGGAAAGATCAGTGGTAGCACAAACTGCAGATTGATATGGTGCCAGGATAGGGAATTGACCTTTCTCTTCAGTTTTCAACACTGTAATGGAGACAGGTGAGTTTTCCCATCACAGTCTCTTTGGTTATCTCCTCTGACAAGGTTTTATCTCAGGTATCTATGGCCCCTACCATCACATATATATATCCTACAGTGTTTTATCCTCACAACACACCTGACAAATAGAGAAGTAACCCCATGATCATCCCCAGATGACTGATAGGTTAAAAAGTTGCCCAAAGTTGCAAACAAATGTGACAGAGCAAGGACTTGAATCCAGATCTCACAAATCCTAGGCTAGTGAATGAACCATCGAACCCTACTACTTCCTTGCTCTAGTCTTCAGTCATGAAGAAATGTAGAGATCGTTTCAGCGCTAATGGATACAACCTGCCCTAGAGGTCATCCTGCAAAACTGAATTCAACACTGGTACTGCATTTTGCTGGACCTGTCCAGTTTAGATCTTGAGGCTGTAGTTTGAGTCCACATTCATAGCAAATAGTGGCAAAATGCCGGAGCTTCTACTAAGCAGAACTTGACTTACAACTTTTCTACGAATCATTATGCATTTTCTACATGAATATTGGGATAATGTGTCAGCAAAGCAGACAGGAAGAAATGGCACAGGCTCTCTACATATATGGAGTGGGTCCCACAGCCAGCTGCAAGGCTGAAGTTGCGAGTCCCCTGAGTTGTGCTTCCCGCCTTAGATGTATTTCAAGCCTCCTAAAATGGAAGAAAGATCAGTGTCTCCAGCCACCACTCTGGACTGACTTCCCAATAGCACTGGCAACACAATTTTAGAGCAAAGAGTGGAGATGATTACTTAAGTGAATTTACACATGATGGAAAGTAACTATGCTTAATAAAACCGAGAGCGCTTTAATGATTTCATTTTGGTGATTTAATTTATAAAAGCAAAGCTTAATCATTTAATAGCATCATTAAGAAAACACCACAGGAAGTTTAGAAATAAAGACTCATCCATATCTCATGAGAAATGAGTTTCCGTCTAACATTCAGCTCATGACAAAATAAAACAGGGCGCTCACAGCTACTTAAATAATGGCACTCAAAATATAAGCAATCCCAAAAGAATCTGGTCAGATCCATCTTCTTTAGCATAGAGCAGGCACGTCTCTGTTCACTATAATGTGAGAAAGACCATAAGAATAGAGACAATATCGGTGACAGGGACACGCATATTTTGCTTGGTTAAAGAATGCGTTGCAGCCACCATGCGAATGCCCGTGGCGATAAAAACGGCTTCAAGTGCAGTGAATTTAAACAAGAACATCTTATGTCACAACATTTGGAAAAAAATAACAATGGAAGCATCCTCTACCAACACATATCTACATTTTGTGTGTTTCTGAGTTGCAAGAGAAAATCTCCAAGGACAGGATTAACTAAGAGTTTGCATTGGGGTAATGGAAAATATGACCTCATTAGCACTGGGTTTGTCATTTGCTCCATAACAAAAAAGTAAATTACAATGCATTAATGCAGTTAGTGTTGTTTTTAATGTGCACTGGGATACAATAAAACTTTTTATTGGGGAAGTGCGATGGCATGTTTGCACTACAGTATTAGCACTAGTGTTCTGATAGGGCAGCCAATCATATTACCCAGTGGAACACTCTTATAATGATGTAGTAAAATTTGACTCTGATATAGTAAAATCTGTTTATGGCAAAGCTGCTTTTTCACACAATTCTTCCAGGCTGGGGCAAGGAGTGGAAGGGGCAGAGGCAAGTGCTTTCTTTATAACCTTATTTAAAGGAAGGCGCTGTTTTTCTTTCTTTAATTGAAGCTTCGGAGGCATCGGAGCCTCAAGAAGGAAACAAACGCTACGTGGTCCCGCTTTCCCTCTCGAATATGCCCCTTTTCCCATGTTTGTCACCCAGGTGTCATAAATCAGAATCCACCTTTTGGTGAAGGGACCTAGACAGGAGTATTGTAATTTAACACACTTTTAATGGGCTTGTCACGGAATTTTTCATGTATAACTCAGCGAGTGTAAAACGACCGCAAGCACATTCATTGCTTTCCAGTGGGAGGGTGAGGGGGGCAGTTCCTTTCTTTGTTGAATACAGTGCTTGCTTGTGTTTGTAGCTGTGTTGGCAACCTGGTCTCCTCCTGGCCACGCACTATTATTAAGTTACCAACAACAGGTCTGCAGTGTTAACGAATATGCGCAGGTGCTCCTGGGACGGCTGTTCTGAGGTTATGATCATGCCCTTCTCTATTTTTTCAATGGACAAAGAGTAAAAAAAAAAAAATCTCTGAAATTCATTTAAATTGTGCTCAGCGGTCATTCATTTCAGCAGTAACATAGTGGTTTCTCATTCTTGTGGGTGACCTTTACTAGGTCACACTTCAGCAGTGCCTGATTAACTCTGTTCAACTACTCATGTCCAGACTGGACGATGGTATTAGTTGGCTTCATAATCTAAGGCTGGGCTGGGATTTTGCAGTGCCCCAAGGCGCATTGCAGATGACTTTGCTTGCAGCTGAACAGGTGGATAGTAGTGACCATCTAAGGCACAGAATAGAGGAGAATCCAGAAAAAGAACCAGCCCTGAATCGGTCACAAAACCCTAAATAACTCCACGCAGTCAATGGACCAGCTGGGCTTATGCCATACATGCAGTTGTCCAGTGCCTGTGCTGGAAAGTTATTTATTTGTTTGCAATCTAGTTTTCCATTGAAACATTTTAGTAATAAAGAGACATGAGGGGAGACACATTAGGAAGCATATCATATATCAAAATGAAAAGTACCACCAAAGCTCCATGATAAACGTAGGATAAAATGCACTTTGTTTTCTTACAAGACAAAGCAATAAGGAAAATGCTGTGTCTGGAGTAATTCTGAGCCTGCAACTTCTGCTGGTTATTTATTTTTATTAAGCAAATATACAGCTCTGCAAAGGTACCTGATGCTAACAAACCAGAAACAGCAAAGAGTCCCAGCTCTGGGAAGATCACAATCTAACACAGACAGGGCGGGTGCGGGGAGCAGAACAGACCAAATAAAAGGTTCCTGGAGCACGCTGAAGAAATTTTAGATGGGGTAACCGATACAAGCAGAATGTATAGAAACAGCAAGCAGTGAAACTTTTGAAACCCCACAATCACTGCTCAGTACAAATCACCCATCTCTGCTGATATCTTCATGTCCTTCCTCTCACTCAGCCCTATTTATTTATTCACCTGTGACATATTGTCTAAATCCTGTATCATAAGCTCTGAGACAAGGCAGCCTTTGTGTTATTTGAACAGGGGTTAGTACAATTGGGGCCCTGATCCCCGACTGGCGTTTTTTTAGCTGCTTCCGCAGCAGCAATAAGAAGCGGATTTGAAGGAGAAGAGATAGAGAGGAAGCACTTGCCAGGCTTGGAAACAGGACTCAGCAAAATAGGGGAAGCACCAGAAAATGCCTACACGGGGGGCCAGAAGAAAATAGGAGAACAAAAATGGAGGGATAGCAGCTTCCTGGCTCTATTTCCTAGGTAGCGGCGGGGAGTTTGCCGTAGAAATGCATGCAGAGAAGAAGAAAAAGTTATTTTGACTTACAAAAGCGAGGAAAGGTCATTAGGACGACTTGAGAACCAATAAAGCTCTTTAAATCCTTCCTACTTGTAATGCATAGAGCAAAGCTTACAGGAAAGCTGGAGCTAAGAAAATTACAAATGGTAATGCTATTATTTGGCATATAGTTGCCAAAGGCATTCAATATAAAGATTTTACAGAGGTGTCAACTGATATATAGCAAACACACAAACAGTCTCCAACACTGTAACATATGCAAGGAGAGCTGAGGATAAATATTAAGCATATGAATTATATATTCGTGCAATGCGAGGCTGAGAAAATGCTTGCTGTGC
>NW_017728996.1:11874077-11878549 GCF_001723915.1 Gavialis gangeticus | reverse complement strand
ACCCCCCACCCCACCCCACCCCACCCCTGCCTCCCCATTCCCACCTCCCAAGTTTGATTTTGAGACTGTTTTCTGCTGTGTTGGATAATGAAGTGATTAGATTGTTCCTTTCAGAGGCTGTTACATATTTAAAACAGGTTTCATTGCTGCCTCATTTTAAACATCAGAACCTGTTTTGGGCGCCAGAAATGTGAAACATGAACATCAATAGCATTCCCCTGCCAAGATAAGAGCCTGCTGCAGAGGCCAAACATATGTCTTTCTCTCTCTCTCTCTCTCTCTTCCCCTGAGGAGGTTTCTGGATAAGGAAGAGGTGAGTCTATACCTGAGTGGCTTTAAATGGCTCCGACATGTAGGACCTTTTGTAAACTTGCCTTTGCTCTTTCTTAGCAGGGCAGCTGAAGATTGTGTCCTTAGAAATATTGCCTTCAGGGGTTAACCTAGTGTGGCCTAGCTGATTACTGGCTATATCAGAAAAAGGATGTGTGCATAGCTCCTCCAGGTAAATGAAACCCCCCTTTGGCTGAGTCTCCAATTCTCACTGAGCAGAAGTAGCTGTGTCCAATTCTTACTGAGCAGAGGAGGACCCTGTGAAGGAGCAGCAGGGTGTAAATGCTAAAACGCAGTGCATCTAGCTATGATGAGCAAACCGGTTCCAAAATGCTGCAGCAATTCAGAGCAAAGCCTTTGCAGCAGGACAGGTAAACCGGTGCAGCTCACTGCTCACTAATGCAGGCTCATTCTTTGTCCCCTCCTCTGCTGAAGTGCTAGTAAGTGCTGGCTGTGCCTGATGAATGGTTGTAATGCTCTGAGGAACAAGTCCTGGGGCCTGAACTCCAATGCAGAGAGACAACCCACAACTTGGCTTCCACAGAGTTCATCCAAAAAAGCAGATTTGCAACCTGACTTTAACAAACAAACATGCTTTTAGGAGCAAGACACTTTCCCCCACCCGCCTCCTTCCTGACAAGCTGGAATAAAGTCCCTGCAGCCTGAGCTGGGAAGGAAAAGACCCTTTTTCTTGTGGCCTTGTCAGACTGATCAGCTCAGTGAAGATGAGCCTAGCCTCACTCTACCCTTCCTTGGCCCCCCTAACAATATTTGCAACGATGGGAGACACCTGGAGACTCCCTGCTTGCACAAAGAACAGTGCACCCCTTTTGTAGGGACTGCTACCAAATCTCTGTGTTGGTGTGTATAAAATATTGATTCAGTGACAACTGCTCACAGAGCAAGAGTGCCAGAGCACGCACGCTTCTCCTCCTTGACTTGCTGCCCTTTTGGCAAACGCTGCATCCTCTTCCTCATCCACGACCTACTTCCTGTGTGAAAAAAAGGACTCAAGCAGCTGGTGGGCTCCTGTTAGCTTCAAGCTGCTTGGTGTAGGTTAGCAATGCTGCAGCTGCCCTGCCTTCTTCCAGCAGCCCAAGCCCTGTGATGCACTCAAAAGTAGGGCTCCTTGAGCCAAAAGCAGTAGGGATGCCAAGAGTTAAAATGCTTTCTTATGCTCTTTCTGTAGTTATTGTGGCTGAAGGGCCATATCATATCCCCTTGCATTTATAGAACTCCATCCCAGTGATGTGCAACACATCCTATAAACTAGAATCATTGTGATGCCTTGAGAGCACAGGGCCCTTCCATAGCAGTGAGGCTCAGACAGACACAGCTATAGGTAATACAGCTGTTTGCTCCCTTCTAGAGCACTTTTTTCTGACTAATTTGAGTGGAGTGAATATAACAGTCCTACAGATCTAACCATGCACCCTGCAGGGAATACTGATGCTACCTAAAAAGTCCTTATTCTCAAGGGAACTGCAACTGGTCTCTGCATGCAGGAGGAGGACTCCTTGACCCTCAGACATGCAAAAACCCTCTCACCCACAACCGAAACACAGCAACAGAGAGGCCAAAAGCAACACTAGAAGCTGGGCAGGTATGAGAAGAAAGGAAGTTAAGTGCACATCCAGTTGCCTGGGAAGTCTGAATAGGGGAATGTATTTGGCCAGGCTGCTGCAGCTAAGAGGTAAAATTGTCAAAAGCACCCAAATGATTTAGGTGTTCTGGGCTCCCAACAGCCAAATTGTTAAATATATTTAGGTACTGAAAGCTATTAACTCACAGCCCAGTGCGATTTGCAAAAGAGGTTCAGCATCTAATGAGAATTAAGCATATGGGGACTTTTGAAAATGCTAGGAGTGCCTGTCTGCACCTTTAGCCATTGAAATATCTTTGAAAATCTGACCCCTGTCATTTTTTAAAATTGGACTTAGGCTCCTCACACATTTCGGTTATTTTAAAAATGTTGCCCAACACCACCAGATTTCCTGAAAGCTACCACAAGATCTTTAGTGGCTGCAAGAGCTTGGGACCCCCGCAGCCAGATTCCCCCTAGTGTTACCCTAGGACACTGGCAGGAAAACTGGCACAGCGAATGTGAAAAGGTCAAACTTCCTAAGGCAGCTTCTAGCTTGGGTGGGCAAAATGTTCCATCTAAATTATTCCAGCACGTTTGCCAGGGCTGTACACGCATTTTTTTTTATTGCAGCGTTGCTCTTGAGTGCTTGATTCATGAGCTTTCACAACACATTTCCATTTTGCCCTAGAATCTTTAGAACGTAAAAGTCCCAGCTGTTTCACCGGGTGATTGTATCAGTGCCTGATATTCTCTCTCAGTCACCCGTAGTATAACGGCAGCCAGCAAACTGTAGCGCTCACCATTGCTGCAAACTCTGACAAACAAGGCCCTTCTTCAAACTCGCTTCCTTCCATTTGTCTGTTAAGCTCATGATGAGCTTGAAATAGCCCATTAGCTCCATGACAAAGAGAGAGTCAGAACTGCACTGCTATCTTTGAGCCAACCAGCCACCAAAAACCTCAAACCTGCTGCAAAGCACGGGAGGGGGGGAAAAGAACAGAGCTGCTGCCTAGAGGAAAGGTTCACAGACACCGTTGCTGTAGCCATGATCTCAGCCTGAGGCTTCAGTGCATCAGGAGGACTGGGAAAAGAGGAACAGAGAAAAGGGGAGGGATATTTAAAGGCACTTTGCTTCATTTTGTATTATTTTGGGATGATCTGAGCCGCCTGGTCAGACCCTAACATCCCTGTTGAAGAGTTTGATCTGCTCCCCTCCCCTGGAAAATGTATTTTGTTGGGATACAGATAAAGATCCAGGTAGAATTGTTTTCAAAATTATTCTGTTATAGCAGAGACTTACTTAAGGGAGTTAGGCACCCAAATCCCATGGAAAGACAGTGATAATAGTGTCCTACCAACCTTAGACCCATTTGGAAATTCCAGACTGCATTGTGATGGTGAGGCATTACTTATACTTCAGTCGCACCCAGGAACTTCAGGCAAGCTGAGGCCTCACTGTGCTAGCTCCTGTACATACATGTAGAGTTTACCGTGTTAAAGGTGACATGTAAAGGTGGTGTGAAACAAAGGGAAGGGGAAAAAGGTATAAAACAGACAAGTGCAGTATTTCATAGTGCGCACTGTCCCCTTACTGTTCTTTGTAGTGATAGCCCCTTAGGAAACTTGAACATGAAATGTGATTCTTTAATGCAGTTCTCTACAAAATGTCTTGCAGCTACTGGTTTATTTAGCATCAGCTTGCTCAAGGTCACCAGGCTATTTACAATGCTGGTTTGCAGCTTACTATGATGATTCTTATTTTTAGGGCCAAATGTCCAAATGCCTTCAAATTGACCTGTCTTGGCACGTGACTGCAACCCCACATGCAAATCACTTCTACATGCAATTTGGAAGCAAGATCATTCATCGTCAGCCAGGGACTGTCACCCAAAAGAAAAAGGCCTTGAAATGAGGTGTACAAGTGATAGCATTAATTTCACAAAAGGGCTCTCTATCTGTGACTGCATTTATGCTTTTTCTCCCTCAGAAGTGTCCACTGTTGTTAAAGAAAAGGTTGACCTGGAAATTAAGACACTGAATAAAGAAACGACTTGAAATTAGGGTTCAATACATATTTTTGCTACACACTTCTTTGAGGAGGCTTTCTGTGACTCAGATTTCCATCTGTAAATCTGAGGTAATAATATTTCTTTTTGTCTGTATTAATCTGTTTAGACTGTAGCCTCTTTGGGACAGGAGCTGCCAGTCACTAGGTATTAGGGGTGTGTGAAGCGGGCCCTATTTGATTTGGATTCAGCCCAAATCATGGACAGTGATTCAATTCGTTGATTCGGCTCACTCTCCCTAATTTCAGATTCGGATTCAGCCCAATCAAGATTTGGAGAATCAGTGATTCAGACATAGACACAGCTTTAAAAGTTTTTTCTGCATACCTCGAGGTACCAGCGCGGCTTGTGAACACTGCAATGCTGGGGTGCATGGAGCATCCCACAGGAGTATGGGGGGGCCCACCACTTGCTCAGTGGCGAACCTCAAAGTGGACCAGAAGTACTTCTGGTCCAATTCCAGGTCTGCTGGGGAGCATGGGGGGGGGGGG
>NW_017728996.1:11868107-11873936 GCF_001723915.1 Gavialis gangeticus | reverse complement strand
GGGGGGGGGGGGGCCCTCCATCCCCCCAGCTTGGTGATCAGCCATGGGGGAACCCCGGGTGCCCTGCCCCAGACCCAGAAGGCACCAGCCACTGAGCTGAGGGAGCATGGGGGGTGCCCCAGCACATTCCCCTGCAGACCCAAAAGTGGACCAGAAGCACTTCCAGGTCTGCTGCTGAGCATGCTGGGGAACCCCCTGCACTTCTGTGGGACTCTCCACGCTCCCCAGCACTACAGCGTTCATGAGCCGCTGCTACCTAGAGCTATGTAGAAAAAACATTTAAATCTGCATCTATGTCCGAATCACAGAATTTATTCGAATCTCTCTGAATCGATTTGGAGGGCTCTGATTCAATTCGGTGAAATTAAAGGGTCCTCGTCGATTCAGATGCAGAGATTCAGTCACCGAATCGGGCTGAATCTCTGCCGAAACAAATCAGGGACCGAAGCTTGCACAGGTATGTACCAGATATGTATTCAGCAGGCTCTGATCTGGGCTGGGCCCACTAGCTGCTATTTCCTAGAACCATTGCAGCTTCCACAATGGTAGCAATGGTTGGACCCTTAGTGGTTTGGAAGACAAGCTGGTTCAATGCTAGAAGAGAGCCACTCTCACTGCTGTTAGCACCCTTGGAGCTGTCAGAGTAATATCAGTAGGAAACTGTTCTACTGAAAACATACCATTACGTGGACCCTCCTAGATAAGACACTTTAAGCACTTCACAAATTAATTCTTCCTCCTAATATCCCTGTAAAATTGATAAAAACACATGAAGTTTAAATGGTTTACCAAAATTCCCACAGTGAGTGTGTCAGAGCTGTGGCAGGGGGAAAACTTTGGTTTCTCAGTGTCACAATCTTTGTTTATGAGCAGAAAGCTGCGTGCTCATGGACAGAAGCTGCACTTTGACTATGTGACCCTTGGATTAATAGAACATTTGCACCAGATTTTTAACACTCAAAGAATTCCTTGGATGTGGTAAATGGAGAAAAGTGTGTTAGGAAAATTTGGAATGAACCAACCTCAACAATGTTTAACACCAGCATAGCACTTATGAGCCTACATAGTAGCAAATGCAAATCATATTAGCAACCTTTTGTATATCCACATTAGCACACATCACTCAAAAATAGTACCTTGTTTAATCTGGTATTCAGCAACTGGGGAGCTGGATCCTTCCGTATATCAACATGAATGAATCTTTAGTGCAGCACATAAAATATCATGCCACCTGCATTACGTCAGCACATTGGACGGTAGTAGCTGTGTCACTGTGAAAGCAATAGCACTATTTTAATTGGGTACGCAGTTTCTACTGCAGTGAAGACAGCCCAATGAGAGTCAACCTAGAGGAAGGGAACGTAATCCCCAATGAGCTAAACATGGAAAAATTACAAATGAGATGGAAGCCTTAGTCCATCAGGGCTCTTGAAGCTAATGTTAGCCCTATTGGGCATATGCTAACGTGAAGCCCATACTTGTTTGGTTGGATCTGGGCCATAATCTCTATCTACAAATATTTATCTGCCATTTTTGTTGCTTATCAGCCTCACTTGGGTCATAGAGATACTGTACTGATGCTGTTACTTCTGCTGCAGTTGCTATGATGTCCAGTGCCATATAAGGTCTGTGCAGAAACACACAGTGGCCTAACTAGGGCGGGCAATGAGGGCAACCTCCTGAGTGCCAACTTGGGAGGGGAGGCAGAAAAAAATGCTGCCACCACAGCCACACAATTGTGCCCAAGGCAACGCAGCCAGACCTTGTTGCTGCCCCTGTGTGTTACAGCTACCCTAGGCATGCAGCTGCATTGTTACACCTCTGGCAACACATCACAGCAGAAAGACTTTCCCCTCATGGAGGATGTTGCCTTGACGAGCCCAGTGACACGAATGTGAATCCCCCACAACCATTGTTCATGTCCCACTTTTCCCCTCTGTCTACTGACCAAACCATTAAAAGCCTGGAAAGAACAATCCCATTAGACAGGATAAGCTCAGATCCGGAGGCCTGGGGTGATAACTAGAGCAATGTGGAGCATAACTCAATGAAATACAAAGCTAGTTAACATCTGAAGGTGTTTTGTGCTTATGTAATGGAAAAGCAGGGATATTATATATAATCTCGTATAAAAATTGGACCACTTTTCTGCTAACTTCTTGAATGAACCTCACCCAATCCATTTGTCTAGTTATAAATGGCTTTTAATACTGCAACTTCGAATTTATACCATTCCTTTCCCCCTCAAAGTGCCTCTCACATGTAAGAATATTATTATGCCCATGTTACAGATCAGGAAACTAAGACACAGAGAAATTAAGTGATTTGGCCAGGGTGTCAGGCTAAACTAACAGCAGAGGAAAGACCAGAACCCATGTTTTCCATGCTCTGTTCTCTCTCCCTCATGAGTACACTGTACTACCTTTCACGTTATTCATCATCACAACACACCTGATATTGTTTATTCAATTAAGCAAAACTGGCCAGTTATCCTGGTGCCTTTCTCTATCATTGGTAAGTGGTTTTCTTTGTACTGCTTTTGATGTTGCTGCAATAACAATTCACCTTACTAATGTAACTGGACTTGTTCTAAGGGTATGGTAGACTGGCATGCAGTGCAGATTTAAGTCACATTTTCCTGCAGTAAGTAGACTGAGGAACTTTGCCCAAATATTTTAAATACTCAAGAAAAATAAAGGCAGTTAAATAAGGCCTATTTAATGCCATTAATTGTCCCGTTAGGAGTTAATGGGGTCTGGTAGGGTTCCAAAGCCCAACAGACAGAAAGCAAAGGCGAGGGGAGGAGGAGGACAGAAGGGGAAGGGGGGGGTAGGGAGGAGTTGTTGGGTTCAGCCAGATAGACCTTGAAGTGCAACAGCTGTGGCTTGTCTTTGAGTAGAGGATCAAGTCGAGAATATGAGATAGGCAAACGTTGGCTTAAACTTTCTTCTCTCTTTGATTGTCCTTGGACATCTGCCTCATCTCCTGTCAAGAATGTTTGGCAGCTGTGAGCTCAGAATAACACTGCTGCTCAGCCAGGCCGCTATCTGAGTCTTCTAATACTTTAAGCCAACTAGTCTGTGCTGTATGCTTCGACCGAGGCGGAACTATGCTAATGCCTTGAGCTAACTAGCCTTTCTAACAGCCCATGAAATACATAGAAGTAGGGCCTGTGGTTTATTTTCCTCACGTGCTAATTGGCTTTAATTGTTGGCCAATTGGATTTTGAGTTTAGAAAAGAATGTCCCAGACAAAAGGAAAAGTGTTAACTTAAGACCGTGGGAGAGACAGGGCATTCTGTTCAGTTTTTAATGTAGTAGACTTTATGCAGATGCATAAGTCTCAGGGCAATGGGTGTCCTAGAAAGATTTCTCAAGCATAACCAATGCAGTTTCCTATAAAAAGTATATTTCCATATAGGCTGAATGCCACTGATGGTGAGTTGTTTGCTGGACTATAAATGTTCATTTTTTTGAACCACTGCTCATTCTATGCTCATTTCTTATCGGCCATAAGAGGTGTGGGGGTTGGGGGGGAAAGGAGGAGAGAATTGTGAATACTGGACAATTCTGATGGCTCAGCTAATTCCAGCAATGCCTTTTTTTTCCTTTAAGGGAAAAAACATATTTATGAAAGTGCTTGTTCAGGAGAGCTACAGTATACCACATATCTGACCAGTACCAGATGGTAAAAGCAAAGGTTTCGCCTCAGTATGGCACTTGAACAATTGAGCAGAAAGAGGTAGTTAGCCATGTTCATCTAATGTAAGGCAGAGTATATCTGACCTAATAGACTAACTAACTAAGGTATGTATCTCAGTTCAAGAGGGCTGATTTATCTTGAGCAAGGCTTCAAGTAGACAGCAGAGTAGATGTGCACCTTATAAACTAACCAAGATAAACTTCTTAGTTAGTCTATAAGGTGCACATCTACTCTGCCATCTACTTCAAGCCTTACTCATTCAAGATAAACCAGTCCTCTTGAAATGAGATAAATAGACAGTTTCTGTGCCTATTAGGTCTCTGAACCTGGTATTACTTTATGGGCCAGATAGGCTAGAAACGAGATTTTCAGTGGTATGTTGGAGATAAGTGCTGTATGACTGTGGCCCACGCCTAGCTGACATCTTACCAGAGTATGCCATCAGGGCACTGGACAGTAGCACCACCACCAGTCTCCAGTGTACTTTTCTCTCCTGCCACGCCTTGATGTCCTTTAACTATTGAGAGTTGGATGTGTGGGTTGGCAGGGATCCCGGCGGTCCTCTTGGGGAGCTCCGTCTCCCTTCACACTTCACGCTAACCACTTCCTGGATGACACACATCCGGGCCTGGATCCTGTATCACCCCAATGCTGCTGCCAACTGGCAGGCCAAGTGAATGCTTAGGAATTTAGTTCCATTCACTTGAGTGGATGGAAATTGGCTCTGAGGCCATTTTAAATCAGTCACTCCTTGGTCCGTAGACCCATCAACTAAGCTCAGTCCATCTAAAGTCCACCAGGCCAATGTCCTTAAATCAATTCCTCCCAGGTTCCTGTGTTAATTGGCCCAGCTCAGTCCATTTAAGGAACCTGATCAAATAACTAAACAAAGTATAAAAGACCAATGAAGTCAATGCCTCGCAGGCTCCTGGGTCAATCAGTTCAGGTCAGCCCCTTTAAGGATGACTCTGCTCATCAAACAAAAAATGAAAAAAAACACCATTCCACTGGATTCTTCCCATGGCTTGACTCCTCAGGGTCAGGACCTCTAAGTATCTTCCTGGTGAGGAGCTCTCTCTCTAGCTGCTTTACCTGGCACCAGGAAAGGGGAGCACAATCCTCCAAAACAACAGAAGAGAAAAGGAACAAAAAGAAGCAGCAGGGCCATGCCCTTAGAAACTCATGAACCTCTTCTCAGTGACTCCACCACTTTAACCCTCACCCAGCCATCTTCGAGTGTTTCTTGGCTCTACATGTCCCAAAGCTTGTTAGTGGTCCTCTGACCACTCTGACTAGAGGATCTGCTTCCCATCCTTTTGCCCTGCTCTCTTCCCTTCACATGGTAAGTTAATACAAGTTAGTTAGTTAAATTGCTTAGGCACTTCTGAAAATCCCATGAGGCTCCCAAATAAAATATCATTGAAAACTTGGCCATAAATGAAGCTTGTCACACAGTTGGAAAATGGACTCCCAAAACCCATGCTACCAATCTAAAAGCTGGGCCCTCCTTCTTTTCGGTGTCTTCAGAATCCAACCAAATCTCCAAATGAAAGATCTATATCAATCTTTACCATTAAAAAATCCCTAGATATAAGAATAGATTATTCCAGTGTCAAAAAAAGATGCTGCAAAAGCCCTGATTGGTGGTGAAGTTTTCTACCCATTGCAAAGGGAAAAACTGATCACTTATTAAAAACAAATAAAATCTGAGTTTCATCATTCAAAGAAAACTTAATATCCTAAAATATACCTCCTCCCACTCACCACCTAGTGAAATAAAAGTGATAAAACAGTCATACAGCAAATGATGGCTGTTCTACTGACTGGTGGTGCATTTTCTCTTGTGGCTGTAGAGTCCAATGTTATGATTTCAGGTCCTGTCACAGTGGTCACAGGTGTATATTGTATTAGGGGCTACTGTACAGTGAGAGCCTGTTTCCTTTGGTCACATTTCTGTTCTAATTCTAGTAACTATTTCTCATTGTGATGTTGGACTCCATGATTGAGAAAGGAGCACCAATTTGTTGCTGGGAATGCCAGCTAGGGGGGACCTCCCCCCACGCCCCCCCGACAGTCACTGACTGGCTGCTGAGGGACCCCCCCCCCCCCCCGTTGCCCCCCCCCGGG
>NW_017728996.1:11861532-11863107 GCF_001723915.1 Gavialis gangeticus | reverse complement strand
GTACCAGTCACCCATGGTCTTATTGATTCAAACAATGTCCTGCCGGTGGAGCCAATTTCAGGGGGGGCACAAGCTCTCTCTATATCCCTCTACCAGCCAGTGTGCTTGCTGTCAGGGGGGCAGCAGCACTCTCAGGGGGGGCACGTGCCTCCCCATGACCGTCCTACATGTCATCTATGAACAGGGCCTTAAATAGCAGTTTCATTCAAGTGTGAACCATACACTTATTTACCTCTCAGGAGACCTGCTCCTGCAAACACTGAAGGGGGCACAGGTTCACTAGTGGCTTGAAGAGGCCCAGAAATAATGTATTTAGTGCTTCTGAAAAGTGTCTGAATGAGAAAGTGAGCAAGCTAAACTTAGTGAATATTTATTGGCCAGATGTCTTAGGGAATAATGCTGTCCACCATGGGATTGGAGGAAGGCATATACCTTCACACAAGATCAGATGGCAACAAACTCTATAATCTATCACATCTAAAGGCCAAGACAAAAGTAAAGCATATACTCATTTGACAGCTCCTTTTTACTGACGATGTAGTCACTGCCCATGAAGAAGGCCAACCACAAATACCCATGAATCACCTCTCCCATGCTTGCAGGATGTTCGCCCTGACCATCTGCATTAAGAAGACTGTGGTCTTAGGACAGGGTGTTCACCAGTCACCATCTATCAGCAACAACAAAAAAATCTCTCCCTCAAGTCTGAGAAAGTTGAGATTATGGAGTGCTTGTAGCAGTCTCTTTGCCAGGTTTGGTCAGTGCGAAGTGATGGAATCTGGCCCTAACTAGCAAAGTGAAAGTTCTCCAGGCATAACAGTGTTCTCAAATGAAAAATGATAGAGAGTTGGCTCATTTGTGTTCATCCTCCTGCATCCCCTGATATTTAGGGATATTTAGAGCTATGATGGGAGTGTCCCAGGGAATAGACATGGCAGATCATGCTGTACCTGGTACATGGTCCCATAAGGACAGTAGTCAGGTAGAACAAATACAATAAGCTGCATAATGTATGCTAAAGGGTTGAACGTATTGCAAAAATGCCATGAGAATGAAGGACGCAACGCTTTCTTGCATCCTATTCATCTCCTATGCCAAGTATCTCACAGCTGAGGAGAGGACCTGGCTTAAAATATTTTCCAAGTATCCATCTATTTGCATACAAACCTTTAGAAAATTTTCTATAGCAAGGCTGTCCAACTTTACCACAGCCGTGGGCCACATGTGACACTGGTGTGCGGGCCCTGGGTCACACACAGCAGTCCATATGCTGTAGGGCAGGGTTCCTCAGTTCCCTGCTATACCACACAGGTGGAGCCAGCAGTGCAAGGCCCCTGGGATGCCCCTCCACTGTGCAACTAGTGGTGCAGGGCCTCCCCCAAGCCCACTCCTGCCTGTGGGACAGTGGGAGAGGCAGCTGCTGGAGCCCGTGGGCCACATACTAGCAACTTTTTCTACCAGGTGGACATCCCTGTTCTATAGCATTCCTCTCATGCATTTGGGTTCTAGGGCAACAGGTATAACACCACATATGTATAGCATTTATTGCAGAAGATACAACATTGCTGCTCAAAG
>NW_017728996.1:11851142-11856532 GCF_001723915.1 Gavialis gangeticus | reverse complement strand
CCAGGTGGTACATCCCTGTTCTATAGCATTCCTCTCATGCATTTGGGTTCTAGGGCAACCACATATGTATAGCATTTATTGCAGAAGATACAACATTGCTGCTCAAAGCTAGGATTGACCCATGTTGCCTGAACCTTATAACAGAACTCAAGCAGAATCCATGTTGAGGTACTGAAATGGTCAACAAAGACTTCATCACATATTCCAGTGCTTTTGCATTTACCTATACCAGATGGGATGGGATTAGAGCTGGGACTGCCAAAATACCGCAAGAAAAATTGCTCTTGTGGTAGTTCCAGCTTGGACAAGAAGTGGAAATTGTGTAAATCTCATGAGTCATCCCCCAGCTGCAGAGGTTTGGATAATGTGGATAAGCTCAGACACTTGGGAGCTTCAGCCAAATCAAACCTGAATTGTGAACATCTTGAGGTTGTCTCCTCACAAAAGCCCTTGAATGACGAATGCAAGATTTTTACTCCCTTCTGCTGCCACAGTCAGGAAAAGAGCTATGTATTAGGGAGTGCCAAATGGTGTTTAATTGTCCCTTTAAGGGATTCATATCATGCTATTCTGCTTGTGAGGGTAGTGTCTTCTCCCATGCAAAGGTGCAAGAGAAAAACTATCAGCAGAGACTTATAGCTCTAATGAGTAGTCTGAGCTACTGCACTGACTCTGTGCCCATGCTGGAGGCACTGCAAGGATGCTTTCCATATTGGATTAGTTGTCCCACTGTTACCCATACCTTTGTTGTCTGGATTTACAAGGTATGCCCAGGAATCTCCTGCTACCTCCTGCCTTGATATGACTGTAACTTTTCTTTCACTAAGGTCTATATTTTCCCATTGTGGAAAGGCAGCATCCTTCCAGGTGGATTACTTTCCTCTTGAGAACTGATGCCTGCAACAGCAGTCTTGAAAGACTCCTGATATCTGCTTCTCACTCTTCACAAGACAAGACAAGACCACCCAGTGATTTGCCTGAAGAAATATTACACCAGGCAGTGGGCCGGCATGCCTGAAATTGGCCCAGAGAGCACACTGACACCAAGTCACCCCGCTTAGAAAGCACAAGAGGATTAATAACTTAGACCATGTGCCAGAAAAACCTAAACTAAAAAATTAGGCCAAATCCAAGCCCCACCAGAATTCGGAGCTTGCAGACTTTTATCACCAGTGCCCAATAAATCCTCTCCACAATGACTCATTTTGTTACCCTGATCTGCCTTATGAAGCATGTAGTGGAAATTTGTAACATTTTCCTTTCTTATTGCTTTCTTTTGTAAAACCATCCCTCCTTATATCTTACTGCCATTTTCCTGTTAGTCATATGTTGCAGTTCTTAAGAAAGAATATTTTAAGAAGAAATACTGATGTCAGGTTGTTATAGGGTTTGTTAGTACCTTCTAACTTTTCTTATGGCAGAAGGCAGATTTTTAGAAGTGGCTGGAAACAAAATTTTTTTGGAGGGGGAGGGGAATTTCTATTAATATATGTAAAAGAGAGATAGCTTTTGTCTTACGAAAAATCATTTCCCCCTGTGGACAAATCAGACATTTGAACCATTACTCATTTTAAGGAAAAATCAGACGTTTGAACCATTACTCATTTTAATCTGCTAAACCAAAATATTTAGCTTTATATGGATTTGGTTCATTTGATGAAAAATCAGATGTCTTTGTGGAAAGGAAGCACTTTTTGTGAAAAATACAAGTAAAAAAAAAGTCTTTACCCTAACCTTTTGGACATCACTAATCATTTCCACAAACAAATGCATACATACACACATACATGCATACATACACAGTATACCATTATGTACAATGCAGCTGGAGGTGTTCAGAACTTACAGAATCCCAGTGATTTTTATTTAGTTGCCTAACAATGGATTTAGGCAACCAATTTTGAAATTTCAGTGAAGAAACTTTTCAAAGATGCACTTGATAGGCTAGATAGATAGACAGACAGATAGATAGAGATATAGTATGGATATAGAGTGGATTCAAAGATGCAGCTTTGAAGTTTTTTCACTGAAATGTCAAAATGTATAAAGTTTATATATCAAACATATAAAATATAAATATATAAAAATATAAAATGTATATATAAAGGCAAATCAGAGTAATGATATAGACATAGATATACAGGCAGTCCTTGGACTTACAACACAATTGGTTCCTGAAAACCATGTCTTAAGTCGAAACGTTGTAACTCAGAACCAATTTTCTCATAAGAAACAACGTTATAAATGAGGGATTGGTTCCTGAACCAAGACCCGATACCCTATTTTGACTAAAAATACCCAATAATTTTGTATTCGATCGATTAGCGATTGATCAATTATAGATTATATGGCTACATTATTTATATTTTAAACAGCAATCATATTGATTTGGAAGGACTTCTTTGAGGTGACCTTGCTGGACTTTTTGAAGAGCTCTTGGCTGGACTTTTTGAAGGGCTCTTGGCTGGAGTCTTCTCAGGAGTCCTGGCTGCAGGTTTTTCTGGAGTCTTGTCTGCTTTCTTAAAGAAAGCGTCCAAGGAAGTTTAGACAGATGTTCTCCAGGGTGATGAGTAACACAGTGAACTTGTTCACTGGCATGGCATCGCATCAGATCAAGCATTGTAAAGTTGAAACTGATGTCATAAATTTGAAGCAAGGTGTTAATTTATAAACGTTGTAAGTGTGAAATGTTGTAAGTCGAAACGCTGTAAGTCAAGGACTGCCTGTAGATGTATTCAGTGTACATAATGGTACATGAGAAGAAAGAAAATAATAATCTCCTGTTAATTAGTAAAAAATTATTATTTAGCTCCCTCTCTTTTTTAGACTGCTGCCTATCACTGTAAACTCTGAAGACCTTCCACATAATATTAATGTCAATAATAAAGCCATAGGGAACTTGATGGAGGACAAGCTGAGCTAGGTCTGGAATTGAGAGCAGAGTGTTTTGGCAGGGCTCATTTTCCCAGGTGGAACACCATGGCTCTCCAGGGTTGCAGACCCATGGTACCACACTGTGCTGTGTAGACATACCAGCTCATTCAAGGATAACATGGATGTGTCTACATGGTGCTTCACTGTTTTTTGTAGACATATCTGCAGTCTTTCTGATACATCTCACGTTTCAGAATCAAAACACAGTTTGTGGTAGTATCATAAAAGTGAATAGCTGGGGGCAGAGAGTACCTGGGTGCAGAGAGAGCACTAAGCAGGTATGCTCTGCTTACCTGCCCAGCATGGATGGAGTCACTAACAAAGTAGGACTTAGCAGGTGAATAAAAGGGACTTTGTTCTTCCTTATTCCCTTTGTGGCTAACATTAATAAAGTAGCAGAAGTGCTAGTGCTAGGGCTATTACTTATTGGAATAGCCAACAATAACTTCAGCCCGGCCCTTCACATGTATTCTGTGGACTTTCCTGCCACTCCGTTCTCCAGAAAAGCACTGCACATTGCTATCTTCTCTTGTGTTTAGAAACCATTTATGAATCTTCTCTTTTGTGATGTATCAGATGAATTCATGAGACTGTCTTAATGCTAATGTTGTTGCTTGGTCTACTTTTTTGCCTTCCCTATTTAATTAAGATCCAGCAAGGTGCAGAGCTACATTGTATAACTGAGCACATGAGCAGATATGCTGGCTTCAGAAAGGCTGTTTCTGTGCTTAAAGTTAGTCATGTGCTGAGCCACAATCTTAATTTCAGTCTTTACACCAGAAGAGAGTGGTTGATCCTTCTCCTGTTAAAATCCCTGTATTTTGGCAGGTGGTAGTCTGTGCTTGAAAGTGGTTTAATTCCTATTGTTACTGGGTATTGATTTTACAATGTATAACTTCAGTGTGGCCTTGGGTTAAGATTTGGGTCAGCCCCTCTTCTTTAATGCAAACCAGTTCATCCATTCCCTTCCCCCTGTGATATCTCTTTGGTGGATCTCAACTCCCTGGTGGGCTAGCGGGACATCCCGCAGTCTCCTTCTGGCTGGTGGTCTATGGGAGGGAATAGGATTACATCTTTCAGCAGCCAATGGTCTTGCCTTTAGGCTCAATAAATGGGCTTTTTTATTAAAAAAATAATAATAACACAGCATGTCACTCTTACTGTGCTCTGCTTGGTGAGACTGAACCTGCAGAGCCAGTGGGAGTGGGGTCTGAAGTGATAACAGTAACCACTGACTTTTCCTTTCCTGATTTCACCTCTTTCTTTATGTTTGAGAGCTTTGTTCCAGACTAGGAGATTATGCAATGGGCTGAGGAGGAGATGTGACTTCAGTGAGATATAGCACACAAAAAAGTGTGACAAATTGCAATGACAAGGGCTGCGATGGTAGCTTGTGATGGAGTGAAATTAAATCCCTAACCAAACAATACGGCATTATGCTACGTTCTATAGACACCCTTGTTGAGGCTAGATTGAGAGAAAAAGAGACAGGCAAAAAGAAAGATGCACACATACTTTCCCCCACTAGCCCTTTCCCCCCAAGATGTCAATGCGGTAAACAAAATTTCGGTAGTGCAAGAGCCCAAGGGGGATCCACGACTCTGGTACACCTATAACAGATTGCAGAAATGCCCGGAGAACGCACAGGCTACAGTGTGGCCCCTGTTCTGTTAAGGCAGTCAGTGCTGCCTGAAGTGAGACAGTCTGTACCCATAACTTCACTTTTACATTCAGGGTCCCAACTAATGAGCCCTCCTTCCAAATTAAGAAACTGCCTGACCTGGCTCTACAAGGTGGCTGAGTGGCTTTGTGCTCCACTGCTTCATACCCCCTTGGGCTTCATTGACAAATGAAGGTGGTGCTTTTTTCTAAAGAATCGATGCAAACTAGCCTTTGGCTCCAGTGATGTAGTTCACAGAAACAGTGCTGCTTCCCCAAAG
Organism: Gavialis gangeticus; assembly: GCF_001723915.1. Classification (NCBI taxonomy): domain Eukaryota; kingdom Metazoa; phylum Chordata; order Crocodylia; family Gavialidae; genus Gavialis; species Gavialis gangeticus. Next base: position 11,851,658 of record NW_017728996.1, on the reverse strand, counting down.
AATAGGTGCAGGCATGACAACCAGGTCCTGCATCTTGGGCTGATGGTAGCCACTTTAGCAGTTGGGTTGACTGTGGTAAGCAGTTGCCATTCTTGTGCTCAGCGGGTGCTCAAGGCGGATGTCCTGGTTGCCCACCCTTCATTGCCCTACTGTGCATATGTGCATTGTAGTCCAGATTCTGGGACAAGTCCAGGGAGTATTTGATACCGTGCATGGGAGACAGGAACACGAAAGACCTGTCAAAGCACCTTTGCAATCCTCAGGCCATTCAGATGGTAAATCAGTCACTGGTTTCTAAGGCAGGGGTGGGCAAATTGCGACCCACGGGCCAGATGTGGCCTGCTAGATCATTCTGTGGCCGGTGGGGCCCCTAAAAAATTTAGAAAGTTAATATTTATCTGCCCCTGGCTGCCTGTCATGTGGCCCTCGATGGCTTGCCAAAACTCAGTAAGTGGCCCTCCACCCGAAATAATTGCCCACCCCTGCTCTAAGGCCATGTCTGTACTGTTTCACTGG
>NW_017728996.1:11838279-11846142 GCF_001723915.1 Gavialis gangeticus | reverse complement strand
GATTCTGGGACAAGTCCAGGGAGTATTTGATACCGTGCATGGGAGACAGGAACACGAAAGACCTGTCAAAGCACCTTTGCAATCCTCAGGCCATTCAGATGGTAAATCAGTCACTGGTTTCTAAGGCAGGGGTGGGCAAATTGCGACCCACGGGCCAGATGTGGCCTGCTAGATCATTCTGTGGCCGGTGGGGCCCCTAAAAAATTTAGAAAGTTAATATTTATCTGCCCCTGGCTGCCTGTCATGTGGCCCTCGATGGCTTGCCAAAACTCAGTAAGTGGCCCTCCACCCGAAATAATTGCCCACCCCTGCTCTAAGGTAATGTCTGTACTGTTTCACTGGCAGGTCTGGACGCCTTTGCTCTGGCTCCCAGCTTGACAGAACCCAGCAATTAGGTAGTATAGATGGCTCAAAGCAGCTCTGAGTGTATGCCCCAAAAAGGGCCCAGAGCCTCCAGAATGAAGCAAAACTGAAAAAGGCTGCTGATCCCTGCCAGACGCAGGTGGGGAGCGAATGCCCACACCACACTCCCTCTGAGTTTCATGATTGGAAAAATGAACTTGATTCTCAGGAAGTGAATATGAATATCCAGCCAAGTATGCACTTTGTGAACTGGTCAGTTTTAATGGTCGTCTCAGAGAAACACTCTTCTCGGGACTCCTGGCTTCGTCTCCACTGGAAAGAAACAATAGCTCAATCTGTTAAATGTTTTACATTCAACTTCCACCCCTCTCATGTTGCCATGAGCCCAGACTTTAAAAACATTTCAGACTTAAAAGGTTAAGATTTAAGTGCTGCTGATTTTATCTGGGCTTTTAACTAACATAGGCAGGTGGATTAGAGATATGTGTACAATCTCCACTCTAGACACTTGGGTAAATATGCACAAGTGCTGAGTGAGCTCAGGAAGGAATCTGATGTTATTGTCTATTAATTTGAAAGCGGAGATTAAAGAAAGTGCAGAAATCAGTAGTGTAAATATCAAAAAGGATTTCCATTTATATGTAAGAACATTACTCTAGCAGCCTGGCTATTTCAAATAACATGAAAGGGGTTTTTTTGCTAAAGAAAAAAAATGTGAATTTGTTTAAATTTACATATTTTCTTCCTCCTTTGTTTGTAGGAATGGACGCCATACTAGCAGCCAGGAGTCAGGCAGCTTAACAGTGCTGCTTTTTGTTTGTAGCTTCACAGAGCTGGTAGACCTATGTATTTAAACAGCAAAAGTATGTCACAAAGCTGAAGGAAAGTTGACTGGTATTTCAAGCAGCATTTCAAGTGGCAAAACTCGTGCTGAATCCCGCCTCCCACCCTCCCACCGCATATTTTAGTTGGAAGTTAGTTTGCAAATTAATTTAGCTTATCTTCAAGTGTCTTTAGTATGCCCAAATACTCACCGAAATCTTTCAAGACATAATTTTCAGTCCCTAGGCCATTTAACCACATTTTGGCTACAGCCGTTGGCCACTAGGTCACACAAGTGGTTACCTAATTCACATGGTGTTGCTTCTGTTTTCTGATTGGATAACTAAAACTTTCTTTTAAGAGATGGACAATAATTGGTAAGTGGTGAATAACATTCTCCCAGGGAAAACCCAATAGCTATGCGTATTGTTCTTTACCCATTTTAGATATATTATCCGTTCTAGCATAATTCCATTATTTAAAATGGGGAATACTTCTAGAAGCCATAATTTCTTTAAAATTGCAGCACACATTGTCTGAATGCCATGGGTGTCCTTAAAAGTCATGTTGCTGGGTAAAAAAAAAAAAAAATCATAAAATACTCTCCATTCAGGTAACTTTTGCAAATACCTGGAGGTCATCTGAATAGTGGAAAATCATGTATCGTATGACCCCATGAATCACAGGAGCCCAAGCTCAGCACTTTTTAATAGTAGAAATAGTCATCTGTTTTATCCTGCTCTGTGTTCAGCCACTTCTTATTTTTGCCCTGATCTCTCCGTAATGCAACTTTTCATAGAAATTCCAAAAAAGGGATCTCAGCTTTACGTTTAATTGCAAAAAGTTCTAAATTTAGTCATGAAAAAGCCCTGTGAGGTTACAAAGATTTTCTCCTTATAATCCCCAGAACCAGTCTGAACCCAGCCCATGAGAGCACCCCAGCAAGTAAACACCATCTGATCTCTGCAGAAATCTGCAATGCACCTGCTTTCCACCTTGCTACAAATATATCAGAGCCAACTCCCCAATGCTAAACTGCAGGGAAAAATGTCAATTAAAATGCAACTGTCCCACTTTCATTGAAAGTTACTGATCAGCAAGAACCACAGTTCATTTGATTATATACCTTTTCTTAACATGTCTCACTTAGATTAGCATGCTCACAAATTAATCTGCATGGCTGTGATGATTTACACCCTATTGAACAGCCAGCAGACTAAGTTGTCTAAATCAGTGGTTCTTAACCATTTTTGTACCAGCACCCATCTGTAAACATCAATGGTCAGTCCAGACCCAGTGCCCCTCACTCCCAACCTGCTCCCCCCTGCCACCAGTGTGTGGGCCGGGAAGTAGGTATATGGGGCAAGGGGGGTATGCGTACCCCCCTTGCCCCAGGGGTAAGTGTCCCCAGGCCTCCCCTCGCAGGCTGGAACTCAGCCAGCCTGCAAGGGGCAAGCCACGGTTTCTCCTTTAGAAGAGAATCTATTTTTAAAGTCTGTTCACGACCCTTTCACATATTTTTGCGACCCAGTTTTGGATTGCGACCCACGGGATGAGGACCACTGGTCTAAATGATCCACAGTTTTCTACTTAATAACGTGGGGATTGATGACGTGGATCCAGCTCATTCCTCCCCCAGACTCTCCTGCCTGCATCTGCGACCATTATGGATTTCGCAGTTAAACTCTGGGATAGTTTGCAAAAGACAGACAATATCGAATTGTCAGTTGCAATCTGCACTAGCAGTCTTCCTGTCAGCGCTGCACAGAGGGGATTGGTCGGGACAGAAAGGAACCCGTTCTGGCTTTTGTGAGCCAATAAATTGGTTTATCATTTTGTCTGCTCTAATCACTCTTTACCTTGGAACATACCTAATGTCTTATGGAAGATATCAAATTTTAACATCCAAAGAGCATTCTAAGCTTCACCAGTTGTCTTTCTCATTCTCTGTCTTGCAGTTGTTATTACAGGGCATGGCTTCTAATGCTACTAGTCTTGGTACAGAGAAAACCAGAGATATCCACTATTATATAACTGTAAGCAATCTTAACTGGGACCGGTTGAAAATTGATGTTTTCCTAAGATTTCTTTTTCTTCTGAAAAAAAATCTAGTTTCCTAAACTTTTCTTTTTATATTTTTGGTAGCTTTGGCCAAAAATTACTTAGAGTTTGGTTGCTAAAATCTGTTGCTTTTTTTCCTTTCCTTTTCTTTCTTTTCTTCCAACAAGCCTGAAATATGCAGAAAAATCCTTCATTTTCCAAACCAGTTCTCGGGTTAACAGCTCTTGAAATGCTGACTGTCTATATATTAGAACATATTAGGGGTAGATGATGGCCACAAAATTTGGATTTAAATTTATTTTCATAGGCTGCAGATCAAAACAGATCATTAGATCAGTTCACCAAATCCCTTGGATATCCACTCCTGAATTTCAACCAGACACCTGAATATTGAACCCAATGATATTCATTAAACTAAAGCACTTACATTGCTACGGCTAAGTACAGACAGTCAAAAAGCCCAAAGCTGAATCAATTCAATCTTTGCAGGTTAATCTAAATTGTGTAGATTGAACCAATAAGCAAGTGAACAAACATTCACTTTTGATTCCAGAAATGCAGCCACATGCCTGCAGTGCCTCAGGCCAGAAGCTGCGGGAGGAGCTAGAACATGCCTCCCTGCTCAGCTGGATCTGACAGTTTGGGCCAAGACTAGCTCACCCACCCTGCAAGGGGGAGGTGCAAAGTATCCTGGTATGCTGGGGGATTGTGAATTAACTTCAGTCTGGAGGGGATGTGGCACAGAAGTTCAATAAACCAGTTTAACCTAAATCAGTGAAGTCTGATACTTCATCCATCCAGGTTTATCTTAAACTGGGTTTGGCCATTTTGAAAGTTGTTTTTGTTCATTGAACTTCTGTTGTTTTACAGATTTGATCCGGTTTCTGATCACTTACACAGGTTAATGTGTAATTTCTGTCCTTAGTCCAGAAGACTAAACTCTATGCCACAGGCAGAAAGCAGGTGAGGACAAGGTTCCACCATTTTTTTTACAATGGTATGGAAGTGTTTAAGTGGCACATACCTTGCTGTAAGTGAACCTCGTCTCACCTGGCATGACACACCCAAGATCTCTGCCAGTCTGATATGGGGAATAAGCTCACCAAGTTCAAGAAAATTCTGCTTCAGCCCTGAGCCTACTGGAGATTAGCTTTTCCCATGAAGTATTGCAATGTAATAAAAGACTGGCCTGCATATTCAGTTTGTGTAAAGATTGCGTTTTTGAAATTGCCAGTGAGATTTGATAGGAGTCTTCCACTTGCTGGGTAAGGGAGAGCATCACCAGTGAGAGTTACCTAACATTAATACAGCATGTTGCATTTTTCTTTTCTTACTCCAGGTGTAAAGTGTGTAGCAAATAATGCAAATAGGGAATATAATAATTACGAAAATAGTAATCATTAAAAGAGCAAAAAATATTCTGTACATTACAGTATTTACTGTAGATATCCCAGGTATTATGGGACAAAAGTTATTACTTTAGATGAAAGAATATGGAAATGTGCTAAGTACACATGCTGGCAAGATAGTATAAAATGTTAAGCGAATGCAGAACTTGAAATGCTTGATGGAAAATTCAAGACTTTGAAGTCATCTACTTTCCAGTAAGGATTATATAATGTGGGCCCGCTCAATACTAGTTCCCACAGGGCATGTCTACATGAGATGTTTACTGCTGAGTTGACTAATTAGCTATGCAGTAAAGTCTCAATGTCTACACATGCGGCCCTATTAGGCTGCTGCAAACTAATAAATGCTGTCATAGATTAATGCTTATGAACACAGGTACTATCCTATAGCGGCATTATTTAGTGCACAGCAACACATGTGTAGACACAGACAGGGATACCTGGGGCATGAGGGTCCTACAGTGCAGGAGCTGTCTGCTGCCTAGCTCTGCACTGGAGCACCCTCGTGTTCCAGCCAGCCCCTCCACAGCACAGTGAGCCAGGTCAAGGCAGTCCCAAGCTGGCAGGCTGACCTCTGGGGTCCCAGGCCAGCCAGGGCTGCTCCAACCCAGATCAACGTGCTGCAGTCCCAGGCACACATGTTAATACAGTGCCCAGGAGCAATAAATTCTGGTGCAACCCACACCGGAGTTTATTCAATAGCATTAATAGTACATGTAGACATGCCTGCAGAACCACAAACCATCCATTAAATATTCTGACTCTAGAACAGTGGCACCAAACATTTGCTGGCTCACATGCAACAATGCCAATGACAAAACCTGCCAAGGGCGACATTGTGCTTTTCTCTCCCTGTCATTCTAAAGAAAGATACATCTGTGGAAAGGAAGATTTGGAGCGGCTGCAATGTCAGAGAGTCTTGGGGCAGACAGTTCCCTGTGACTTGTAGGTTGGGGAGCAGTGCTGCTAGAGTAACTCTCAATGTAGACTTCACAAGCAAGTGAATTGTCTTTTGTTTTTTTCCCTCATGGACTTTTGAGAGCAGACCACAAACTCATTAATTATTCAAATATATTCAACACAGTCTTTGTGAACTTTTTCACACTCTTGCTTTATAAACTCCTTGCCCTGAACAGTCGATACCCACTATTTTAAAGGTGTCTTGCAGTGCTCAGCCACATTAGTCATGGGGTACTGTCCCTTTCCTTCTGGCATAAGCATGAATTCCCAAGTGAAGGAATTTAACATGCCACAAACACTTGCACATGTGATTTTGGTCTTCGCTTCTCCAGCATGTCACTTGTAAGTGCAAGTAAACACACTCACCCAAATGTTTGTGGGCAATAGATACAAAAGGAGTACAGAGCAGACGGTGCGTGCATGCACACACACAGAGACAGGATAGATGAAGATATTAGTGTTCTTACTGGTTCATGTGGTAGTGAATGCACGGATGTCTGTCCACCCATTAAACCATGCTGGTGCCTCTAGGACACATAGTTTGGTTATTGTTCTCATCCTGTGCTCAACTTCTCTTTCCAAGCTGCATTCTCCTCAGCACCCCCTACACCTTTCTTTGGCAGTGGTGACAACTAGGATCTTGAATGGTTCCAGTAAATTAAATGGTAAATAAAATAGCCTGACAGACCAAAAAGATCCCTTTCCCCAGAAGGTGCATTTTCCCCTTAAAATAGTGCAATATTCCCTTAAATGCACAGACTAAGAGGAGGAGTAAGAGGACTAGGCACACTCAGCCAGATAGTGTTTGTGTACGTGTGTGCTTTAAGAGGGGATCTACACCAGTGATTAAATGGTCTTTAAATCAAAGCCAGTAGATAAATAAGGGAACTATTCCTAAACCAAGGAGGTTAAAAACACTCTGCATGCACCTGCTGGAGACGCTGTGCTGCTGGCTCTGCATTTCAACTCTAACCTGTATTTGATATGGTGTTGTTGCAGCTGTGGGTTGGGGTGGTTTATTTAAGTGGCTCCAAATGCTTGTCAGTGTGGCAACCAGCTGAATACATAAAACAGGCTCTCCAAACCCTTTATGGTCCAGGGTCAGAGTAAATGGAATAATAAAATCCAAATGCTTTTGTCTCATTTTCCATCACCCAAGCCTTCTGCATAAATCTACAGCTTTGCAATGACCTTAAGTAACAACTGCACAGTCCACCACACATGTAGACATACCCAGAGAGTCCTTTCCCCATGGAACCACTATACAGACAACAGAAAAAATTCGGGAGCCAGGAGCAGTGGGGAGAAGAGGGATCCAGGCACATGTGTGTCCCGCACACACGTGTGCCCCCTTACCAGACCCGAGGCGGAGGCGGATGCAGCAGCAGCAGAGCCAGCAGCGGGGGCAGCAGCAGCTGATCCCCCTAAGGTAAGTGGGCAGAGGGACCGGACGCACCTGAGCCGGATCTGGAGGGGAAGCCCCCTGGATCCCTCTTAGCTGAGCCGGTAGGGAGCCGCGCTCCTGAGCCATGCTGCATGAACAGAGTGCGCTGGCGTTTGCGTCAGCATTCGCACCAATGGGCAAGCAGGAAGGGCCAGGAGGGAGACTCCTACTAGTGCAGGGCGAAGGCACTGCACTAAGCTAAAAACAAGCAGCAACTCCTATGATGGTGTTGACGTGGAGTGCTGCCAGGGCTCCTGCCCGGGGGGAGCAGCCTACCCAGGGCTTGTCTGAGGCCTCCACCCAGACAGAGCCCATGGGGGAGCTGGTGTTCCCCCACCCACTGGCCTGTGGGGTTGCCTAGCAAGGCCCAGGGGGGCAGGGATTTGGGACCCCCACACCTGTCCTGCAGGCGCCCACCTTAGGGCCCTGGAGGTGCAGATGAGGGAGCTCCAGGAGGAGGTTAGCAGGCTGAGGGGAATCAGGGAGGTGGAGGAAGAAATTGATGGCTATTTCCTTTCCCTGCAGGGCCACACACCCAAGGAAGAAGCACCTTGGGAAGTGCCCTCCACTGCAGAGTGGCAGACGGTCACCTCCAGAACCAGGGCTGCTCGTAACACAGCAGTACCAGTTCCTCCAGTCTGGCCGGAGAACAGGTACGAGGCCCTGGCAACACTGGAAGAGAAGGAGGGAGAGGAGGCAACTGGAGAGGAGGTAACTCCACACTCTCCACACTGAACAGGCCGAAGGATCTAAGCAGTCCCGGATGAGAAAGCGTTGAGTGATCGTCATAGGCGACTCCATCCT
>NW_017728996.1:11830676-11838268 GCF_001723915.1 Gavialis gangeticus | reverse complement strand
TCAGGTCCCTTCTGACCCTACTAACTGTGAAACTATGACCTTCGTATTCAGCATCGGGGATGAGGCCGCAGGTCTGAGATACATTTGGTCTTCATCTTGGGTCTTTAAAAGCTTTTTCCAATTAATTTTAACTGACTTCCATAAGGATCAAGGACAGCTTTCTCCTCCAGCCCCCTCCCACCCCATGCCACACCCCTTTTCCCTTCCCTCCAATACCCTTTAACCAGTCAAATGGCTGAAAACTATAGAATAATACCAATACATATTCATCACATCATACACTGCAATGCCAAGAGAAGAGACTTGTACAGAATGGGCAGCCTGATAGGTATATGAAAAAGCAGGGGAAGGGAGGTTGACTACAGGAGCATTTTTTTGATCTTCTCCTCTCAGTCAGGTGCATGGTTCAATGGTGTCATGCTAAACCTTCAAGGATATCTTTCTGAAGGACACTTTCTTCCTTAGCTCATGTGTAGGGAACAAGACTATTAAACCCAAATATATATGCTTGGGTTTGGCAAAGCACAAATCACCTTGTCTGAAATTAACTGCTGGGGGCTGATAATACTTTTCTTTTCTGGGGGTGGTTTATGACACATCTAAAGTAGGAATAAAACTGCATCCAGACTGGTTTGCTTAAAATCAAGAGAGGGCCAAACCTGTGCCAAAAATTGCACTTCTGCACTTTCCTTACCCACTGTACTCTCCCAAGGATTGATCCTCCAGATTTCCAACCAGAAATATCTCAAATGAAGGAACGGGCCTGTCCCTAGAGGATCAACCTTGGATTTTCAGTGAAAGAAGCTGGAACAAACATTGGGCATGTCTATACCATAAATATACTGTGCCAAACACTGCTATGCACCCCCCCCCACACACACACACACACGGCTGTTTATGCTACCTCTTAAATTGGGGGTAGTGTAGCAGGTTTGCATCGCCCTGCAGGTAGGCTAATTAGCATTGCTGAGAAGCAGAGGATTTTAGTGACTGCTGTGGGACACTGACAGGCCAAATCATCCACTGGCTTCAATAGAGCTATGCCAATCTGTAATATCAGAAGATCTGACCCATACAGTGCAGGCACAGTCCATAAAGTGCATAAAGTACCTCACCATCAGGTGCCTTGATTTAAGGAGCTCTCCATTAACGTGACACAAAAACCCAGAAGCAATAAATACCAAAATACCTCTGAGAAGGCTGTGTTCACTGCACTCCCTCTACCTTCCCCAGGAGTATTAATATTTTTCTATTTTCATGAAATTTCCTGTCCAAATTTTAAAGACTAAAGAATTCATGGCCATCTTGGCTCAGCATTTGAAGCCTTGAATTCTTAACCAAACTGAACACAGCTCCCTGAATTTTCTACATATGTATCCATTAGGGCTGCACGAAGCTTCGGTTCCTGATTTAATTCAGTGGAGATTCAGCCAGATTCAGTGGCCAAATACCCAAATCTGAATCAAATCAGAGGACCCTTTAATCTCTCCGAACCAATCAATTCAGAGAGATTTGGAAAGATTCAGAGATTCGGACATAGACAACACTTTAAATGTTTTTTTTTTACACAGCTCTAGGTAGCAGCCAGCTCATCAGTGCTGCGATGCTGGGGTGCATGGAGCATCCCACAGAAGCTCAGGGGGTTCCCAGCATCCTCAGCAGCAGACCCAGAAGTGGACCAGAAGCACTTCTGGGTCTGCCAGGGAGCGTGCTGGGGGGCCCCCGGGCCACCCTGATGCAATTACTGGTGCCTCCTGGGTTTGCAGGGGGCACCCTGGGTCCCCCCGAGGTCGATCACAGAGCTGGGGGGCATGGGGAGGGGGCAACATGCTCCCCAGCAGAGCTGGAAGTGGACTGGATGTAATTCTGGTCCACTTCCAGGTTGGCCATCGAACACTTGGAGGGCTCCCCCGCAACCCTGTGGGATGCTCCATCTGCCCCAGCATCACAGCATTCATGAGCCACACCTGCTACCTCGAGGTATGTATAAAAAGCTTTTAAAGGTGCATCTATGTCCAAATAGTTGATTCTCTGAATCAGCATTGAATCTTCAGATTTGGATTCAGCCAAATCAAAATCAGGGACAGTGATCTGAATCAACGAATCAAATCACTGTCCCTGATTCGGGCCAAATCCAAATCGAATAGGGACTGCTTTGCACCCCCTAATATCCATCACTAATTTAACTCCTTCTGGTAGTGTAATATGTACACAGGCTACATTTGTGGAATCAAAGCCTCAAATTAAAACTTGTATCCATCACTGGTACTTAGGGATGTCAATACTTAGGAATGTAGTCTCACAGACCCTGGTTCCCTTGTTTATAACAATATAGATAAGGAGGAATATTGCCACTGAAGTCAACTAAATTATACTAGTGTAAATGCAAAGATAACTGGGGCTCTTCATTTTTCTTTCCTTACTTTTTCTGTAACTGGCAAAACTGCCCCTTCAACTAAACATGACTTGAAAAATGGTTTCCTGAAGCCACTCTCCCAATGAAGAAAGATGAATGGGAAGCCAGGCAGCTGGTTATTGTCCATAAATGAAAGAGAAGAGATGAGAGGACTTTCCCTTGTTGGCTGCCATGATAAACACACACTTTTTGGTTGACTTTTGTATTGCGAAATCTGTGTAAATCTGAGAAGACTCTCATTGGTATCGCTTGATGCTGAGTTATTTGTAGTAATTAAATGGAATATAATGAATTGGAGGACCCAAGTCTTCCATGCAAAATCTTTTTTTAATACAACATCAGTCATACAAGTGTTATATAACATGAAAATCCCCCTGAAAAACCATTGGCAAGTTAATTAATATATATTGTTTTACCACAGCAGACACTGGGTTAGAGTAAGATGAATGCCCATTGTGAAACAACTGTAACTAACTTTGGGCTGATCCAAAAGATGCACCCCAGCATCCTCCAATGCTCAAAATGTGTGCTTGCGTAATGTCATGAAAATTACAGTATGCCTTTAACCTTTGCCTATGAGAATCCCCACTAGTTCTTTTTTCCTGTATTTAGTGGGGAAAGTACTCATATGGGCTTTAAAGAGGTTAATATAATTCCATGAGTGCCAAGAAGTCATTTAAGGATGAGGAAGACATGCACACAAGGTGCTTTTCATTTGCATTTCTGCCTGAAGTTACCGAAGTGCTTTACACCTGATGACAAATTTAGTCTAATCCTTGTCCTAGTATGGAAAAGTAGACGAGTCACAGGGATTAAACAATTTAGCCAAGCGGTGTAGCAGATGCAGGAACAGAACTCAGACCTCTTGAGTGAAGATCCTGTATTTCTGCCTCAAGAGCATCTTTGCCTGGATTTTAGCTTACAAAGCGTTAAGCAGCTACCTGAGCATAGAATCAAATGTAACACTTGAAATAAGAGCCTACTGGTTTAATTTGAATGTGAAGGGGACTGCTGGCGGGGAGAATTCCCCATCAGTGATTGGCCGTGCAATATACTTCCCATTTTAGTTCTTCACAGAGCCAACATCCGGTGAACTTGATGATATTTTACTAAATCACTTGTCCATCCAAGCTTGTTTTGAATTGATGAAGCCAGCCAGGTATATACGGTTGTTGTGGAGCTTGTTTTGAATGTGGTGGTCTTATGAGACAGCCTTTGATAAATATATTTTTGGCTAATTTGTAAGTATTTAAATCGTTTAAGGGCTTCAAGAAAGGTTAAATAAGCCTGTGGAATTCACATTGAAAAAATGTATCTTAAGGGAACTAATTTAGTATGGAGCTTCTGGTTTTCATTGGATGTCCTCACTGCAATTATCCAAAAAGGTACATTTCTCAGCATCTTGGAACAAAACCAGGTGACACTTAGCAGCTTTGAATGAGTTGCATTTTAAGACACAGGAGTTCATTCTAACCAAACGTGTTCAAAATCTGGGATGGGTTTCACATGGTTTGTATATAGAGCCATGAGTCCAAAAAAGTCCAGGTGTTTCTGGTCTGTGATTCTAGGCTCTGACCCTTATAGGCTTTAGCATGTGACTAACTCAATGCATGAAAACAGTCCCAGCGCATTCAACTGGACCATTTTGGTTCTTAATGTTTCCCATCTCTGTTATCACAAATGTCCAAAATATGTATGATTGCATAGTGCTAGTGTAACCCATTCCATAGCATGAGAGCACTGTTCGTGGGTTTTTGGCTGTAGCTGTGTTGGTCTAAGGACATAGACAGGCAAGGTTATTTGAGTAGACGTGACATCTTTTATTAGACCAACTGTGTCATTGGAAAACAGTTCTTTGCAAGCTTTCAGGCGCAATCACCCTTCTTCAGGCATCAGGAAACTTTACTGTTCTGAGAGGCCAAGGAATGAAAGAGGCTAAAAGTGTGACAGGATGTCTGAGACTGTAAATAGGTGGAAATGAGGAAAACAAAAAGGTAGAAAACAGAAGGGAGGTGAAAAAACGAGGGGGGGAGAAAGGCCAAAGATAAGTAAGGGAGACTCCACTGTAGTAGTTTTCCAAGATAGAAGAGAGGCTGTCTGTGAAAAAGTGAATAGCTGAAAATTAGGAAGGAAAAGGGTAGAAAAGTAAGGAAAGAAAAAAGAAAAGAAAGGAAAGAAAAATGAAGAGCCCTAGTTATCTTGCTAATATGATATTAGTATGTATACATATGTATTACATATTAGTATGTATCATAATCTATTATATCATAATATTAGATATTATAGATATTATAGATATAATACATATTATAGCTATTCTATAATATGTAATATTAGGTATTATAGATATATATATTAATTTATATTATATTTTTATGATTTCTTAGTTGGTCTAATAAAAGGTATCATCTCTGAACCAAGGGTTCTAGAGTTTTGCATTTATTTTTTGTCTCAAACCAACACGGCTACCAAATACATCCCTGAAAGGTCAGGTCTGGCAGGTAATGTTGGATGATTAGAGTGCTATTTGTGGCACTCGAATCATCAGCAACCAGTGGTGATACTCGGGTAGAGATTTCTGATTCCAGGTTTGCACCAACAGGTGAAAAGAGCAGCTCAAACTTGGAAACAACCTGGATCCTGTTTCCACCCCTCCTGTTAATACAAGATGAGGGAAGCGAGGACTGGTCTGTATAAGCAGAACTGTTTCCAGCCAGTATATTTTCTCAAAGTATCCCCAAGGCTGTCAACAGCCCTTCAGCAACATCTAGCATGCTTCATAATCAGATTTCTTTTTCCCCAGATACTTAAAAAAAAAAAAAAAGAAGGTCCCATTTGATTTGCGGAGACCAGCATGAGCATTTTCATGAACTTATTTGAATGCCCTGATGGTGGGGCACCTTCTTAAATTAAAAATTCTTGTCAGACTCAGTGGGTGAGAGACCCATGTGCCCTTGTCTGGTAACAGAGCACAGTATCCTGGCACATTAGCTTCTGAAGCTGCCTTTTCAGCTCTGACCTTTATATTAATGCTAATAGGTTTGGAGAAATAAAATGTAAATTTGTCTCTAAATGGATTAGTCTAGGCTGGAGGTGGGAAAGAAGGGGGGCTAGGATTGCTTGGAGCATTTGCACTAAAATTAAAACATTTATGTTCCAACACTTAATTTTATTAGTGGCACATAGAAGTTGCCTGAATGGGTAATACATTTCTCAAGTCAACTCTGTTCTCACTCAGACTCTAAGCGTGTATGTGTATCTACACACCAGCTTGTTAGAGTAATACAGTATATTTACCCAATAAATGTCCTTTTAGTCTCACAAAGCTCACATTTTGTCAAGAGGGGTAATTTATTTGTTGTTACATCCTAGATTCTCCAGAGAAGGAAATAAATAGTCTTGTAAGCTTCAGCTCTGTAACGAGAACTGCAAAACTGCCATCAGAGGCAAAAATAAACTCGTATTTTGTGTATGCAAAATGGCATAGATGCCCAGGAGTTTCTATATGGATATTGGGTCATCAGGTTAGGTGGTTTCTACAAAGCACTTTGCAAACATCTATTTCAAAGCTTTTAATACAAATGGTAAAGCAACAGTATCCCCACTTTTCCAATGGGAAACTGAGGCACCAAGCAGCAAAATGATCCCCTAATTCTATGGGGTAAGTTGGTAGCAGAGCCAGGACTTCTTAACCCAAATGATGGTGTTTTACTTGCTGGACCAAACTGTATTAGTAGTTAAATATTCAGCTACCCAGTTGCAAGGTAAATAGGTGTTGTTCTATGTGTTTTTGATGGTAAAATTAGACTGGTTGTTAGTGACAACTGAACTAAGTAGAAGTGAAAACATGTAGCATTAACCTAGTAACTTTTAGTTTGGATTGGGTTAACGTTTCCCAGGTGGCTCAACTTTGACCAAGTAGAACTATTTTATTAGGAGGAGAGAGGATAAGTCTCGGTGTCCTTTTGAATCATTGGTCTCTGCTCTGAATGCTAAGAGTCAGTTAATAAGTGTCAACTGCAATGACACTTTCTGTGACTGGACAACCTATGGACTGGAATCTTCTCAGATATTAAAGAGGAACAAAAAGAAACCTGTAAATCTTATTTTCTGAAAAAAAATGTAGCTTCATCAAAATAAAACCATGTCAGTGTTATGCTAGTGTTAACAAATGTTATCAATGGGAAAAACAGTGTGGTGTTTCATTTCAACAACTAACCAAAACATTTGATTGCTTTTGGCTTTTCTATTACATGAAAATACAAATGCCATTATATAATATATTTCCATTTGCAGGCGTACATTCTTCATATTTTAAAATAATATATATGTTTACACACCATATTTTGGTGGTCCTGAGCTGAAATGTTTTAACTATTTTCATGGGAAGTATCAAAATTTCAGCATTTCATTCCTATTCAGTACTAGCATTTTTCCCCAAATGTCAGCATTTTCTTTGAATGGAAATTCTGGGTTCTGATCAAGCTGATTTAATATATATTCCCCGAAATGTAAATCATCTCATACATTTTTATGCTGTATGAACATTATACATTACTGTAGATTTTGTCATAGTTCGCATGAAACATTTGCACATTATGACATGATCATCCTGCACACGTGTATGTTCGTAGCATCATAAACTAGGATTGACCACAAATCCCTTAATAGAAAATGCCTTCATAAAAGAGATTAAATCACTACATTTCTACAGAAATGATTCAGAAAACTAAAGGATAAAAGAAACATAGCTATTCTACAGGATTCTGATTTCCAAAGCATAATGTCATTCCCAATTCCACAGTACGATTAAAAACCAACCTAAACAAAAGTTATCTTTTTTTGTCTTAAACTCTACAGATTTTTCTCTAAGAGTATATCTCCACTTACATGAAGTTATCCACGGGGTTAAATTAATCAGATGACCACAGAAGCCAGGTATGTGACAGGCTGATCAGGGAATCAGAAGAACAGAACAGGAGAGATTTGGGCATTTCTAATGTGTCCTTTACTGAGCTCATGTTAATAGGTATGGTTTAGATATAGTTTAAAATATGGGACAGATGTGAAGCACAGAGCAAAGGTACAGCATGCGCACGTGCATACACACACACACACACACACACACACACACACACACACACACACACACACACACACACACACACACACACAC
>NW_017728996.1:11828379-11830615 GCF_001723915.1 Gavialis gangeticus | reverse complement strand
AGTCCTGTAAGGTGAAAAAGCCTGAACAGATCATTCAGTAGTGGAAAAGTATCTGATTGCTAATATAAACTGTGATTAGTGGCTCAGTGCCTGGACAGTGAGTGGTTCACAGTCCCCCAAATCAGGTCCCCAAATCAGCGAGTTGCTGCCAATCTGTCATGCAGTCCAGCTGTAACACTTTCTGGCATTGCAATGTCTTCAGCTGGTTTGTGTCAGAGACATCCAGTGAAGGAGGGAAGTTTTCCAGAAGTTGGCTATTGAGTGTCTGTCTGCCTGGATCAAGGGTGTTGCCAGTTTAACATCACAGCAAGGGGCCACCACATCTGGCCAGCAACCCATTAGGAAAAGGAGGGGGGGAGTGGGGGCTGGGCCCTGTGGAATTTGGAGCTTGGTTATTCTATTGACAATTTAAGGAAGTGGTTCCAAAACCACAGCACTTTGGAGAAAGTTGAGACCACCGCACAGAAAGATGTAAAGTGCTTTGAGTGCAGGATAAATTCACAAGTGGCATTAAACTTTCCAAGTCAAATTGGGTCTCAGAGCCCTGAGCATGCAGGCCTCTCGCTGAGCGCTGTTCCTCCCTGTTACAAATTGATATTTTATTAGCTCAGAGCCAGATGCTTCTCCTTACAGTAGATTAATCGGCAAGCTCATCATATCGCTGGAGACTGAGTGATGCCAGGGGTAAGGGCTGGTGCCAAACACGTGTGAAGTGAACAAGACCCCCTCGTCCAGTGGGGGGGAGGGGGGGAAGGAAATGATCTTTTTGCAAAGTAATTCCTGACAAAGCGCCGGTCTGTTTTGATTTGGTAGCCTAGAGTTCTTCCAACAAGTACAGATGAGTGGGGTAAAACAAATACAATAAAAATGGCAATTCTGTAACTCCCCCAAGAACCATATATACAGTTACCGTTTACAAATAGCTGCCAGATCCGAGGTGTTTCTAATGGAGAAAGCTATTCCTATCCAAGCAGGGAGGGAATAATGAAATGGGTTGCAGCAGACTGGAAGGGAGCATGGAAAGGGATTCTTTGAGAGGATCTCAAATCAAGGGTTAATTGTTTCCAAATGAGCACTGTGTGGGAGACTATTATGGGATGGGTTGCATTCAAGATTGGCTTTAAGCGAGGGTAGGTACCTTAAAGGAAAACTAAGCAGCAGCAGCTGTTTTACATTTAAAGGGACTGAAATGAGTAGTGAATTACTGTGGGAGACAAATGAGCCCATGACATGATTGGACCTGGGATGGCTCTCCCAAGTGGCCACTTGTTCCATGAGAACCACATCCCCTAAGGCTATTTTTGGCTATCAAAGACAGAAGTAGCACCAATTAATTCAGATTAAGCCACTAAGAGAGTGTCAGGATAGCTGTCATTTTATACAATTGCAGTCTTCCCTTTCTGCTTTCAAGGTACCCTTTTCTCCCTAATTTCACCTGATAAAACTAGGTTGTTCCTAAAAAAGATCAGAGCGAACGCACCAGCATGAACCGGAGGCCTCTAAAGCCAGAGGAGTGAGGCTGGACTAAAAGCAACATAAGAAAGATCAGAAAATCAAACAGGTCTGAAGTAAAATGGGCACCTCTCTCCTTCACTCTCCCCCCTCCTGGATATGAGTTTTGGCGGCTACCCCCAGAATTTCTTTGCCCATTAATAACAAATGAGATTACTCCAGGCTTGGTTTGTTTGCTGCAGAAAGCTGAGACTACTATGGCATTTTGCATCTGAGAGGTGACTGTTACTGATATAGGAGGCTTGCATCCTTTCTCAAGAAATTGAAAAGAAGAAATAGTCCTTATGCTATTTACCAAACTACATTAGTCAAAATACTGCATTTTAAAAACCCCTTAAGTTGTTATACATCATCATATAAGTCATCGCAAAATAGTGAGTACAAATTCCTAAGAGTTATGTTGACATGGAAATTGTCAGCAGAAGTGCTTGGAAATTTACATCTCCTCATATATCTGTAGTCATATCCTCCATAGAAATTAACATATTATAACGCTAATATTTCAAGGTAATGTTTTCTCATGAGGATGCCATATTTTATCAGTTAATATCATCTGTGTAAAAACTATTCAATTACAGTCTCAAGCAGCACATGATTAATACTGATACCACCAATGCATTGGCAACTTTGTAAGGTGTCGTCGTAGGCTTTCGTACGGCTGAGCATAGCAGTGGCAGAGAGAAAGTCATCCTTTTTAATAAAAAAAAAAAAAAAAAAAAAAAGG
>NW_017728996.1:11807344-11828275 GCF_001723915.1 Gavialis gangeticus | reverse complement strand
AAAAAAAAAAAAAAAAAAAAAAGGTGAGTGAGTTTAATGTTCATGAAAGCTAGGGACTAATAACTGATTAAGCATAGGCAGTGTTACCAGGTGCCCTGCAAACAGTTTCCCTGGAGACCTGCCAAAACATCTGGAGTGAAATTGTGCCCCCATTCAAGTCAATGGAATTTTTGCTGTTGGTTTGAGTTGGGCTTGGACATCATCCCAGAATCTTAATCTATAGCACTTGCACTGCCAAGATTTCCCCCTCCTCATATGCCTAAACACTGATCTAGGCATCTAAAGGGGCACATAGACATCTAATGGAGTTTTCAAAAGAGCTACTGAAATCACAGATGCTTCTGAAAATCCCACTAAGTGCCAATTTGCATCTTTTGCCATGCAGACAGCCTGAAGTCTAAACCCCAGCTATTATCGTTCTGCATAGGACATTATTTTCAGATAAACAATGATTTTGAAGGCACTTGGAATTCTCTGTTAGATGCAAAATCATGACAGACAGAAAAAGAGACACCGATCTTAAAAAATAAAGTGGCAAAAGCATCCTTCCTTCATCTACATACAATTCCCTTTAGATAAAAGTAATAGTTCTTGAACAGAAGTATGCCAGCAACTTGCATGAAGCATACAGGTGAGTAACAAAGTATAACACTGTTCATTTGTTGCCAAATCGGAATTTAAATGAAGGCCTCCCGGTTAAATAGTACACCCTGGCATTTAGCAAGGCCCTCGCTTTCCCTTCATCTGGACAGAGCTCAGTAATTTGTAATGAATCATTTATTTGATACATTTTGCCTTTTTTCCTCTTCATGAATTTTCAGCAAACAGATCTGGATTTTCCTCAAATGTGATCCCATTGCACCTGTAACATCTACCCACAATGGAGCCAAGACACTTTTTCAATTCCCATAGAGCAATACTTGGAGGAGCTTCTGCTGGCCCCTTAGGGGTGAATTTCAGCCTGTTCTCAATGATCTCCTGTATCAGTGTTTGTAATCGTTCGGGGTTTGTAGCTTATCTACATGCATATTCAAAATTTGAAATTAAAACTGTTTTGATTGGATGCTCAGGTCACCCCAGTGTTATCTGCTCCCAAACGGGAAAAGAATACGTTTCAGTAAGCTTTCCAAGAGCCATACTGAGTGTAACAAATGCACAATTCCCATACCGAGAAAAAAAAATCTGCAGTATTCTCTTAACATTTATCCTTTCAGCCATTGTCTCTGCTGACAAAAAGATCAAGTAGGGGATTCACAGAACATGAACAGAAATGGACTGCAGGCCTAGCTGAAGTGAATCAAGCACACAAATTTTATTTTATTTACTTATTTATGGCTGTGTTCCCCTCATTCGTTTCACCAATTTTGATGGATATGGTGGAGGTAGTAGAATGCAAACTGAATAGGGAACTCTTAACCATGCTGAATCATAAACACATTTTGAGCAGATTGTGCAAAGCATTTCAACTAAAATTAGCTTACAAAAAGTACACTAAGTAAAACTGTACTGTGGAAATGTTATGAAATTAATTAATCCAAGAAGCAGCATTGCCACCAGCACAGACTGGCCCTGTAAACTTGTGAATGCATTTTTCCATCTCAGCTTCTATTCCTGATGAAGTTAACATAGGCAGAGATGTGACATTTCTAGGTCTCTGATCCTGAGACTATTCTTTCCTCTTACAGTTTGTCATCTGATCCTTAATTTGAGTCTGGCCAGTGACACTTACATCTACTAGGAATTACTCTGGTACTAGCAGATAACTACTGATGAGCCACCCCAGCATTTGTTTAACAGGATTAGTTACCAGAATGGGTTGTAACTCAGCTAGACCAATAAATAACCTAATTGCAATTAATACACAAATCTTAGAAGGATTTGTATAATATGTATGACTAAACGAGGAAACACATTACAATTATATGGTAATTTATTAAAATGATCATTAATACTTATGATGCTAATTATCCAATGAAAAAATTGCAGAGGGTACTGGCAATTTACCCTTTTTAATGGCTTATTAGGTTACAAAGGATAATCATTCTGATTTTCTTGCTGTAGCAATATTCATTGTGGGGGTGGGGTCCTTCTATCTTTGAAGAGCACGTGGGTTAAAAGTTAGTGGATATTCTTAAGAAATTAGTCCAAATGTTGGCAGATATTCCATGAACAACTTCTGAGGGGAACAGGTCTATGCATTCCCTCTTAATGACTCTGAAAGGGTCAGACTAAAGTGAAAATTAGAATTTGATACAATTTGTGCACAGTTTCATTTACACATGATGCTATCAAGCAGTTAATGTGCAGCAGACGGAAACAGGGAAACCACAATTGTATTCCTGTCTCTACAAAGGAGCCGCTGTGACTTTGGACAAGTCAGACCAAATTATCCAGGGTCAGCTCCATCTGAGAGTCTGGCTTCCGATGAAACTGGGGTATCTATAAGTGGTTACTTTTGAGAAAGTTAGTTTTGCCCCCTCTATTCTTCTTGTTCCCCAACGTTTATATAGCATTCCTATTCAGCAGTAGGTAAAACAATGCTTGGATTCCTGGGGTCTGATTCTCCTTTCACATTGCTGTTAATCAGAGGGACATGAGGGAAAATTGTCACTCAGATAAATTCATTCATCAAAAAACAACGCAGTTTCCAATTAAATGTAGTGAACAGTTTAGGCTGATAAAGGATAGATCAAAAAGTTTTGCTTTGCTACTTTTGTAATAAATTGCTTCCATTTTTGTTTTGAAACAATGTTTGGAGACTGATTTTACCAACAATTAATTTTAAAAATAAAAATGTAAATGTATACATATACATATGCATATACATGCACATACACACATATGCACGTGCACATACACATATGCACATGTACTTATGTACACATATACACGTACACCTGTACGCGTGTACATATACACATATACACATGTGCACATACACTTATGGCCGTCAAGATTCTGAATCCAAATACTTCCAGGGTCAGTGTTGTGCAAACCACACTCTGATGCTCAGACCCATCTTTCATTTTCAAGCAGTAAATGTTTTTTATCTAAGGTAGAAGGCAGCTTCTAACCATCCTTCCAACACTGATTCCTCTTCAGATAACAACGGTGATATCCATTAAATTTGGGGAATAAAATGACTACTGTTTTTCTGCACAAATCCAAGCTCTTTTCTGTCCCTTTTACTGGGTGTGTGAGTGGAAGGAGAGAGGTAATAAAGCCCTTTCATTCTCTCACCTTCCCTTCAACCCATTTTAAGATCTGTCCCCTCTTCTCCTGCTCAAGTTCCCACCACTGGCTGCTCAGGGGGATGTCAGCTGATTCTCCTTTTAAAATGTTCAGCCTTCCTAACAGTTTTGTTCTCTGAAGACCGAGCTGTCTGGCACGCAGCCATTGACTGCGAGCTGGAGTTTGCTCTTAAGTCCCAATGCAATCATGCAATGTCTGCTGCCTGCTGCTCCAGAGGGCTGTGAAGACTTAAAAAAAAAAAAGAAAAAAAAAGACCCCTCCAGTCTTGTCAAAAAAGACAACTGGGTCATTAGAGCAACAGCCATTCAGGTGCTTAGGAGGACTGGCTGAGGTGGAAATGATGGAAATCACCTATTTACCTTCTCAATGGCAAATATAGATCTTTTTGCTGAATTGCAAAGGGAGAGACAGCTTGGGTTTGAATGGCAGAGGGCACAACTCTTGCCATCCTATTGATGTCATCACAATGTTTAGGAATTGAACCACTGACTTAGATCACATCAGTTATGTTACCCAAGATGCCCCTGAACCATCCATTTCCTACTACAGTCTTTCAGAAGTGAGCTCTTTCTTGAACTGTGTCTCCGATCCTACCCAAGTGTGAAAAATCCTCAAAGGATGCTAGATGTACACCTTGCTGGGGTCGTTTGACCCCAGTACTCTTTCCTGCCATGGCAGGGGGTCGGACTAGATGATCTACTCAGGTCCCTTCCGACCCTAGAAACTAGAAACTATGAAACTATGATTCAGTGTTAAAAACCCAATGAGATTATCCTGTCCATAATCTGTAACAGTGACCCTAGGGGAAAAGGGTAGACCTTAACACAAACAAATCACAACTTCAGCACTACTTTGCACTTTTCATCTGCAGATCTCAAAATCTTTTTTACAAAGGCATATACCGCTGCCTTCTTTTTACTGATGAGGACCACAGTTAAGGTATCCTTCCTACAATGGCCAAGTGTGTGAATGGCAAAGCTGGAAGAAGGAAGGAGGTCTCCTTGAAACCTGGCAGGTGATCCCCCTATTTCTCTTACACTATTTCTCGGTAAGAAGGCAAAATAAATTACAATTTTCTTGTAACCATATACACACCCTACCCAATAGTTTTACAATTTCAGTACCAATGTTATCTCATACTTATTCCTTAACACATGCTTTAGACCCCCACAAAACCAGTGTTTCTGAGTGACTCCCTTTTGAAACGCCCAACTTAAAACAACATAAGGGACTTCATAGAGGGCAGCAGACCATCGTTGTTTCAGAATCAGACCACAGTGGGAGCACTGAAAAATGGAGGTCATCAAAACCACTGATTGTCTCGAAGGTTTTGCCTCCAAATAATTTTGACATATACCACCGCCTATGCATCATCACCAAGCCACAATGGTTTCTAGGTATTAGACTTCCCACCCCTGAATCTGCTGGCCAGGGAACCTTGTGTAAGTAATAGTGGACATATTAAGATTTGATATGATAATACCTCTGTTGGAATGCTTCTTTCTGGTCATCGCAGGGTCCTCTTAATATGGTAATGTGACCCTCTGTCATTGTTCACACAGCTCCCTTTGTTGCATGACAGAAAGACCTCTCTTATACCTCAGGCCCTTCAGGGGGTCACTCATTCATTCCCCACAGTTTCCTTCACTCTCTACACCCTGGCTTGCCTGACTCGACTCCAAAGGTTTTGCATCAACTATGCAACATAATTGAAAAACCCAACCGTCAGCATTTTGCTCGCAAGATGTATTATTTTATTAATAATAAATATCAACTCTTTGAATGCAACCCAAGGAAAGAAAACAGAGAGTGTTGGCTAGCAGACGCTAGAATAGCACCTTTTCCCAACCTCTGAATGAGCTAGCTAGGACATAGGTACTATGTCCTTTTATCCAGTAGTCCCCTGAATGAACGCTTTCCACCCTGTGACAGAATGTAAACTACTTTAGCCTTATTCTCCTCCTGACAGACCTTCTAATTATCTCAGCTGTTTACAGCACTCAGGCCCTCTGCTACCAATTTCTCCATTATTCTGACAGTCAACAAACTAGACCTATTAGAACACAGCACAACTCTTGCCTAAGGCAGAAACTTTGTGAGACCACAAATCGTCTTGGTATTAAAAGTCGGTGCATAAGAACTGCCCTCAGCTTTAGCGCTAAATTGCTGGTTTGGAGACATTCATTGCTGTATATTGTATTTCCACTATATTCTGCTTTAATAGACTTCATGCTGAAGTGTGTAAGAAGAGTTTTAAAGCCTGAGGTAGAAAGCAGACCATTTTTTCCCCCTGTTTTATATATTTTTCCATCTTTTTTGTTTGTCGCCTTATATTGCGAGGTTGGTTCACATACATAAAACAACACAGCGATCATGCAACAATAGCCAACAGTTAGTGGAAGTCACAGATTGACTTTACCATTTCAACGTAAATAATATAGCCTGAGAATCCAAGATTTATTATTCTTATGTTTGTATAGAACTTTCACTTGGAAATGATTTCCTTCTTTTTTTCAGAACATTTTATTGTCCTATTCAGCAAAGCTATCCTGCGTTGTTCATCTGATCATCCACTATCCCAGCCAGAAGGCACTCAGATGGAAGTCAAATGAAAAAGAAAGAAAGAAAGAAAGAAAGAATGGAAGAAAGAAAAAAATCATTTGTAATACTGTTTAGTGTGAATGTTTAAGAATTTTTTTATCTATGGAACTCAAGGGTTTAGAAATGTTTATTTAGTAATTTGGCCATACACCAAATTTTACAGTTGCAAACATCTTCTAATTTAGAGTTGTTCAGACCCTGGGACTTGGTAGCACAGAGTTCATCTGATTCAGCCAGGGCCATATTTGAAGTTTGGATTAAGATTCAAGATTTTCAAAGTTCAAGGATTATATGTGGGTCAGACTGATTGCCAAATTTGGAGTCAGAATGGAATATGACCTGATGGTCAGGGCTTTTGCCTGCCTCTGCAAGAGGGTCGTGTGCTGTCTTCCTTGCATCTCTTGAGTGTATTTTACAGGAGTGTATGAAGCAGGCCCTATTTGATTCAGATTTCGATTTGGCCTGAATCGGGGACAGTGATTCGATTTGTTGATTTGGATCACTGTCCCTGATTCAATTAAGCCAAATCTGAATCTGAAGATTCGATGCTGATTTGGAGAATCAGCCATTTGGACATAAAGACAGCTTTAAATGTTTTTTCTACATACCTCTAGGTAGCAGCATGGCTTCTGAATGCTGTGATGTTGGGATGGATAGAGTATCCCACAGCAGCATGGCGGGGGGGCCCTCCATGTGCTCAGTGGCAAACTCGGAAGTGGACCAGAAGTACTTCCGGTCCACTTCCGGGTCCATCAAGAAGCATGCTGGGGGCCCCCCTCCCGTGCCCCCCACCAGCTCAGCAATCAGCCACAGGGGGACCCCAGGTACCCCCCAGACCCAGGAGGCACCAGTCACCAATCCAGGGAGACGCAGGAGAGCCCCGCAGCGTGCTCTCCAGAAGACCCAGAAGTGGACCAGAAGTGCTTCTGAGTGCGCTGGGGAACGCCCCACACTCCTCTGGGACACTCCATCCACCCCACATCGCAGCATTCATGAGCTGCCTGCTACCTTGAGGTAGGTAGAAAAAACATTTAAAGCTGTGTCTATGTCTGAATGTCTGAATCTTTCAGAATCGGAGGGTTCTGATTCGATTCAGGGAGATTAAAGGGTCTCCTGATTCAATCCAGATTCAGAGCGTCGGCCACCGAATTGAGCCAAATCGAATCAGGGGCCAAAGCTTTGCACAGCCCTAGTATTTTAACAACCTTGGCTTCAGCAGGACACTAACTACCATTTCTCCCCTGTTTTACATGTGGCACATTAGGGAGCTATGCCTTGTGGTTGTCCGGTACGGTTGACAGTGTAGTTTTAGCAAAACGTTCTGCAAGGTTTGTATGGGATTGTTGGAATAGAGATGTTCCTGCCTCAGAGAGGGGGCTGAACTAGAGCAACTCTAGAATTCCCTTTCAACCCAACTTTTCTATAACTCTGTAAGTCTTCATTAGTTGGTGTGTGTCCGTGCACACATGCACGTGTACATATATTAAATGTATGCACCCATTTCCAGCTGTGCAGATATAGTGGGGGACATTTGCTTTATTTAAACTGCATTACCTCTGCCTGGTGGAATGCTAGAATATAAAATGACATGCCATATTAGATTCTGCTGAATTTAAATTCTTCCTTCAAGGCATTTATAGTGAAATAAAATATTTTCCATTGAAGACTTTGTGAAAAGTAACATAGCTTTCAGCAAAACTTTCCTTAAGACAGCCTCCAGTTTTGTGACATGGGACCCAAGTGAACCTTGGCACAACCTATCACAAGTTTTCTTATGTTGTAAAAGCATATACTATAACAGCAGAGGAAAAAGTATTAACTCACAAATTTATGGATAAAATCTTGTCACTTCCATTAGATATCTGTTGGGGTTTTGCAGCAGGAATAACTCAGTTGCTGGCCATAGCACAAGTTGAGAAACTGCATATGTCTTCTGAACTTTTAGGCACACAAGGATGTTTGGGTAGATATGGTATCCTTTATTAGACCAACTAAATAGCTGGAAAAAAAGATGTTCTTTGCAAGCTTTGGGGCACAAACACCCTTCTTCAGGCATAAGTGAAGTTTTTTGGAGTTTGTATGCTCTTCTGGGTAGAACAGCAGCCAATATGCAAAATGCAGGTCTGTGAAAATGCAAATGCCTGCAATGAGGATATGAGGGAATGGAAGACAATAAGTGTGAGACAGGTTTGTGGGGGGAGAGGAGGAATGTAGAACTGGTGATCGAATGGAGCTGGCAAAATGGGGACAGATTACCGGCTGGCCAGAAATTCTGGTTAATAGAATTTCCTGTTAGTTAAATGCCAGATCACAGAGATTTACTGTATTTCCTTTTTTAGACACCACGATCAATATCCAGAATGGCAAAATACAAACCACCATATACAAGAAACACGTGGACAACATACATATCTACATAGAACCAGCAATCCCCCTTAAACACACCAAGAAAGCTGCAATATACAGCCAAGCTGTCCGATACCACCAAATTCGCACAGAGGAGAACACCTGTGATAGTCACCTTACAAATCTCAAAAGGGCTTTCATCCAACAGGAGCATTCTTCCAGAGAGATAGATCGCACTTTTGAAACAGCCACTTAGATACCACATGAAGAATTGCTGCAGTACAAAAAGAAAATCCCCATGAATTGCACACCATGAGTTATGATACACCATCTTTTCCTGGAACCTATAGGGAAAATCCTCAAACAACTGCAACCCATACTAGAAGACAACCCAACTCCTAATTATATCTTTCTTGAGCCACCCACCCTGGCCTTTAAACAAGCACCAACCTCACCTACCTCATCACCAGAAGCAAACTTCCTATGGGTCAAAGCACACCAAATAGATCCGGCCCATGCTAGAACAAAAAATGTAAAACCTGCCAACACATCTCTACCACCCCCCACGATAACTACACCCCACAACAAAACCATCACCAGTCCTGGATCTTATACCTGCACCTCCAGACATGTAATATAGCTCATCCAGTGCACTAAATGCCCTGATGGAAAATATGTAGGAGAAACCAAAGAACAACAGTGCACCAGAATAAATGCACACCAAAAAATCTATCAAAGACAAAAATACCCAACTACCTGTGGGTGCACACTTCTCCCAGGAGAACTGCACTCTCTCCAGTCTCTCAGTTCTAATCCTCAATGGGAATCTATTAAACTCCTTTCACAGATGAGGCTACTAACTTCACTTCATAAATCTACTGAATACAAAAAAATCACAGACTAAATATAAACATTGGATTTATGGCACATTATAACCTGCCTGCCATCTGATAACCCCAGGTAACCTGTCTGCATCTTACCAGCTACAATCTACCACTCGTTTTACATTCCTCCTTCCCAGGGCCCAATATCACATCTACCCAAAGAACCTTATCTGCCTCTGTCCTTAGACCAGGGGTTGTCAACCGAGGGTTTACATACCCCTGGGGGTACTTCAGAAGGCCCTAGGGGTATGCGTGGGCAGGCAGGGACAGAGCGCTGCCACCCACCACTCCATGCTGCCTCATCCCAGGAGCAGGGCTAGGGTGGGGTGAGGGCAGTGGTGCCCCTCTACACCACCACTGCCATCCACCACCCCATGCTGCCACCACTCCATGTCCGGCCAGGTGCCACCACCGCCTGCTCCAGGTCCAGCTGTGCGCCACCGGGCCCAACCCCCACCCCCCCCATTCTGCATCCAGTCACTGGGGGTACACTTACTAAAAAAGGTTGAGCACCCCTGCCTTAGACCAAGATGGCTACAACCAACAACCCTTCAAAACTTTTAATCATGCATTCAGTACCAAGCTCCAAATTGGAAATGATTCAGCGTTCTGCACTGGCTTTCCCTTTCATCTTGAATTTGCTCTCAGATACAATTTTATTTGGCCAAATTCTGCTGTGACTCATTTATTAAAAAACAAAAAAGGAACACAGTTCACTGGGCCAATCACAGTGAGCTCCTCTGGGTTCAAATTCATGTTGAAATGGGAATCTGTCCCACTGAACTGTATGTGGAGTTACCCAGACAGGAACTGAAATGCAGTGCTGTAGAAAATGAAGGACAGCTCTTCCAAAGAAAGCTTGAAGGAACAGGCCATGTGCTTTCCAACCAGGTTTAGTGAGTTATTTTTGACGCCCTGTTCACATCCTACTTCTAGAGGCGCCCTTACTTCGGATGAGACGAAGACAAGGCCTTCACTACTTGCCATTCAAAACCTTCTAGTTCTTTTTGCAAGATTGAAATGTGAAACACAATGTCTTGACCACCTACCATCTCGAATAACTGCACTTAACTTCCAAAAAGTCTCCCTGAAATACAACCAAAGGACATAGACATTCTTCCCCATTTCCTGTTCTAAAGCATTGAGCTGGAGTTTCAGATCAGGGATTTTAGCCTGAACTCAACTCTGTCTCTTAAATTAGTTTTACCAAGGTATTCAGCTAGGCTCAGTTTCACACCAACTTCAGAAAAAAAAAATGTGGCCACAAGAGGCTGGCAGCAACAGCCTGTGGAACTGAGGAAACACAGTTCTTGGTTGTTTCTTCAGTTTCATTTAAAGGATGTGCACTCAGATCATGGAGATGGGAGGCAACCTAGATAAAGTTGTCGTGTTAAGAGAGACTGGGACATTGCATTTGTAAGTACAGTGGGGAACAACTTGTTGGGATAACTGCTAAAAGCAGCCTAGGAGCAGAGAGGGATGCAGAGGTGAAGAAAATCCTGAGACAGGCTTGTAAGGGGATCAGTTGGATAAGAGTCAGAAAGACAAAAAGGAGAACAGGTAAGGGTCAGGAAGACAGAAAGGAGAGAGAGCAGCGCTGGGAGAAGACATGAGAAATTAGATCAGAATCTAAGAACACTCAGGAGAGCAAGGGAAAAGGCAGAAATTAGAACAGGAGCTAAGAGGAGAGCTGAAGAGGCAATAAAAACTTAAGGAGGAGAAAGAAGAACTGCGAGGAGAGATGAGGAGAAGAGAAGGCAAAAAAAAAAAAAGACAGGAGATAAATATGAGATGGCATAACAGGGTCCTGACCTCAAGATTGTAAAGGTAACGTGTTCTCTGCCACGAGGCAAAAGAAATTGTTTGCATCTTTTGAAATGGCCATGAAGAAAGGACTGGGCTACAACTCAAGAATCAATAGCACATTTTATGCCTCCTGCACCCTTCATGAAGAATCAAGCCGGCATTGATTTCAGTAAGTAAGAATTTCATTGAAAATTGATCTCTTATTGTTTAGCTAAGAAGGACTGGAGTTGAAAAACTCTTTGGTAAGCAGCGAAGGACAGTTGTATTTTCAGGACACGAAAGTTTTGCGGCTTCATTCTGGGTCACGAGAGCACGTGGAGAGCAGAGGGCGTGCTGCTACCTTTGTGTTCAGAAGAAGGTGGTGCTTTGTAGGGCAAGTCTGAGCTCGCTCCCTCGTGTTGCTAGTCCGTATCTACTACTTCGTAGGCAGTCATTTGGAAGCCTTGCTTTGTGGCTGCATGAGTTTGGGAAGTTTTGTAGCTCTTGCGATAGAAAAGTAAACTTCTGGATTGACTTTAAAGTTTGTCTTCCTGCTCTGTTACACCACTGTCATAGCTGGAATTTACTGGGAAGGAAAGAGGTGAATCTTAGTGACCCACAGGGCCTGACCAAGCCAATACAAATTTTCCTGCTACTGAAGCTTCTTTCCTAATACCAGGAACCCCTTTCCCTTCACTTGATAACGAAGGTTTGAGTCTTACACTGGGTTACAGTTCATCTACCTACTTCTGTCTTCCTGATCCACCAGCCATCCCAGCAAAGGCATTCCTTGCTCATCCTTCTAGCAGATCTTGATATAGCTGAGTGACCTTACACCCAAAGGGATGATGGGGAGGCCCACGCTAACTCAAAAGGGCTGGGAAAAACATTCTGATGGGGAGAGGAAAAAGCCCAGTTCCTATGAGAAAGCGTTGGCTTTCCTGAACAGTTTTTTGTTGTTGCTGTTGTTCTAAAAGGAAAATCAAAATGTGTCATCTGGAGTATTTCACTCCAAGTAGAATATTTTGTATTTTGAATAGACCCAGAACATTTCAGTATGAATCAGTTCAAACTAATCTAAAACTGCATTGTCCTATCAGCATATTGTTCCACTGGGGTTCTTGTTGGGGCTCCCCTAGGGCTGCATTCCCTGGAGGACTGCATATTTCTATAGTTCAAGGTAGATTTTCCTCAGCATGAGTTGCATGATGCATCATGGAAGTCACATGACCATGAGTAGATTATGGGAAATGTAGTCCAACCAGAGAGTCTTGTGCACAGAGATAATAGGAACTGCAAGCTCCCAAAATACATATCCCATGATGTTCACTGTTCCCACCATGGGGAAATGCAGCTTAATGTGGAAATGACTCAGAAGGAAGCATCTGAGGTCAATTCAAATAAACCAAAACAAAAGTTTCAGCATCAAGAACGTCCAAGTATTGTGTTGGGGTTGAAAACTCTGAAATGAAATACCTCATGTGCCTGTTCTGTAAAAGTTCTCAAAATGTCAAACTTTTCATTATGATTCCAAGTATTGAAATATCAGCATATTTGGTAGGATGGAAATTTTGAACAGATCTGTCACAGACTCACTGTTCTGCTTTTCTCACCATTGGAGACTGCAGTAGCTCATTGCTAGTGCAAGCTTTGATAACAAAGGTCATGTAGTTTTGAGTATTGTTACCAATGGGACAAAAAACCCGTGAGATTTGTCAAAAAGTTCA
Source organism: Gavialis gangeticus (assembly GCF_001723915.1). Lineage (NCBI taxonomy): Eukaryota > Metazoa > Chordata > Crocodylia > Gavialidae > Gavialis > Gavialis gangeticus. The sequence continues at coordinate 11,815,680 of NW_017728996.1, read as the reverse complement.
TAGGACTAACAGTGATGTTGGACCCAGCTTCAGCAGAATATGATGACCCAAGACTTGAGTGAATCTGGTCCAGTTTAGGAACTAGATAAATCTTGGCTCTTTCAGGAGTCTTTGGCTTGAAGATTTATGGGTTCCCATGAACTCAAAACTCTAGGAAAAGCTTAGAAGGTGTGAACACTTGTGAGCAGAAGCAAACAAAATGTCATGGGAAAGGTTCATTTGAATAGTGGGGAATTTAAGGTAGTTTGTTACAAGTTCTCAACGGTGCTAGAGTTGTGGCTTAAGATATATGTAGTGGGCTATATTACCATTTTCCTACTCTACAGAAATAAGGCAGGCAGTAGAACAAGCCCAAAATCTATGTAGCTGGCATGGTGGCAGATAGCTGTCCTGCCCCAGAGATTCTGCAAAGGCTGGGCTAGTTTACTTTCCAGTAAAGTTTCCAAAATATTCCAATGAGCCAAGGCAGCCAAGTGCATTCAATAAACCCAGTCATAACTCCCTGTCCTTTTCACCCAAAACCAACCATTTTGGGGGCTGGTTTTATGGTATCTTCATGAAGGGGACATCTTGCCTCCACACAGCAAGCTTTCCTCCATGGGAGATGGTGCATTCCAGATACTTATAATCTACCTGTCTAGCTGGAAGAGAAATACTTTTTTTCATAAGGATTCTATTTCTCTCTGCAGAACTGGACTATGCCCTGAGTTATGTGAATCGAGAAAACAAAAGTGATTTTAGGGCAATGTGTAATTATTCTTCCAAAAGTCTTTTGCAAATTCATGTCTTTCAAAGCCTTCCACCATTCCCTTCCATCAATAAGTTTGCTTTCATTTTCAGTGTCTACTTCACCCCTTGTAGAAGTGCTGCTATACTGACCCCACAGCTAAGTGGACAATAAAGGTGCTCAGATATGGGAGTGATAGACACTATGAGAACCAGAGCAGAATGCAGTAGAATAGATTTATCCAAGGCATTATGTTTTTCTCAGAGATAAAAAGATGCACTTGCCAACATGCAACAGAACTTGGGGACTGCTCAGCAAACAGATACGGTAGCTTTTGCAATTGGACAGAAATGTCAAGTCAGCTCTCTTGAATGCAGTTTGAGCACATTCCCCAAAATGAATGCATGGTTAACTTTATTCTTCAGTAAACAGTTTACAGACAGTCAAGAAATAGTTACAACAGCACTTCACAAATAATTGCAATCCAACGAGAAAGACTGTCTGCAATGAAAAAACAGTGCAAATAACTCACTGGTCCAATACAATGGTTTGGAAACAGAGTCTCTGTATGGGTGCATGTATGTGAGAGAGAAAGAACATGAAACATGCAGAGAGAGCAAAATGTTTTGAAAATATGGTCCGCAAATAATGGAACAAAATGCAATTGCAATTTGTCATGAATATAAGGCACTGATGAAAAGTATTCATCATATTTCTGCCTGGCCTAACAGAAGAAGCTAATACAAATGTGGAGAAAGTGGCATGACCCAAGGAGCTGACATTAAAAGCTTTAAATTGAATTACATTGGCAGAAACCTTTAAAAATTGTCTTGGGAGGGGGGAAAAATTCATGACAGAGCATAACAGATGTATGAAACAAAGAGCATTTAGGAAACATTATCTTTGCTGTATGATGGGAAATGTTTTTAATTGCACTCACAGGCTCCTTTTAAGATGTGCTGTTTTTATTTAAGAACATTTTTATATGTTTCTCATCTGCAATATCTGCAGGAAAAATGTTGGAGCAATATTTATGTATAGTTTTGCAACAGTCAATGCTGTGTTTAGTATTTAGCATTGTATGCCACTGTATACAGTTGTAAAAACAAAGGTAGTAAATCTATATATGGCTATGATTAAGAGAAGGAATCTTATTGGCTAGGAAGGATCTTGTATCATGCTGGTAAACACAATATTCCAGAGTGCTTGGGTGCTCTTGTATGGTATATCACAATGGATGCATATGGATCTCCTTGGGCATGTCTACATGAGACACTTAATGAGCAGGATCAGGGCTAATGAGCAGGATTAGTAGCCTAACAACACCGAGTAGTAGCATGTCGGGCAAAAACTGTGCTAATACGCTACTGCACAGTAATATTAGGCTACTGCACAGTAAGTGTCACAAAAAACCATGTGCAGGTGCTACTGCGGAGTAACTGTAGTTAATGCACATTTAGTTAGTACTTCATTAAGCAAATACTATAAATGTGCAGTAATTACTGTGCATTAATGAAAGTGTAGACATGCCCCTTGTGTACCTTAATGCCATACATAATACAAAAATTGTCATTTGCTGGGTCAGACCATGGGCCCATCTTGCCCAGTATCCCAAGTCACAGAGACAGAGACAGGATACTGAAGGTGACAGTAAACAGGGTGTGACCAAGGTTTTTCCCATTGTTCCTCCAGCACTTGCAGCCTTCAGTACTTAGGGTCTAGGACAGGGGTGGGAAAAATATGGCCCACAGGCCATATCCAGCCTGCAAAGGGACTTTGACTGGCCTGCAGTAAGTCCCTCAGCCCTGCCTGGCCCATGGAACACATCCCACTGCACCCTGGCACACAGCGGGGCTGGAGTAGCTCCTTCCAGTTGTCACTGCTGGCCCTCAGCCCCAGCCCCGGTTCCATGGAGATTGTGGGGACCCACGTGCACAGCTCTGACCCCAGCCTGCCCCACGCCTGCTCCTGACCTGACCTCTCCAGAGTGAACCAACTCCAGAGTAGCTGGGACCCGTGCACACAGCCCTGATCCTGGCCCATCCCAGGCCCACTCTGGACCAGCCTGCCCATGATGAGCAGTAGCCAGGGACTATCAGAAGAATTATGGGGGAACTCAGGGGGCTGAGGCACCCCATAAGAGATGAAACCTCCCCCATAAGAGATGAGGAACTACCCCCCCACATGGGCCAGACAGCCCCCAGCATGCCCCGCACCTTCCTAAGCATCCCAGGCGGTGGTAGCAATGGCTCCTTCTGGCTGCCACTGCTGCTGGCCTCAGCCCCTTGGGACTGATGGGAACTCATGCATACAGCCCCAACCCTGGCAGCAGCAGCAGCAGTGGCAGTGCCTGGGCAGGAGCTGCTGCTGGGCACAGGGGAAAAGCTGCTGCCCTCCCCCACCGCCATGCCCTTCTTGCCATAGCCTCCCAGAGACCATGCCTGGGCAGCCCTGCAGCTCCTCTCTACTGCTGTTACCAGCACCACCTCTAGGCTGCACAGCAGGGCGGCAGCGGCAGTGGAAAGGAGCCACAGAGCAATCCAGGCGTGGGCTGTGGGATGCCACAGCAAGAAGGGTCCAGCAGTGGCAAGGTGGGGGACTTCTGCTTTTCTCCTGAGTCCAGCAGCAGCTTCTGCCCAGGCACTGCTGCTGCTCATTGTGGGTGGCCCAGTCCAGACTGGGCATGGGTGGGCCAGGCTTGGGCCTGTGTGCATGGGTCCCGGCTGGTCTGAAGCTGCTCCGCATTGGCCAGGATGAATCTGGAGCAGGTGTGGGGCAGGCTGAGGCTTGGGCTGGGGCTGTGTGCTCAGCTGCTACTGGGCACTGATGGTAGCAGCAGTGGCAGGCAGGAGCCACAGGGTGCATGGGCTCTGGGTTTGGTGAGCCACTGGTGGGGAGGGTGTTAATCGGCTTGCAACAGCGCTCCAAAACTGCGTATGTGGCCCATGGGCGCAAATAATTGCCCATCCCTGGTCTAGGGAGTTCTGATTCACAGTCTGTAGCCTTAATTCCCATGTTCAGTAGCTACTGATGCCCTTTTCCTCCATGAACTTGTCCAATGCTGTTTGGAATCTAGCTAAACTGTCAGCTTTCGCAATATCTTGTGGCAATGAGTTCCACACTTTAATTACATGCTGCGTGAAAAAGAATCGATTTTTATTAGTTTTAAACTTATCACCTACTAGTTTCATTTTATGACCCCTAGTTCTTGTATTGTGATAAATTGATAAGTGAGAGATATTGTGTCATATGTTACTATTGATTGGTTCTCTGGCTACTGGAAGCTTATTATATTTAAGTCAAGTAATTGAGATGCAATAAGTACTCAATGCAATACCAAGTAGTGCTCCCTAAATTCACAAGTTCTTCACCAGGATTCATTGGGACATATGTAAATTAAGATGGGAAGGATTTACTGGATGGTCTCAGCAAAGTCTTGTCTAGAGACAGCTTCAACTCAGTAAAAAGACTTTCACTGACTCTCAAGCGAGTTGAAGCAAATCTCAAAAGGAGATATCCATAGGTATTACAACTAGTTTGAAATGTTCTACAAAAAAGTCTGTAAATGAAGATTTGAGGAAGAATATACAGTAACCAAGATAACCCTCCAGAACAAACAAATATTTGAATTTTTTTTGTGCACCTCTATTTTGTTTCTTCTGCCTAGGATTCATAGCTCTGAGGCTGAAATACTGTTACTTTGACAAGGCCACAGATGTGTAATTTTCTGATTCCTGATCAATATGCAGCTGTATTATGTCTGGCTCTCACCCTTTGCTTCAGCCTTCCTTCTGATGGCATGTTGCTAACACCTTATGCATTACAATGGGATTTAGTGTCAGAATAGCTACTTTTTCACTTAAATGGCCCCTCTTTTCTTTGTCCAGTAAACCATTATGGATTAACTTAAACATAAACAAAACCTGATAAGGACCTTGATCCAAAGTCAGAAGGAGTTGTTCAGTTGACTCTGAAGAACTCTGTATCAGGTTCATGGTTTTGTTCCATTTGGAAATTCTAAAGTTTGAGCAGACTTGACATTTTCTGAACGAGTTTTTGCAAACTCTCACTGTAAAATCTGAGACTGAGGTTAAGTGTTTTTGTTCCATGTTGTCTTAGCCATAAAAAGGAGTGGTAGCCGTATACCTGAGAGACTGGAATAGCCATCAACATTGGAAGACATTATTTCATAAAAAATAACCATTATGGATGGTCTGAGATGTGGTAGGACAAATTCAAGAGAGTTAATTTTAAAAATGAAATAAAATATGTGCCTCATAAAGAAGCTAATAGGGGTTTTTTTGTTTCCATTTTCCATCTGTTTTTAAAATCACTGAATTTTTGATCCCCTCTAAACTACAAACCTATTCTATGATCTCTTTAACTTCTTATTCAGGTCCCTTCTTCAGATGATCTCATTAGTTCTCATAGCTTCAACTACTATTTCTACCTTGTAGTGTGGTAAATCCACCTTTCCATTTCTGATTTATCATCTCCCTGGCCCTTCTCCTCAGCCTGTCTCTCTGATATAGCCTCTTGAATGAGTCTTTGTCATTTATATATATCATCACTCACATCAAACCATTTATCTTTTTCCTTTCCCTACAGCCTGTTCTGAGTCACTATTGGACACCCTACCCTTCTCCCTGTCTTATTGGTCCCTAGACTGTGGGTTTCTTTCCACTCCTCCTCTCCATGCACATATTCAAGCTCTGTCTACAGTTTGTGATCTCTCTGCAACCCATAGGTTACTAAGTTAATTGCTTTTTCTTTCCATATTAACAGCTAAAGGTCAAAGTCGGTACCTAAGTACTTCTCTCTTACTTACACTCTCATAAACTCATCCCTCTGGACATATATGTGGACCTACTGCAGATCATGTAAACCATACAACCATAAGATCATCTTTATGACCTGTCATTTCACCCATATAGGTCATATACAAATCAGGGGACCCTTTAATCTCTCCGAATTGAATCAGAACCCTCCAAATCGATTTGGAGAGATTCAGAAAGATTCAGAGATTTAGACATAGAGACAGCTTTAAATGTTTTTCCTACATACCTCTAGGTAGCAGGTAGCTCATGAATGCTGTGATGCTGGGGTACATGGAGTGTCCCACAGAAGCACGGGGTCTCCCCAGCATGCTTGGCAGCAGACCTGGAAGTGAACCACAAGCACCTCTAGTCCACTTCCAGGTCTGCTGAAGAGTGTGCTGAGGGGTCCCCCCATGTCCCCCTGGCTCAGTGACTGGTGCCTTTTGGGTCTGGGGGGACCCCCTGTGGCAATTGCTGAGCTGGGGAGGCATGGGGGGGGCTCCAGTGTGCTCCCTGGCAGACCCCCATTTTACAGATAAGGAAAATCTGAGAAAAATTGAAGTGCGTTTCTAGAAGCTGCAAAATTAAAAAGTGGCAGAGAAGTGATTAAAACTGATATATGATAACTTCCAGATTACATAGAAAAAGTGAAAGATGCAAGAGAATATCACAACTCAGGGAAATTAGATGTATATTCACCCAACTTACATCCTTACATCTTACCTGAATAGGCAATGAACTATTACATTCTTGTACCTAAAAAAAACAATGCATACCCATATACGTACTTACTCAGCCCATTAATAGTGGAGACTGACAAGAGCTAGGTGATTATTTTTTACATAAACATGAGCATGGAAATGATTGTTGTAATGGAAACTCTTGCTAATGGAATAAAAATGACCTAAGTTTTTTTGACAGATGTCAAGCGTATTAGAGTCCAGAATGAGTTAAAGCCATTTAATCTGCATCAGAGAAAATAAAATGTCTGAGTGAGATAATTTCTCATTTTGTTCTATACTTTTTTGCCACCAGTGGTAGAAAAAGAGAATATTATTACTACCTGTGAAAAACGTAGACCTCCAAACTGCATCAACTCTTTTAGAGGCCATTCTTCAGATTCAAGATGATGATAAATCAACGAAAGGAAGTGATATTAACTGACTTGGGAATTGGCATTCTTCTGTTGTAGTCCTGAGCCCTGCCTTACAAGACTTCTCTTTCTAAGAAATTGAGTTCATATAATTCCACCTACAGATACAAAGTGTAAGGATTAAAGAATCAACTTAAATTCAAAAGTATAAAAAATAATAAAGAATAACATTCTTTGGATTTCAGGGCTGTTTTCAAAAGTTATAGAAAGAAATTGATTAAATAAACAGGCTGAAAAACAGGAAGAGAAGTTTCAAAATTGTTTCAAATATTGCATGAGTCTGAAAGAGTTCAAGAATAGAGCTATTTTTTAAAATTGAATTCTCCATTAGGATTCAATGCAGCCATTTAAAATGACTTTCCTTTCCAAATTGGAATGAAAGGTCGCCCATACACACACTCAGGGTGGGGTGTTTTAATTACAACAGTTCCCAAAAAGCTGCTTTAATTAAAACTCCACATCTTCACATGTGTTAAGCCCCTGCACATTTAAAAATTACTGCAGGATGTTTTCATTCAACGAACTTCAGTTAAAGTACCCCAGCGACCATTTTTAAACCCATGGGCTTATATACATGATGCTGCAGCAATGCTAGAGTGTTCTAATTAGAACATGAAGCCAACTCCATTAGTCAAATCTGCTCTGATGCATTCTAATTAGAAAGCATTGGAGCACATGTATAGGTCCCCAGAAAGGAAACATTCTCACAAAGTAAAGAAGTAAAACAACTTCTGAAAAATGTGTTTAATACATTTCTAAATTAAATGTTTTGATTTCATAGATTTCATAACCATTAGGGCTGGAAGGAACCTTAGAAGATCATCGAGTCCAGCCCCCTGCCCCAGGGGCAGCAAGTCAGCTGGGGTCATAGGATCCCAGCAAGATAAGCATCCAATTTTCTCTTGAAGGCCTTCAAAGTAGGTGCTTGAACCTTTGGGGCTCAGACAGTAAAGAAATTCTTCCTTATGTCCAGCCTGAAACAGTCTTGCAGGAGTTTATAACTGTTCAACCTTGTTGTCCTTTGGGGTGCTCTGGTGAACAACTGTTCCCCCAGATCCTGGTGGACACCCCTGATAAATTTATAGGTGGCCATCAGATCGCTCCTGAGCCTGCCCTTTTCCAGGCTGAAGAGTCCCATAGCTTTCAGCCTGTCGTTATAAGGTCTCTGGACTTTCTCAAGCTTCTCCACGTCCTTCTTGAATTGTGGAGCCCAAAACTGGACGCAGTACTCCAGCTGCGGCCTCACCAAGGCCGAGTACAAGGGGAGAATTACGTCCTGGGATTTGCTTGAGAAGCATCTATGGATGCAAGCCAGTGTATTGCTCACTTTACTAGCTGCAGCATCACACTGAAGGCTCATGTTCATCTTGTGGTCAATCGTGACCCCCAAGTCCCTTTCATCCATAGTGCTGGCAAGCGTAGCACTGCTGAGTCTATAAGGCTGCTGCAGGTTTTTCTTCCCAAGGTGGAGAACCTTGCATTTTTCGGTGTTAAACACCATTAGGTTCTTGTCTGCCCATTTCCTGAGCCTGTCGAGGTCAGCCTGGATCACCCTCCTGTCCTCAGGTGTGGATGCTTTACCCCAAAGTTTGGTATCATCGGCGAACTTGGCCAGTCCACTTCTGACTCCGATGTCCAC
>NW_017728996.1:11778158-11802344 GCF_001723915.1 Gavialis gangeticus | reverse complement strand
GCAGGGGTCCATCAAATGAAATAGCATGTTAAAACAAAACATTAATTCAAAGTGAGATTTTTCTTAGTGTTCTCAATAGAAAAAGGTGTTTTGATGAAATAAGCTTTTGTTCCTCCTTCCCTCCCTCCCCACCCCCATTTGAAATAAATTCTATTTTTACTAGGAAAAACTTTGATTGAAATTTATGACCACATTTATTTAGCACTGATTAAATCTGTGCAGGAGGTCAAACTAGATAACACAGTAAATTCCATGCCAAGTAAGAAAGGCAAAACTAGTTTGGATAAAGGAAGACTTAACCCAAATTTAGAATTATCCTCTTGCTAAAACCTTGTCTCTAAGTTGAAAATACTTCTCAGGATACCCATCTGGAATTAAATAAAACATCCATTCTTATGTCATTTTGATGCTCATAAGAACTATATAAACTGGGTTTTACAGAAGTTTACTGTAATAGCTATCTAAAAAAAAAAAGTGATTTTTTTTTCATGCTCAAAAAATCCTCCTAAAACACATTTGGCATCAGGTTAGTTAAAATGTGCAAATTAACATGTTTCATCTAACATCTGCATTTTGCAAGTGTAGACAGTGGAAATGTTTCTGATCACTTCAAATGGTTCGTCTCCAGAATAAGCTTTCAGATTTTTAAATGTCTTTTCAAGCAAACCTTCTGACATGCACCTACTGCTAAGTACAGGATTGAAGTGTAGTACTGCAATGACATTTAAAAGATGGTCATTACTGTTCCTCAGATTGGAAACTGGGGCACCGAGAAGCCAATTGTACTAGAGCAACCAACAAATCTTATCTTCGAGAGCAGGGATAGGAACTCAGTTCTGTAGCCCATGCCCAGGCTGCTCAGCATCCCCGTTGCTACTTCCAAATGTGCATGATATTCAATCCTCCATTGTTTCTGATCCAATCCCTTCTCCTAAAGAAGGAGTCCTACGGCCATTGGAGTAGGTGACAAAATCTACAATTATACCAGTAAGAGCAGGACCAGATCCACAGTGAAGCAGGTGAATAGGAACTGGATTGCAAATAGTAATTGGCCATTGAAGTGAAGGGAAAATATAGTGGGTGAATCAAGAAACATGCATATTTATTAGAGGACACAGAGAGGAAACTTTTTTTGTTTTGGTTTGGTTTACATTTTCCTGGATTTACTTAGAGAAACATCTAGCTTCATTTCAGCCATGATATTCTTTCCTTAAATCCCATCTATGCACACACATGCACACACGCACACACACAGACACACACACACGCACAGTTTATCTTTAGAAAATCGGTAGTGTGGTAAATGATTTGATATGGTTTCCTTTTCAAGTACAAACGTTGCACCCCCTGTGGATAAAGTTCTCACTAGTGGTAGGAAGCTGGTAGATAGTTAAGTAAAACACTACTGGGGTTTGTCAGATGTCTACATTCTGGGTAAAATCAAAGATCACCCTGGAACCCCCACGTACAAATTATAGTTACCATTAAAATCATCATCACAGTATTTGATGTCAGTAAAACATATTGCTTGGGCTATAAAACATTCTAAACTAGTATCCCAAATGTCTTGCCTCAAGCAAGCACTTAAATTAAAGTTTCAGACAGCTGGCACTGGAATCAAAATAACGGTTTTGTACAAAGGGATTGGCTAAACATGATTATTGTTTTCATAATTTATTGTCAACATGCATTATTGTGCCTTGATCCATCTATTGTACTTCGGCACGATTCCTTTTGCTTTTCAACAGGTGACTATATTTTACTGTGGATTTTTACAGAAAGCAATCCTAATTGATCTTCGGCTCTTGAATAACCTAATCCCTAATTAGTTGTGTCTGAACACTGAGAAAGGCAGCATTGTGCGCTTTAATTAATTTCCATAATCTGGAATTTTTGTTCGCCTGCTTCATGAGAGCTTTTGGTTTTCAGGAAGAGGCTAATGTTAACAATATCAGTGCTTTAATTGTAAAAAAGAGGTGGGACATTAGGTATTTGATGCAGCTGGACTGCCACGCCTCAAATGTATGGTTCTTAATTAGGGGTGACCTTGGTTTCTACTCAAATTTTGCCTCTTCCTCAAAAGATCCTTGTTCTTTATTTGCGCTAAGAAGCTGGCAGTGTTACTCCCTGCCTTTGTGACAGTACAGATGTGAACCGCTCTCCCTTGTACCCCTTTGGTGCTAACCAAAGTGGCATGTTTGAACCTGCAACCTGCATGTCAGTAAGCTCTAGGAATAAAATGAAGCCACTCTACAAAAATTCAATTTCAGTGAGACATCCTCAAGTGTTTCCAGCTGAAAACCATTTTTGCATTTTAAAATATGGGTTCACCATTAGAAAAATCTGAATAATTTTGCCCCGAGATTTAACAAGCATCTCTCTCCTCCAAATACAATCCAATGACAACCTGCACAGTTGTTAAATAGTTCCCAGGAGTTAAAGAAAAAGCTGCATGACACATTTCTACAGCAGCCTTGGGGCAATACTGGGGAAAGAGGTATAAGAGAGTGGTATTTTGCAAAGTTTTCTCTTGGTGCTGACCACTGCTTACGTTGCTTTTCTGTATCACTTTAAAATATTATCTTAAAATATGGGGGGTTTTTAAACTATAGAGTGATTCTGGCAAAGATAACCCTAGCAGAGTCCTTTGAACAAAGTCAATGCCATTTGCTTTACTGGGATGGGGATCTCAAGCCAGCAGGATCTCTGACCTGTCTTTTTCACTCTGCCACCGTCTCTTTGTATGAATTCGTCATTTCACTTATCTTTTGTTGCCTTTGTTTGCTAAGTGTACACTGTATGCAATAAATATACTTACTTACCTACCTCACCAGAAGCCCATGAGGATTAATGAGTGTTTCCAAAATACTTCATGTGTCTCTGGTGAAAGCATTCCTGGGCCCAAAAACTACTCTCTTGCTGATTAAATTAGGAGAATTTTAAACTAGGAGAATTTCCACTGAATGTAATGGAATTAGTCTGGCTTTGCATATATTTACTTGAGAGAAAAATTTTGGCCCTGTTTACGCAAAACACTTTTATGACTGTAGCAAGCATGAAAACTGAGTCATTCAAGCATTTCTGAAATAAAGGGATTAAATAAAACTGGCCTGAGCCAAACAGGTGCTCTCTAAGCTTAGTTGCACACAGCTCTGGTACTGCCTTCCCAGACACACCTGGAGTAAAACAACTCCTGCTCCTCTGACCTCAAGTCCCTGTAGAGAAGTGACTGTCAAGGTGCCAAATGCCAAATGCCATCCTTTGGAGCCAAACAAACAGACTAGGATGAGACCAACTCATTTTCACTTGTGACCGTAACCAGATCTTGATTGAACACAGGTCTCCAGTGCTATAAGGTTAGTGCATTAACACATGCCAATGCTCATGAAATTACTGAGACCAGTCACAGAGAAAAAAGAAAGGTTGAAGATCTAAGAAAATAGCACACATAGATGCACAGGGTTTGGTTTGGTTTGGTTTTCTTCCCTTGGACACATTTCCATTGCTTTTAATTAAGCACTGGGATTCATGGGCTTTAATAACTACATAAATTACTTGCTAGGCAAATTTTTCACTTTTAAGGAGGATCCTTTTCCTTTTAATAAATCATTCTTTCTAAGTTATAGGTAAAATGAATCTGATTTTACCTTGACAGAAATGCATTGCAGAGTCATTTGCATGCAACAAACTGATGACACATAAAAAGATTTTAACTTTTAATAAATGGTGCAAATATTGTATCACATGCCTCCATAGCACACTGGAAGCTTACTGCCTGCTGATGAATTCAGCTAATTAACAAAGGTGAAAGTTTATAATTGGGGTTAACTAGAATTTAACTGGTCATTGTTCATATCCCCCCACTGCCTTGTCCCCTAAGTAACTCAGTTTGGTAGAACCTCCTTGGTCCCTCAACCCCAGCATCAAGTCCAGGATCAACTAGCTTGAAGGAAAAGGGGATACAATCATATTTCCAAGTTGTAATAACATTAGAATTTAATGGTGTGATATTTTTACACTGTTTGGGAAAGAGGCCCTATTTTTTTCTTACTCTTAAGCCCAGAGTATTTTTAAATAGTTCAAGTCCCTGTTGTACTTCACAGTTTGCAGTGCAGTTTAAAAAGTAATACATCTTTTCTTAGATGTACCCCAGATTCTGCCTTTTAATAGACATGATAATGAGATTCTGTGTCTTCATTTCCCAGTGTGCAGAAAGCTCAAATAAATCTTTGATTGTTCACAACCCTGGAGAAGGCTCCCAAGCTCAGGCAGCTAATGATGTTTCTCTAAACAACCATCGGTAATGAAAATTTAAGTGTACTTTTTTTAAATCTATTTTTTTCATTCATTTAAATGTATACATTTATACTTGCTGATAGTAAACCTAGCTATAGAATAATTCATTCATAGCAGAAAGAAAGTCTGGTGTTGTTTCAATGCAATGCAAGGTACCCATTGTGGTTTTGATTTACAGTAAACTTCTAACGGTGAAGTCATTCTACATTTAAAGAAGGCAAATTCATTATAAAACCCAGGACCATGCTCCCTCATGCCGATGCTAAAAGTCTTAATCACTTGAATGCAGCTGAACTTTCCGTGGACGTCCAGGTAGAACACAGCATGCGCTAAAACAACCTACTGAGCTCACTTGACAGTTAAAAGGGCAAAGCCAGCCTATATAGGGCATAGGACGTCTGGTGTGAAACGGGTTAAGAGTTTAGGTGCTCTGAAATGGAAACAGAGCAATTACTTAGCATCTCTGATTTTCTGAATGGCAATGAATACTTATAAAAGGTGGCTTGGTAATGAGATTCTGTCAGCGTTAATGCCCACTTGAATGGCCACATATGAAATACTCTTAGTTTCTCCCTATCTCTAGCCATTAGGAATTGCTCTTCTGGGCCCAGTTCTTACATCTTATCCTGAATGGTGAGTAGTCCACTCACATTAGAAGATGATAATATGGGTCAATACCTGTGGTCCAGCCTGAGAAAGAAGGCAATATTCTGGTCTTAAATTAACTGTCATCCCAAAAGCAATACAGAAAGTTGTACTTCGAGCTGTGACAAGCACGGTGGGTTTGGAGTTTTTGTTACTTGGGTCACTAAAATGATACCTAATGTTAGCAAAATGCTTGAGTCTTTCAATGTGGTAGAACCTGGATTCCCAAGCCAAACTCAAGGTACACCCTCCATGGGAAGCAAAACATAGGAAGAATATATACCAAGGCCACCCATCCATACACTGTGATCTTACACACCCTGGATTCAAGCTATTACCTTTAGCCAAGAGAAAACAATCCCTTCTCCTGGGAGAAAATTTCAGTTTTTTACAGCCTGGCTCTATTTTGTCATTGACTTTAATGGCACCAGAATCGGGCCCTTCTACTTTAAATGTTATTGCTTGTTTTATTTCAGCGCTCCCATTTGTCAGGGAAAAGCCCTCTGATTCATTTCTTTTCATTCAGGTATTTGTGTACATCGCAGACATTTTCAAGAAACAAATGGCCATGTAAATTCCTATTCCTTGCCGTGAACTGATGCCCTCCAAGAATGCTGGAGAAAAACACGTCATTTTTCATGTTGCATCTACACCATAAAAAAGCCAAATGATCAACAAAATAAATAGGGCCTTAAACTTCACTAACTTTGCAGCTGAGACTTTCTTTTTTTCAGAAGCAATAGCAATAGGGAGTCATGGTAAATATATATATCCTTCCCAAGTAGGAGAAGAACCACTTGGTGTATCCCAATGAGGACTGAGGAGAGAGGAGGTGGGAAGCCTGCAGCAGCCTTTTTTTTCAAATCTATGCAAATTCCAGTCAACATCCACATGAGATCCTTTACCAAGCCCAAGATTCTCCCAGGATATGTGGTGTAGATTAATAGCCTGATTTAATTAATTAGCCTCCTCTTTGACTTTACTCTCTTCTTTCTTCTTTTTTCCCCTTCTCTCCCTTTCCCCTTTGCTCTGGATCTTGAAGAATAATTTCTAAGCCAATTTTTCCAAATCCTGTAAGAATTCCCTTTTCCCCAAAGAGTCTAGTGTGCATTATTTGAACACTTAGTAGTTTTTTCCAGAAGTTTTAAAAGAAAACATATGACCAAAAATACCACTAGACTGGAGTTTGCATGAATGCTGAGCTCTGGGTCCTTGGATCTCATTCAAAACAGATAGGCTAAGCTACACAGTTGGTTTAAATGGGTGTTACCCCATTATCTTTAGTCCCATTGCTGGGGACAAAACAGTGGTAGGGCAGCATTTGTTCCAGAGACCACACTATGGATACCACCTGGTATCATTCACATTCACCTCTACTTAGAGTGAGGTATAATTACTGATGTTTTCTGGAGTCAAGAGTCAAAATGACTCAGCCAATGTTGGTGGTATAACAAGAGCTTGATAAAGAAACCTGAGGCTATTTAATAGGCAGAAAAATGGAAAGACTCTAAGATGCATTTGCTCTAACTCAATACCCCTTTCCCATGCATATAGTGCATCAGAGAAAAGCAGTCCCCAAGAAAGCAATTAATCACTGGGCTGGAGCTGGTTAATCAGTAGAACTGTGGCCGAGGCGACTATTGTTTACCGAGCCAAGGGGGCCCAGAGATTCTTGAGTTCAAATACTCCAAGACTGCAAAGTTAAGGGCTGTTCCTATCTGGCAAGCAGCTGCAGCCTCATTTTAATTAACTGCATATTCCTGCCCTAGTACAGCTTGTGTGGATGGGAAGGTGTTTCCCAAGGAAATCAGGATGGGAGCAGAGCAGGCGAAAGAGGGGAGGGGGGGGCAGGGAGAAAGGTGAGTTCAGGAGGGCAATGAGGCGGGGGTTAACAACGCTGCTTAAGATCAAGGGCTGAAGTGCTGAGATGCTGCCAGACTTGAAAACTTTAATTTACTGTCACTGTTAGCCCCCTTTGAGGTTTATGGTGGTATTTATACACACAGCATCAATCACATGAAACAAGGAGGGGATTTATAGTTTGTTTTAAAGACTGCAAATGCAATGTAATGCAAATAGCATGCCTCATGGGCATTTACATTTAATGGGAAAATTACAGATGCAAAAGATTGGTAGAACAAATTTTAAATTGACTTTATTACATCTAGTGCTTTTCAGAGAATACTATTAAAAAAAAACACAGGAAGATATGGTAATGGAGTTCTACACTGTAGCTTGACAGCTTAAATTCCACTTAACCGACTTTTCTTGCATCTTTCTGCTTATATTACTTCTTCCAATAAGTTTGGCTGGTACAATCTCTGGATCATAAACTGATTAGAAGCTTTGATTTGGTTTTGTTTCCCTTTGTTTTTTGGAATATTAGACCAGTGAAGCTGCTTCTATCTTGATAAATGTTTTTAACTAAGGATTATCAGCAGAGCCGGTTAAATCAAAGCCTGAAAACAAATCTTAGATGCTATTAATTCATTAATACTTATGTAACTATACTATTTAAGGACACCCACATACACACAATAGATAAAAATAAATAATTTTTAATATTTAAATATGTTAAATACCGTACTATATACCTATATGTAAATAAAAGTGTGTGTGTGTGCGTGTTCTCCTTAAACAATTTGTACAAGCACGCCATATTTCCAAAATATTATTTTTTTCCTGAAGTGAACAAAGATGGCTGAATTGCTGTGCTCTCCAAAATGATGAAAATTCAGAACTAATAAGAGCTATTTAGGTAAAGCACATTCTCTTTAGTAGTGAGTTTATTTTCCCCAACCCTAGCTAAAATGAGTCTGCTTTTCGGTACAGATTGAAGGTTGTTTGGACACATTCATTTATGGTGAGTCCATCTGAAATGAATTGATAGTTTGAGTTTCATTTCTAGTAGACGGGAATTCCCAACCTTATATCTGAGAGACAAGGATTTCTTCAGGTGATATCTTTCATTGAACCAACTATACAGCTGGGATAAAGTTAGGCAAGCTTTTGAATGCTTCAAAAGCTTGTCTAATTTTAAGCCAACTGCACAGTTCGTCCAGTAAAAGATGTCACCCAAAGAAATCCTCGTGTCTCATATAATTTCTGGGATCACCACAGCTACACTACTCTTTCACTACAAATCCTATATCTGGTGCCCATGCTATCAGTTCCAGTCCAGAGACTAACAAGGGACTTTGGTGACGGTTTCATCATTAGTTAATACCAATGGTGACCAACGAAGCCCAGGAAAAATAACATGATCAAGCTTGCAGCTCCCCCACTGCACCTCTTCCATAGATAAATGAAGGATTCTATTTTGCAGGGGCCCCTATATTTACTGAGCTAAACAAATAACACTCCAAGACTAATTCCTTCCATGAATTTTACCTTCGTTTCGGTCATCATAGCGACAATTTGTTAGGGAACAGGCTGCAAAATTCTCTACTGTGTTCATAATTCAAAAATGTAATCAGCAAATAATTCTTCATCTGCAAATTGTTTGGGGACAGCTCATTGTGAATATTTGCAACTCATAATTTACATTGTGTTGGTTAGTTAACACAAATGCTGTAGAATGGTTCTGTTTTTCTAAGTATGCAAGGCAGTGCCCAAAAAAGCTAATTTTGGCCATATGGTATTGCGTTCTTCAAAACAAAAAAAAGGCAACAGTCTCTCCAAAAGTCCAAGTATTCCTTTTCCTTTATTCTGGCAACATTAGTAAAAAATATCAAGGACCTCCTAGTTTCTGACTGCATGATATGCATGCATGACCACCCACAAGTTTTACATTCAAAGATACAAAGAAAAATTTGCTTTGGATGAATGACTGAACTTGCAAGTGACTACTCATTTTTTAGAGTAAGTGTTCGAATAAGGTTTGATCACCTTAATGGTTGGAGAAAGCAAATTGATCTCTGATCATTAAATTGACCTCTAATAGTTCAATCAAAATTGGCTTTTGAATGTGAATGGGTAGTCACAGACAATTTTTTCTTTGGTATTTACTCAGCTCAAATAATAGTGTTGCATTCACACATCCATAAAGATCACTGACACGCCCAGTAATCAACTTGGTGTCTGAATCACTCTCTAGTGACCATCTAGAGTCCACCTAAATTTATTATGTAACTGGAGCTGCTGGAAAAAAAAAGGATAACATTATTGTGTCAAGTTGAACATTTTGGTGACTATTTCCAATTACATTGTTAAATTGGAAAAATTTTAACTAGCCCTAGTAAGGAGCAGGGTTCTTTGGTCTGTTTTTTTTTTCAGCTGAGCAAAGATGAAAATGCGTTTCTGTTAGGATTTACTCTAGCCTACTAACCTTACACCTTTAGTGAAACTGGTCTTTGACCAAGAGGATACAATGAGTTCACCTAAGTCACATGCTTTAACTGAAAACATGACAAGCAACAGATTTTTATTCAATCTCTTCTTCCATTTTTCAATTCTGCTAGGTACTTCTTCCCTCAGAGAGAATGAATAACCAGATAAAACAAATGGGTGCAACTCCCCTTGTTTC
Source organism: Gavialis gangeticus (assembly GCF_001723915.1). NCBI lineage: Eukaryota > Metazoa > Chordata > Crocodylia > Gavialidae > Gavialis > Gavialis gangeticus. Next base: position 11,792,878 of record NW_017728996.1, on the reverse strand, counting down.
AGGGAATCTGTGCCCAATTACACCAAGATTAAATTGGTCTTAACTATGCCATGACATCTGCTATAATCCTATATCATCTGTTCCAAGAGAAGTAATGCATTTCATAGTTGTTTAAGACAACGTCTATTCAGCAAACGCTTAAGCACACATTCAACATTAAGTACCTGCTTAAGTCTCTTTAAAGTTAACATGCCAAGAAGCCTTATTTTGTTTGGTAAAAATCTGACCCCCTTGCTCCAGTGCCACTCAACATACTTCCTATTCCACATGTTGTATCTTGTAGGTGCACAGCAGTGGGGAAATTAAACTAGCCCAGGAGAGATGGGGAGTACCACACAGCTTACACAGCTGGTAACTTTATTCTGTGAACCTCTTTAGGCACCCTGTTTTGCTTTCAGCTTGGATTCCTGTTCAGGACAATAACTACATGTAAAGAAATGGTACCATGTATAATGACTAACGCACAATGCATCAAGCCGTACATTACCCAACTGAGTCAGAGTTGCATCTTTATCATTAACTCAAGAAGCTCCCATCATACAAGCATCATTTAACCAGTTCATGTCAGACAGGTTGCCCTGCCATTGTGACTTTCATTTACTACCATAACTTCATTCTAGGACATTCTCCTTTAAGAAAAAGTAACACACTGGTACTGTGTTCAGAAATGTCACACCGATGGAAAAACACAGACTCTGGGAAATCTTTTTTTTCTTTCTTTCATCCAGTGATCTGGAAGTGAAAGTGGAAATGTAACAGGCTCCCATACACTGTGATCTGGAGTCATTAACAAAGTTAACACATACTGAATTTATACTACAGTATTTCCCAGAACCTCTCAGATACAAGGAGTTCAAAAAGCCACCCAACTGGCTGCATTTCACCTACTGATCCTCAAATACCCACCCAGCCATTAAAAGAAGTGTTGAGCATACACAAGGTAGAGTATGTCAAATTTAAACTGGAAGGATCCCCACAATATTCATATAATTTAGGTTTAGTGAGCCCAGGAGCTTCAAAATGGAGGAAAAATAGCCATCTGTTCAGATGGAACCACAGTCCTCTGAGGTCAGCTACTGTAAGTATGCACATGATAATATATGGTCCCTATCCTATAATGAGTGTAAATCTAATCACCTTTAGGCAAAAGCAGTAATAATATGCATTTGAGCAGTCTGCTCAAAATCAAAATTAATCATATGAAGACGAGTTTGGAGGCCTGAGTCCCAGCTGATGGTACATAATGCCCAATAACAATATATGTATACATATAACTATAGAGGTGTGTGTGTCAGGTTTTCCATGTTAATAAATAACAAGCGTGTTATTTTTGTTGTGAAAAATTACCTATGCATGCACAAAGTGTTGTTTTGGCCTGTTTGGCATTCTACAAATTTAATATTTCTACAGAATTTAAAGAAATGGCTGTTTTGACAGTGAAAATATCTTTAAAATCTACCTTGGAAATAGCATTCATACTTAAGCAAAAATGGTTGAGTCATACAGATGCATTCCAATAAAAATAATTAATAACAGACTACTTAAATACTACTGAAGTTTCAGGTACTTCTGTCATTTTTGGTCAATAGTTTGCACAAAAATCTCTCTAATAAATCCAAACTTTCAATTAAATTCAGCCCAAGATATTGGTAATTGTCTCTGTTACTCTAGAGTGATATGGACACGTCATATAATTTAAACTAAGAAAAGGCATCTGTTTAGGTCATACCAAATGTCATGAATTATATGACTGGTTATACCTTCAACCATCTATTTTAGTTTTACGAAAGATTGCTTTATTTAAAAGCAGCAGTCTCTGCTTTTCCTCTTGCCTGTTCACTATGAGATATGACATCTGATACTAATTTGTACTAGCTTTGTATTTTGATTTAATTTGATTAATAACTATATCCTTTAGTGGCGTGTGACTTAACAACATGCCATTATGTTGGTACGTTGCACTTCAGCATCCAGAAGCCAGTCTGCATCACAGCAACATTTTGAGACTAATTCAAATAGGCATTACTCTGTACCTCTTTACCACAGGGTAGAGGTCTGTTCTTATACTAGAATAGTTGGCCTAGAGCTTCAGGCCAAATCTGGGTTGAATTTATCCAAAGACTCCTCTTAGCGTTCACATTCCAAGTCTAAATAATCTATTGACCATTTCTGTCACCCACTTCTCACCGTTTTATTTTACATTTCTTATCATGACTTTATTTATTTTTACTTCATTCACATCTTTATCATTTAACATCTTTATACAGGGTCAATCATGTGGTTAGTTCGTGGGATAAGTTTATCTCGGTATTGTAATCATTTAAAGGAGAATGCTGAAGAAATAGAAGAGAATTCATCCTTCTAAGAAAAAGGCAGACAGGGAGAGTATTTTATATCTGAAAAGTTAAACCCCAGATTAGAAATGTGACCGAAATCCAAGATGATTTAAGTGGTAACATTCTGTAGCACAAAGGATGAAACTACTAGTAAATATGATTTTAGCCAAGTAAAACATGCATTGGGGAAGACAAAGACTTTTAATGAATTCACAAGCAAGAACAGATACAGTCCAGTGAAGACTTCACTGCATGCAACCAAAAGTGAATTACAGTCATCAAAACCAGATAAGTAACAATCAGGGAAGGAAAAAAAAGAGTGATGAAGCTGAAGCTGAACCAGGGGAAGGATCTCCTGATTACTCAGCTGGAGGGACTCCACTACACAGCCAACCTGCCAGTGGGTGCCAGGGGGTGATGATACATAGTTGGAAGATATATAAAAGATAGGCTTCCAAAAAGATTATAGGTTCTGAGGGATTTAGGTATGGGACTACCAGCAATGTGCCAAAGAAGCCAGAATCAGTAGGACTGCAGAAAGACAAATAAAACAGACGGAAAATAGAAGGTGCACACAGCTGAACTCTCTTATTGCTGACCTGAAATCAGTAACTGCTGTTCATAGAACAGAATAACCCAGGGTAACACCCACAGCAAACCTGTCTGAGTCTTGTCTTGAGGCAATTAGAGGATCAAACATACTTAAAAAAAATAGTAATTGCCCTTACAGTTGGAACAATAGCTATAAACTTTATACATGATGGTTTCCTTTGCATTAGGCCAATGCTTGCCACATGCCAAAACACAAACCAGATTGCATAATACATAGGTTTTTCATAATTTCCTCAGATTAGGTTTTTATTAATGCCTGTCAACAGCAAAAGATAGGCATGTGCTGCATTAACAGCTGTTGCAAGCTATGCCAGCGCTGACTTCATTGCTAATCTAAAGCCTTGAGTCAGCCAAAAAGCGCACTGACTGCAAAAGAATCGACCCCATTTGCCTCAAACCTTTAAAGGTTTTTCTTTTCCTGTTAAACCAAGCTATCAGTTGTGTTTATTTTTTCACTAATAATTGTGAACAACTTCAGAGGTTTAGAATACTGTAAACTAAAATGATTATCATCTCTAAGATAGTACACCTTTTCTTGGCTTCTGTATAAACTTCCTCACTTAGACTGGCATCACTGGCAAACTCCTCTGCTGTTTCTCTGTGCTCTAATGTGCTTAGTAGAATAGATTTCCCCATCTCTATCCCTCTTGTTTCTAATAATCAAGATTTGCTCATTGTTCATTCTCCTGCTCTCTTCCTCTGGCACTTGGTCGGTTCTTTCTGGGTAAGAAAGTTCATTGCTATGCTGTGCCAGAGGGGCTGAAGTGCAAGTTCTCATGAATCCTTTCAGACAAATAGTTACCTAAGAATACAGAGGACTAGAATCAATGACCTGGGAGGGCTATTCCAGTCCTATAGTCCGCAGGCAAAGTAGAAGTGAGAGAAGGGATCCCACATCCACTATGTTAGACATGAGAGAAATCATTCTCTGCTCAAATGCCATGTCCTAGAGATCTGGGGGAAAACTCAGAATGTCTGTGATTCAGTTTGCATGGACTTCAGGCAATATGTGAATCAAGGGCTGCTGGAGAAAAGGCAAGCATAATGTTTAATCAGCAATCTTTATTATTTGCACAAGAATACAAGTTTCTAATTCATTAAGTACTAAAAAATGTGTTTTAAATCTTTTTTTCCACGTTAACATTCCTGTGCAACGCTATAGTTTTAATAAAGAGGTAAAACTATAGAACTGGAATACTTGTAACAGTTTTGCAAAAACCAAAACTAAAAAAAAAGTTCTCTTGAGTATTGCAGTAAGTATTGCCATGCTTGAGCACTTCACCAGACAATTACACAATTTTCTGAAGTCGAAAGCCCTTGTGAGTCGAATAAAGATTCTCTCAAACTTAAGTATTATATTTCCATAAAACTCTTACTACTGGTAGCTGGGTTTGGAGTTGGATTAATATCCCAAATATCAATAACGTGGTATTCAGAGAATTTATTTTTTGCAACTACAGCTGTTAGCTTGTTATTCAGTTGAACTGAATATGCCTCATATACATTTCATGGCTGGGGCCCCTTGTACAGATGAACGTCAAGTGTGTGCGTGCGAGTTCCTTGTATCACATGCATAGGCTCAAACTCTTCTGAGCTCAGTCCTTTTGGGGTTTTTTGTTGTTCTCCCACCCTGGCGGGGGGTCGGGCTAGAAGATCTACTAGGTCCCTTCCGACCCTTAATCTATGAATCTATGAATCTATGAATCTAATTCCACCTATTCCCTCTTTAATTCCATTAAGTCTGAAGATTTAAATTCTCTACTGGTTCAAATAGGCACAGGTACGTTGACTTCAAGAAGAGAGTTTAGCCCAGCATCACAAGTCAGATTTAGGAAAGATCTATTAATTAGTTCTTCATAGGCCCAACTATATAACAGTGAATGATTGTTTTCACCTAGGAAAAAAATCTTGATCTCGCTGAAGTCAATGACAAAACTCTGATTGGCTTCAATAGAGCTAAGATTTGGCCTTTAGCTATTTTGAGGGTTGAGGGCCATTTGCTTTTGGTGTTTCCCTCACATGCTTCACATACTTTCTAATCCTTGTAAGTTCTTCCAATTATGAGCATGAGACTGACTGGTCAAGTTTGGCCCATGGAAGTTATGAGACTACTCACAGAGTAAGGCACTATTCAGCTCAAGTAAAAGTGGCAAAACTGGATCACATACATACGTACACATGTACAAATCAGACCAAGAATGGCAGTGTGCTAAATCTACCTTTAGCATTCAGTGTCCCTGTTTCCTATGCTCCGTGGAACGCTGTTACAGCAAGGGCGGTTGTATAGCTCTATATTTATAGATAAGCAGAGATAAAAGGCAAAAAAATAAAGAAGAAACGCTGTTCTTTGTTCAAGACAAAATTCATGGAATGACATAGTGCTTCACTGCTGGATTGTTTTCTAAAATTTGCGAAAGCGCCAGTGTTGTCACTTTTACTTTATGTACAATGTCAGCCGTTTCACTTGTCACTGAAAAATTAATAAGGCTGCCTAAGTGAGTAGCATTTTGCCCTGTGTGCAATCAGGGAATGCACATTTTTTTTACTGTACTCACAAGCCCATGCGGGGGAAAAAAACCCAAAAAACCTCCCCAAAAGAAAACTGACAGCTTACTCAGGAAAAGATTGAGTAAACAGAAGACCTAACACACTGCTCAAAGGTCAACAAACTCAGGCTTTGCTGAACCAACAGGGAAAGCAAATTCCAGAACCAACGGCTCCTTTTAACAGGCCATAATGAATGCCACCAAAATTGAAATCTGGAGACCCTTAGCTAGACTATCCCAATGAATCACCGTCTGAAACCTACTGTTTAAGACACCCTGGACTGAAAAGTATACATGTTTTCATCCAAGTCAGTCGATGAATAGCATGCCATCCAGCGTCCCTATGAAGTATATTCAGTCTTGGTAGCATTGCTGTCTAGCACTGCTGAGAAAGCAGTCAGCTTTCTTTTGCACCACCTGAAAGTTCACAACTAGTCTTCAAGGATAGCTCCAGGGATATCTCATTTGGATAATCCGGTTGTGGTGACAAAAGGCATTGAAAAGTACAGTGCGATCCACCCCTTTACCAGGTGGTGACAGAAAAGTAGAAAGCTGCTCTACTGCTTGAAAATAAAGGAGCACCAAGACGCAAGAAGGATATGTCAGGACCTTGATATTGCCAGCTGCTTCACAGAGGTGAACTTTCCCATTGACCATGGAGGCTCTAAGTGTAGCTTTTTTCCTCTTATGATCAGTTCACAAGCTCAGGACCCAAGATACCAACTCTCCGTCAATGCCTGCCTTTGCCAGTGTCTATTTCTCCGATTTGCTTAAGATATTGCCACAGCTTTGCCCTTGTTCTTAATTCATAAGCCCATGGGTATTTTTGATACAAGAACAGAAGTCTGTCAAGACATTACTAAGAAACAGTGACCTGCATTTCAAACTCAGCTATTTGGAAGGAAGGATACTGCACCAGCTGTTTAATAATAGTTTGTCTAATAAAATATTCATATTATCATATATTTTCCATCTTAGAGGATGGATCAGAATGTCATTTAAATATCCCCCCCCACTAAAATAAAATTTTAATTAAGGCTAAAGATATATTGCCTACGGAAAGCTAAACTGTTTAAAATTATTAACTGCTTGAATACTTGTTGCTATACTACAAGCTACCATAAAAGAAAAGAAATTAAGTACATGGGGGATTAACACAATTTTGAAAGCTGCGTTCCTCTCTCTCCTCCTTTTAGATACGCCTAACTGAGCCATAACTATTTTTCTCCACTCAGCCAGACTCCTGCTTTGTGGCTTTTTTAATAACCTGGCTTTTCAAGCTTGTGCCCCCGAGAGCCTTTTCATTTCTGCCGCACTACCTACAAGCAAATTTCTTCCAGTTGCTCAACAGCCTAATGCCTCCCTTTCTTCGTTGTTGAAGCATTTCATTGCAGTTTCATTGACTGGGAGGTGTTCTGTTACAGTGGAATCAATAGCTTAGGGCTTCCCAGCACACCGATTAGCTTGTCAGTCAGAGCCTGGGGGAGGTAGTGTAAATCCCAGAATACCAGGGGCCACCAGTTTGAAAAGTAAGGAATGCAAGGAGCTCGTATGGGTTTTTCTACCACCTGTTGTTCTGTAACATGTGCAAAGTGTATTAACTTCTTTGCTGCGATGTGCCTTAAAGGTCAACTGTGATAGAAGCTTTAAGCTTTTGGAATTGTTTAATTCATTACAGGAATCAACTTTTACTGATTTGTTACAGAGCCCCCCCCCCGACAAAAGATGTCTTTTCTTTTCTGTTTTTCCAAGTGGGCATTTGGCGATGGATTTAGTTCCTGCTTTATTTGTACACAAGCAGGTTTGTCTCCTTTTTTTCTTATGTCCAAATAGAAATTGGTTTCTACAGCTGATGTGGTTCCTTTTCTTGACCCCTCTTCCTCCACAAAAAAAATAGGAATGTTTTAAGTGAACCAAGAATGTCCCAAGGGGACATGGAGTGAAAAAAGACCAAAATTATGAAATACCGAGTTTAAAGACTTGTATTAGGTGGATGCTCCTAAAGTCTATAGACTTCATTCTCAGCCATGCTTGCACTTGTTGAGGAGTTGCATAAAGGAAAAAGAAAGCAAGTTCATGTCTTCTCCTGGGAATATTACCTCTTCATAACATTTAGAGAAACCTCTAAATTACTCTAAATTCAAGCAAAGCCAGCATAGAACCAGCTGAGAATTTCAGGAGCTGCAGCTGGCTCTGTTTGAATCATCCTTCTCAGCTGCTTCTATGGGTCAAAGCTCAGAATCTGGCTTGCAACCATCTCAGCAATACGGACACGTATTGATAAGGCTGGTAACCTTGAGCAGACGGTGATCATTAGGGCTGTGCGAAATTTCACTTACTGTTTCATTTCAGTACTGATTTGACTCATTTCAAGCTCAAAACCGCAAAATAGAAACAAACAAAGGGCGTCAAAACAGCCTCAAAATGAAATGAGGGTAGTCGAAACATTTGGAAAGTTTCAGAATGTTTCGAGTTTCGAAGCAGCCCGGCTGAGTTCCCTTCCCCAGCGCTACGATCGGGCTGCATCCCTTCCAGAGCCCAATCCTAGCACTGGGGAAGGGAACTCAGCCGGGCTGATCAAAGAATCGAAACAATGAAACTGTTTTGATGAATCAGAATGGAACAGTGTTTTTGAATTGAAACAAAACTCGAAACAAAACACCATTCCTTCGAAATGCTGAAAAGGGTGTCAAAGTGGAACGCTGCTGTTTTACACAGCCCTAGTGATCATCAACCCTCTAGACTGGGCTGTAGGTAATTATATGCACCTTTAAGAAGTGTGTAAATATTAAGAAAATATATGCAACCCGAACCACTCCACATACAGCCATTCAAAACAGAGGCACAGGCCTTTGAGCCAACCAAAGGAAACCTTATTACAGATATTTATTATCCAAAACCACGTCACACATGACCACAAAAGGAAACTCTGTGCTTAGTTCATAAAAGCCCATGCTTTGGAAAGGTTTTGCTGTCACCACATTTGGGTTTGCTCGCAAAACCTCTACAAACTCACCACAAACCACAAGGTAAACCTGCACAGTGCAAATTGGCCTCATTAACATAATTCCAGAAAATTAACTCAATGAGGTTTTTTATTAATTTTTTTTTTTTTTTTTTTTTTGAGAATGGTACTGGGATTTTCTAACTAATAGCATAAACAACAGCTGGAAGCCTTGGGCTAGCCATGTGGATTCCAAAGTTTGCATTGAAAATATTCATCTTTTCAGTGGAGCACAATCCAAGATTCATATCATTCCAAATGTGGCAAAGAAAAAAAGTTTGCATTAATTCACAGATTGGGGGGAAATGCTTTCAAGTTTTACATTAAAGCACAAATCCCAATCTGTCTCCTCCCTTTTTCCTGCTTCAACATTAAAACAAGTAAAAGATTTGTTTAAAGTAGGAAAGATTCTTTTGTTAAACAATTTGTCATATGCTGTTTTGGTATCTCACCAGATAAGAAGCCCCTGAAATGTTCATGATGCTGTAAAACCATACATTTTTATACTTCATAATTATTATTCCTGAGCAAGTCGGTAACATTTTGGTTTTCTCTCATCCTTTCCACCCATCAATAGTGGTGCTGTTCATTCTTGTCTTGCATTGTCAGATTAAATCACATCTCAGTTGTGAATGTAGTTATTCACCTAGTGTCTGATTAAGGGCTTGGGGGGGGTTGTTCCCCCCACCACCCCACCCATGTATTCTTATTTTTAGTATTTGATATGAGTAAAATTACACTTGGTAATTACTTAAAAGCAATTTTCAGCCACACAAAAACATACTACATCTGCATGCTTCCTTCACTGAAAGTACAGTCAGGGGTTCAACCAAAGTAGTTCCAAAAAAAACATTGTATCATATATCATTTCTCCCATTTAAACCTATAGACATCATTTATTATTGCTTTTCCTCACACCTTTTAGATAGTTACACCTCAGGCATCTGCAAACAGGCCTGCTACTTGTAACCACTTGAAGTTTCTGTCATCAGAAGGGGATTACTCTCTCTCTCCCTCTCTCTCTCTCTCTCTCTCTCTCTCTCTCTCTCTATATCTCTCTCTCTCTATATATATATATATATTTAAAGTCTAAAAAAGGAATGCAAGAAGGCCCAGCCAAGAGCTATCAACGCCAGGCTAAGCCTAGAGTGAAGCAAGCCCGCAGGCAATGCAGGTTGCATTCAGCACACCAGAGCCTGAATTTTACACTTGCCTACAAATGGGACCGCTGTGCCTTGAGATATTAGGTTTCAGTTCAGTTACATGCCTTCTAATGTGTGTAAGTTGAAAAAGATTCTTTTTGTTGTGTTATGAATGGCCCCATTTCAGTGAAGGTGAAAATAACTGTAAACATTTCCCATGCTGGGCAAGAAGACATGTTCTAGCTACAGAAAAAGAGAGGTCATTTCTAGATTTAAAAAAAAAAAAAAGGAATGGTCATCAAACTAATTAGTTTTGCCCTTTTCTTACATTCATGAATGAATTCATGAAATTAGCATGCAATGCATGAATGAGTCACGCATACGTACAGACCTGCATATAAACCGATATAACTATACACACACAAACATATACAAATTGTATACATGCAGAAACATATGTTTGCAAGGAAAGGGACCTGGTTTAGAAAGATTTTAACTGAAGAAATCTGTGTTTGTGCATTCCCATTCAGCTAATTAGAGCAGAGTCCTAAGCCATGACATCCAAATGATGATCTTGAGCGTGTGTCCATAACCTTACTTTATTAAAATTAAAGTGTCCTATAAAGAAACTAGCCTTTTAAAAAGTTATTATGTAACAAGCCTATCTTCCTTTCCAAATTACCTGTTGTATACTAACCATGAATTCAGCTTGCCTCAACAAACAGGACTGCAGTGCGTAAGTTATACGTTTTACATCCAAATCAACACCTACAGCCATCATGACTTCATGGGTTTGGATTCTATCCTAACTAGCAGTAAAAGCTGTCATTAGGATCAGGAAACAGTATGAAAGACCTTTCATGGCCTCTTTCAGCATGCAATGTCATCTGTTACCATGGGTTGTATAGTACTGATGGCTATAAATGCCACTATGAATGATGCAATCTCATCTGTGATGATAAACTTGAAAAAACCTTTGTTGAATTTGTGCTTAAGGTGCTCATATTCCAGTTATTCATGAGCATCCAAAATACTGCTCACTAGGCTGTTAATATTCAAGCGGGCATTTCAGCAACCCCAGTGGCGGTGCTATGAAATTCTTCCACAACCTTTCCTATAAAAAGATGGCGCACACAGACTCACTTTATGGATTTTGTGTGAGTTATCTGTCATGCATTTCAGCCATGCCTCATTTCCCTATATCTTTTATGTCTCTGGCAGCAAGGTTTATACATAAAATTTGAAGCTTTCTTTTTTATTTTATTGTTAGGTTTTGTTTATACAGTTCTTCAATTGTTCTGCTTGGATATATCTGTAAATGCAAACCGGAACAAGCAGATATATCTAACTAATCTTCTATGCTTCCTGATTTGCCTATCATAATTAAACCAACCTATTTTATATGTTCTGTCTGTGAGATAAAGAATGTGGTAATCTTTAATGTGAGGACCCTGGAACACTAAACAGTACTATGTCCACTTCAGGTAGCCATTATATGCAAGTATCCCCCACACAGCTCTGCCAGTGGCAGAGTAATATAGCAGTTATGGCCTTGGTGAAGGGGCTGGTACCAATTATGCTGTATTGTATGATAATTGTGTGTGATGGAAGGAAATGTGGCTATGAGGGACTATGATAATATTACTCCCTGTATTTTCTTTGCAACTAAATCAGGACTTGAACCAGGGTTTCCAAATGATGAAAGGCACAGGCATTAACATACTAGCTACTAGGGGTGTCCAGAACAGACCGTATTCGATTTGGATTCGGCCCAAATCGGGGACAGTGATTTGATTCGTTGATTCCAATCACTGTCCCTGATTCAATTCCGCAGAATCCAAATCTGAAGATTCGATGCTGACTCAGAGAATCAGCGATTCAGACATAGACACAGCTTTAAATGCTTTTTCTACACACCTCGAGGTACCCACATGGCTTGTGAATGCTGTGATGGAGGGGCGGATGGAGCATCCTACAGGAGTGCAGAGGGGCCCTCCACGTGCTCAGTGGTGAACCCGGAAGTGGACTGGAAGTACTTCAATCACCCTGACATTTGCTGGGAAGTCAAAACAGCAGTGTGCAGGCAATCCAGGAAGGTTTTGGAGAGTAGTGGAGCCAACTTCCTGGTGCATGTACTGAAGCAGCTAATTAGGGGCTATGATCTTCTTCATCTGATCTGCTGCTCATAAACAGGGTGAATTGGTGGGGAATGTAGTAGTGGATGGCAACTTGGGCAGCAATGACCATGAGATGATTGAGTGCAGGATCCTGAGGAAAGGAAGGATGGAGAGCAGCAGGGTAGGGACCGTGGACTTCAGAAAAAGAGACTTTCCTTGCTCAGGGAACTCATGGGCAGGATCCCCTGGGAAGCCAGTCTGAGGGGGACAGGAGTCCAGGAGAGCTGGCTGGACTTTAAAGAAGCCTGACTGAGAGTTCAGAAACAAGCCATCCTGAAATGCAGTAAGACTAACAAGTCTGGTAGAAGACCAGCTTGGCTTAGCAGGGAACTCTTCAGTAAACTATATCACAAAAAGGAAGCTTATAAGAAGTGGAAATTTGGACAAATAACTGGGAAGTATATAAGAGCATTGCTTCGACATGCAGGGGTGAAATCAGGAAGGCCAAAGTGCAATTGGAGTTGCAGCTAGCAAGGGATGTGAAGGGTAACAAGAAAGTTTTCTACAAGTATATTGGTAGCAAGAGGAGGATCAGGGAAAGTGTAGGTCCCTTACTGAATGGAGGAGGCAACTTTGTGACAGAGGATGCAGAAAAGGTTGACATGCTCAATGCTTTTTTTGCCTCAATCTTCACAGAAAAGGTCAGCTCCCAGATTATTGCACTGGGCAGCACAGTCTTGTGGAGGAGGTAAACAGCCAACAGTGGTGAAAGAACAGGTTAGGGACTATTTAGAAAAGCTAGACATGTACAAGTCCATGGGGCCAGATGGGATGCACCCAAGGGTGCTGAGTGAGTTGGCTGATGTAATTGCAGAGCCACTGGTGATCACCTTTGAAAACTCCTGTCAATCAGGAGAGGTCTTGAATGATTGGAAAAGGGCAAACACAGTGCCTATATTTAAGAAAAGGAAAAAGAGGGATCCACGGAGCTACAGACCAGTCAGCCTCACCTCAGTCCCTGGAAAAATCATGGAGCAGAACCTCAAGGAATCCATTGTTAAGCACTTGGAAGAGACAAAGGTGATTAGGAACAGTCAGCATGGATCCATCAAGGGTAAGTCATGCTTGACCAACCTGATTGCCTTCTGTGATGAGATGACTGGCTCTGTGGATGTGGGGAAAATGGTGGATGCGGGGTACCTTGATTTTATCAAGGCTTTTGATCCAGTCTCCCACAACATTCTTATGGGCAAGCTAAGGAAGTACAGGCTGGATGAATGGACTGTAAGATGGATAGAAAACTGGCTAGAGCATCAGGCTCAGAGAGAAGTAATAGAGAGTAGTAATCAATGGCTTAATGTCTAGTTGGCAGCCGGTATCAAGTGGAGTCCCCCAGGGGGTGGTCCTGGAGCCAGTTTTGTTCAATATCTTCATCACCCACCTGGAAGATGGAATAGAGTGCATCCTCAGCAGGTTTATAGATGACACCAAGCCAGGGGGAATAGTAGATATGCTGGAGGGTAGGGTTAAGATTCAGACTGGCCTAGACAAATGGGAGGACTGGGCCAAAAGAAATGTCATGAGGTTCAATAAGGACAAGTGCCAAGTCCTGCACTTATGATGGAACAATCCCCTGGTATAGCCTGGGGGCTGACTGGCTGGGCAGCAGCTCTGTGGAAAGGGACCTGGGGGTGACAGTGGACAATAAGCTGGATATGATCCAACAGTATGTCCTCATTGCCACAAAAGCTAAGGGCATACTGGGCTGCATTGGTAGGTGTGTTGCCAGTAGGTCAAGGGAAGTGATTAGTCCCCACTATTCAGCACTAGTGAGGCCATATCTCCAGTACCGTGTTCAATTTTGACCCATCCAGTACAGAAAGGATGTGGATGAATTGGAGAGAGTCCAGTGGAGGGCAACAAAAAGGATGAGGGGGGTGGGGGACATGACTTATGAGGAGAGCTTGAAGGAACTTGGCTTATTTAGTCTAGAGAAGAGAAGATTGAGGAGGAATCTAACAGCCAGCTTCAAGTACCTGAAGGGACATTCAAAAGAGGATGGAGTCAGATTATTCTCAGTGGTGGCAGATGACAGAACAAGGAGCAACGGTCTCAAGTTTCAGCAAGGGAGATTTAGGTTAGATATTGGGAAGTATTTTCTCACCAGTGGAGTAGTAAAGCACTGGAACAGGTTATCCAGAGAGTTGGTGGAATCTCCATCCTTGGAGGTTTTCAAGACCCGACTAGACAAAGCTTTGGCTGGGATGATCTAGTTGGGGATGGTCCTGATCTAAGCAGGGGGTTGGACTAGATGACTTCCTGAGGTCCCTTCCAACCATAATTTGTCTATAATTCTATGATTTCTTGTGCCCAAGCCACCCAGCACTGCCACCCAGAGCCCAGGGCTGACACCCATAAGCCTGCTGCCAGCCCAGGGCTATTCCACCCCTGCTTAAAGTGCTGCTGTCCTGGGCACATGTGTATACGCTAAGCCCAGAAACAATGCACCCCAGCACAAACTGCTCCAGAGTTTATCAAGTCGCCCTAATTTCATGTGCACACATACATTATGCATGTGTTTATAGAAGATATAATAAAGGGATACATTAAATCATAATAAACTTCAAAAAGATATAGAAGCATGCAACAAGGAGGAAAATAATTTGGGGAAGGGTTTGAAAAAGTCAATAGGGAAAGGACAACATTCATGTACTAATAATCATGAGGGGCTGGACATTTTTAAGTCAGCCGGCCCGGATGATCTTCACCCTAGAGTCCTAAAGGAACTCACTGGGGTCATTGCAAGTCCCCTGGCATGGCTTTATGAACACTCGTGGTGCTCTGGAGAGGTGCCGGAGGACTGGAAGAGGGCCAACGTGGTTCCCATCTTCAAAAAGGGGAGGAAAGAGGACCCAGGGAACTACAGGCCAGTCAGCCTTACCTCGATCCTGGGCAAGCTGTTC
>NW_017728996.1:11768915-11777494 GCF_001723915.1 Gavialis gangeticus | reverse complement strand
CTTCCTGCCATGGCAGGGGGTCGGACTAGATGATCTGCTCAGGTCCCTTCCGACCCTAGAAACTATGAAACTATGAAACTATATACATATTATTAATAATAAATAGACCAGTGAGGCAATAACAGCAAATGCTTTTCTATGTATCTATATATAAGAAAAATGTTACAAATATTAATAGAAATGGATGTATAAAAAGGGCCTTGGCTGGCCACACCTTAGAAGCCACATATTTTACTTTTTTTTTTTAATTTTTAAAATTTATCTGCTGCACATCAGCGTCACTTAAAAGGCACGCGCCAGTGCTATTGCACAGTAGCACCAATTACTAAGTATTGATTTAGTACTTGGTCATATGGATACTAAACGTAATGCGCAGTAACTATGTTGCATTAATGAGCATGTAGATGTGCCCAGTGAAACATATTCCTTTGTCCATTTTCATTATTTTTCATTTTGCAGATCTTTAAATGGAGAATCATTGGTTCCCACATATTTTAGTGTCTAGGAGCACAAGACACTATGTGTTGTAGCCTGCTCCCTTTCTGTATCTTTTCTTAGACTTAAGGGATGGGGACTATTCTTCCAGTATGCTTAGAAACAACTAGCATGCTATAGAGTGCAAACCAAAGGCCAGGTTTTGATACCTTTACTTGTATTGACAAAGACCTGACCCTGCTGTCTGCCATAAATGGATTAAATCCTGGTCTCAGTAAAAGGCAACAGTCATAAGACAACTCACAGCATAAGGTACTCCTCAACCTATGTAAGAGCCCCTATATAATAAAAATAATAATGGATTATTTTTTACAGAACTTATGGCCTTTGAGCCTCACACCAGCTGGCCTTTAAACCCCTAAAATCTTCTGTTCCTCAGTTGTTACTTCAGAGGCTCATTTCCTCACCTGTTCTTCACTGTAGGAACAAACTGTGAGACAGCAGACCAAGAGGATTTTTTTTCCTTCTGTATAACCGCAATGAGAATTCGTGCATTGAAAGGCCTCAGATTTCATTACCAAAAGCAAAGGACTGCAGAGGAGCAAAATAATAATAATACTAAAAAGATTAAAAAATAATGAGGTGGTGGGAGTTTTGCAGCTCCAGAACCAAACCAGTGTCACACGGACTGGCTCTTTGTGTCCTAATCTCCTTTCCCTTTCTTTTTTCCTCATAAGGGTGGTGTGTTGCTGGTGGCTATGAAGAGCACCGGTCCTGCATTTCAACTAAGGGGCCCTTCTTTATCCTCTCAGAAGAGGGCTGTCTCAAGAGCAACATGCTAAAGTGCTAAGTTATCATCAGGCTGGGGGCTTTCTTGCAACTGTTTGTGTGTGTGCGAAACAAGCTCTCAACATGTTAGTAAGAAGCCTTTAACCCAGATTACGCCACCTCTCTTTCTATAGTGCTCTTTTAGGGCAGGGTGTGAAAGGTCACCCTCTCAGACTGGATAGCTGTACTCAACCAATTACAGTGCTCCAGTATTTCGACAAAAGAGAGCTTCGAATCCACTGCTACAAAAGATTTCACATATCGCATTTTTTTCAAAACCACAATTAAGAAAGACGGAGAATCATTTATGCCTGTTTGGGGTCTTGAATGATGGTTTTGTTTTCAAAAAAAATCATTTCTGCTCTAAGAAAGCTTGAAAAATGTGGCATGGACATTACTTAATCTATTTAAAAAACAAAACCTTTAATTCACCACGTTCAAATAGATGCAATGTATGAGTCCTGTGGTAGCTGAAATCATAGGATGGGTTATCTGAGAATATGAAGGGTTTGGCTTTAAGGAAATATTTGTAGCAGGAGACATAATGGGCTTGGGGTGTACACTGCATTTGTCTCATTGTTCAATGTAGGATTTCTTGGTAGAAAAGTAATACACCATCTTGTATATATCAAAACCTTTTAAATCCCAGCTCATTCACTATAGAACATGTACTTTCATTTTTATCCTAATTTTGAGTTTCTAAAAGGGCACATCAAACTAAGCAGATGGGTCAAAATCTACCCCTCATGTAAATCCACTGAAGTCAATGAAGTTAAATTGGGAAATAGTTTTGCCTTTGTATGTCTGTGTGAGTGCTCACTAGAAACTAGAGTCATTTCTTGAGCACTAGTAGTTTGAGAAGTCTCAGAGTGCCAGTGTCTCCATTCAACACTCAGTTCCCAGCCTACCAATTTGCTCCTGATATCACACATTTTCCCAGTGGTGATGGACTGGCCTCCAATATTGTTTGAATAAGCATCCAAAAGTCTCATAATTTGAGTTAGTACTCAAGAAAGGCCCCACACTTCCAGCTCAAATTTTTAATTAAATGAGTGGAGACATTTCAAAGCTTCCTATCAGATTTGAATGCCCAGTTCCCATTAATGAAAATCAATAAGGCAGGTCTGAAAACTTTTTTTGTGGGGAGGAGGGTATAATTAAAAAACAAGCAGCTTCCCCCCCAAAAAATAAAGCAGGAACCCTTTCTAGAACCTAGTCATAAGGGAAGAGAAACTATTTCAAGTTCAAAATGAGTTACCTTCTGTGAAAATGATAAAATATGGACCCTTGTATCATACGTTAAATCCCAGGATCAGGATCAGGAATAATGTTCCTTTGGTTATATGTACAGGTCCTAACTTTCTAGAATATCATAAATGTTATATTGAAAAATTAGAGCAGGACAAGGAAAGTACTATTGTAGGTCATGGAAAGGAGTATACAAAGGGCTATAAAGTCAAATAAGAAAAGCAAAGATCCTGTTTCTAAGTGTTGCTGATCAGGTGAAAAAGTAGATAGACATGAAGTAAGTTCTATTCCAGGCTGTTACAGATGTTCAGTGATGTGCAGCAAAGCACTTAACTTTCCTATGCCTCACTGTACTCAACTGTATCTACTTCACAGGTGTGTTGTGAGATGTACTTGCAAGTTCCCAGGGACCTCTGTAAGGATAGTATCAAAGGAAAAGGAAAATCTATGTCGTGACATATGGCCAAACTAATATTTACTGAACCCTTCCAGCAAGTGCCCTGTAATTTTTTTCCTTCTTCTTCCACTCATTGAACTGTCAAAGGCCAAGAACAAGGAGATTATATAGAACTAAAGACCCTGGGGTCGGGGGTACATATTTTGGTGCCATCTGGGCTAGCTAAGCCAAGCCCATCTTCCGTTTCTTTGTAACACTGAATTTAATCAGAGAATAGGGAGGAATGTGGCTGGCTCATACTTTCTTGAGTGGGAGCATTGGCATCAATTTTAGCAAAGCTCCTTATAACTGCCCTAAGTGTTCTTTAAAAAAATGTGTCTGGCTGTTGACCTATTGGAGAGCTCAGCTAGTTACCGATGATGGCTCATGTCATATGGTTAACTTCCAATAAACTTGGAAAGATCTTCGCCCCAGGGAGAGAAAATCCACAATTCACTTAGGCAGCAGCTTATTTCCTCTCCTCTTCTACCCATGCTCCCTTGAGGTGGTTTTTTTTCCCCTCTCCCTTCTTTTGTGCTAGGGCAAGAATATAGACCATGTCTTGATAAGATTCCCTATGCTGTTTCTCAGGTGGACCTTTCCTTGAAATGATTCTGGTCTCAGCTTGCTTTGAAAGATGTCCTCAGGTATCAGGGTCATTTTCCTTTGCACTTGCATGTCAGACCTGAAATTAGTATCCTTTCCTTCTTTTTTTTTTAAACTTCATGTTCTGATTTATTTTTTTTTTCAACGGGATTGCTCATCTCACAGGAGGTCCATGGGAAGCGGAAAATGTAAACTCTGGGTATGTGTAAGAGAAACGTGTGCATTAGTCATTTTATATGGGACATACATACTATGTTGTCATCACTGTCAAACATAATAAAAGTAGGGCTAAAACACTTAACTGCATATTGATCTTCTCCCGCATCTCCTGTAGTGTACTTAGTGTAATAAGGTCCCTCTGCAGGGCTGTAATGCAGAGAGTACTATTCTTCCTGTAACTGTTTGTTTTGGAAACAGTAGAGGAAGCATCTGACCTCACACTTGTCCATTGTTCTGCTATTCTGCCATTGCCATTTAATCCTTGCAAGATTGTGGCCCTTGTAAGAAATGCAGAAGGGTATGTGGTTTGAGTTTTACTCCTATTGGCTATATATTACTCTTCACAAGGACAGCTTTTGTTAGTCTAACTGTAGAGCTGTTTTGCCATGGAAGAAATATTTGAATGGACTTTGCTGAGAGGCAGCAGTGGAAGGAATTAAAGCCATAAGTGGTGAAAAGAAGCCGATCAGATCCTATAGCTCATCTCTGTGCAAGGTTGTTCCCTGCAGTTTATCTTCTAATGCTTTGTCAGTTCTAAGTGATGGAGACTCTAGTCTTTCAGGAAGCTTTTCTTTTCCTGATATACAATATAAACATTGCATCTGTCCCAAAGCTTGTGTAAAACAACGTGTATGTCTTCATCAATCCACCCATAAACAAACCATGGTACATTTTTATTTGAAGGCTGGGGCTTTACTAAAATGGGAGATGTGAAGTGAGTAAACTTGATCATCTTTCTTGGCTACAATTACAATACGTGTGTTTTATTAACAGTGAAAGAATGGGTGCAAGGCAGCCTTCTTTCTTCCCATTCCTAAGCCTCTTCCTTTTTACCTTTGGAAAAGATAGTCCAGAAATGGATGCTTTCATGAATGATCACCATGATGGAGAGACATAAGAATGAGCAGTTTCAAAGTACCAATAGACTTATGTGCCGTATCTCTGTTCTGCTCAAAAGTACCTTCTTCTTTGTAGTTTCCTTTCCTTTTTTCTCTACTGATTTCACACATTACCTGGATCAGATAAATGCATGCTCAGTTTAATCTTATTAAAGCAAAATCCACTCAACTATCTTATAGTTAAGTACAAAATCTTAGCTCCAGAACATTGGTTTTGCCCAGGGATATGGAACTGATCTCAGTGTTTATTCAAGAATAGCCCGGTCGCGCTGAGACATGTGGTCAATCTGCTTATAAACATGAGCACTGTAGAGATGTGTAGTTCTGATTCAAGTGGAAAACCAACAAAAAAGCCAAAAAAGAAACCACCCAGTCTGCAGGTAACAGAGGTATTTCTCTACCTCTGAGCTTAACTCTTTGAGAAGGGTTGGGGGTTACCTGAAAAGGTGAAGTCTATTGAGAAATGTAGCCTACCCCAATCCGTTCCTCCACCCTCCAAAAAAACAACCTCTTTCTATTTCCTTTATCAGAAGCCCCATGAAACATATATTGGATTAGGTACCATTGACAAACTGTCACTTCTAAACAACCCGTGGGTGATTCAGAATGGTAGGTATTTTAATCACTGCAATCCCTACTATGTATCTATTTATTTTCATTGGCTTCTGGAACCCAACTGGCAAAAGTCCAGTCCTTACGGCAACAGCTATAGGAGACAATAGGAGACTCAAAGAAATGCAGACAGAGAGAGACCGATCAAATTAACAATTTTTTTATTTGGTTTCTGCTGGCATCTAGCTGGCAGAGACATACACACAGAGCAAGCTAACACAGGGCAACAAAAATCAAGGAGGAGGGAGAGGCAGAGAAACTGAAATACAATATAGGCAGAGGAATCCCACTAGAGTAACTACATTTTATTCAAGTTTTCTTGTTTTCCCAAACCTAGCTAACTGGCAGTACTCCACAGCAGAGAGGCACAGAGATAAGAAAAGCTGAATGAGAAAGAGTGCCCTGGTTCCAAAAGGCTGCAATTCATTCTCTTGCCAATAAGTGCTCGGTCTGAGTTAGTTTGGAAGTCTTCTCAACTAGTGACAGTGACTTTATTCATGTCTCTCTAGACAAATCTGAACACATTCTTGCATTTGGAATTGGTCTTGACATTACTTTTGCCACTGCCTTCTGTGTGCATGTGTGTGCGTGCTGTTTAACCTTGCAGCTTGAAAAGTTAAACACTCAAAATTTAGGAAAACTGACTCTTGAAAGAATTTAGCTGCCAGATTTTAAAAACTCTACTGAGCATGAGCAAATTGTGATTTGTCAGAAGCTTATAATTTGGCAAAATTTGGGGATGGGTCAAAGTAAATCTCAAGTAGGAAAGCATTCCCCTGGCAAATATCAACTCCCCACTCCAAAATACGCAGGCACCAATGATTCTCCATGTAAAGATCTGAAAATGAAAATGGACAAAAGAATATGCTTCACTGGACATGTCTACACATTCATTAGTGCACCATAGTTACTGCGCAATACATTTAGTACCCATATAACCAGGTACTAAATCAATACGCAATAATTGGTGCTACTGTGCAATAGCACTGTCGCATGCCTGTTAAGTGACACTAATGTGCAGTAGAGTAATATTATTGCACATCAGTGTATTAGCACGGCTTTTGCTGTGATGCACTAATGCAAGTAGAATTATTCTGCTGAACCATCGTAGATGAAATTTTTCAAGAAAAATAAAATCATCTTTAGGATGGTACCAGATGTGGAAAATTTCATCCTGAATGGGAAGATTGGGAAAGAAAGTTATGGGCTACTAAAAATGCATCTTCTAATGGAAAGTGCCAGGCAATCTTAACTGTAGATATGAGGAACATGGGGACATAACACTGGAAGAAACCTCTTGGGTCCTCAATCCAGATCTCTTCTAGTCGACCACAACCTACAGTTCTGTTAATAAATTTATCAAGCTCTTTTTGAAAACTTCTTGCATTGTTTTCTGTCTCTGATACTATTGGTAGGCTGTTCCAGAGCCTTCTGCATCTCATGGTTACAAATATTCTTCTAATTCACAGGCTAAGTTGGTGAGTTTGTCCCAATTCATTCTTATGCTAACATTATCCATTAGCTTCAATAACTCTTCTTCCTCCCTGACATATTTATTCAGTGGAAATACCTATGCTGCCTATGATATGTAGTTTTTGTGGTTTTGACACATTTTGGAGTTTGAGGACCCAGGAAGTTCCCATATAATTAAATGAGCTATTGGTGTTGACCACTGTGGGTATGTCTAGATGTGCGCATTTACGGCTCAGTAACCAAAATTACTGTGCAATATGGGTGCGCATCTATGCATGCACACCTCCATACTGCACAGTAAATATGGTGACTTATGCCAACTTTAGCTTAAATTTGATACCTGCAAACTAAAACTCCAAGGAGTAGCTGTGGAGGGAACTCCTTAGGAGTTTTAGTTTGCTGCCCTACCAGCCATGGAGCAAAGCACCAGGCTCCTTGCAGCTCAGGGGCTCTGCAGGAAGCCCATGCAGGCAGCCTGGCAGCATCCCGGGAAGGCAGGCTCTGCCCAAGAGAGGAAAAAAAAAGCAGCAAGCCTGATCCTCCCCACCCGAGCCTGCCTGAGCTGCATGGGGGGCCTAGTGCTCCCTTCCGCGGCTACAGTGCCCCCCAGGACCACCAGAGCTGGATGCCTGGGGTGGGTGCTGCCACTGCCGTGGAGGGAAGCACCACACACCCCCACCCACAGCCCAAGGACCGCTCTGCCCTCTGGCAACTCGCCCTTCCCTCCCTGCCACCAGAGAGGCAGGTAAGTCGGGCATGTGGACAACACAGGGGTTTAATTGTTTTTAAAAACCCACCACTTCAATTTAGGGCCCCCGTTTCATCTACAAATTCTGTAAGTCCCTTGTTTCTAAAGCAGTTCCTCATCTTCCTGGCCAGAGTTCTGGTACTGGATCTAATTACTCTGGAAACATAGCACAATAGCTCAAGAAAGCAGCCTGGAGATTGAGAATAGCAGCCAGAATCCCTTTGAACCAATCATAAACCAGGGAAATCAGGGAGATCAGTCAGGGGAATTGTAAGGGAACAAAGTTAGCACTCCTATATCAATATGTGCAAGCCCCAGTCAGAATGGCTCTGTTAGGCAGATGCTGGCACTGATCTAAGAGGCCCCTTGATACAGTTACTGAAAACCTCTGAGAAAATGTAAAGCCGGACAATAGTCCTTGATGCTAAGAAAAACCTGTATTAGGATAGGAGATTGTCTTCTTCAGAAGAACAAAAATTGAATTCCCAGCTAAGAGCAAAGACACAGCGACTAATCTGGGGACTTTTCAAGAACAGTTTAATTAAAATAGCCTTACATATATACTAGAGGCAGTTGTCCTATGGGATCTTTACCTTTCTACTGCTTACATACTACCGTGTTACTTTCTCTAGGGTGAAATGCTGTCTCTCTCTGATAACAGGCCACACTAATTAGACTCTGGACAACATCCATGAACAAACAGCCTCTGAATAACTGCATTTTTACATAATAAGTGTTAGGGTTGTCCCAGAAATAAATGGAATCCTTTCCAAGGACTGGTTGTATTTGTAAGTGTTATTTCCCTATATATTTTGGATTTTTAAAAATAATATCTGAACCATTAGTTCAAATGCTGTCACTTAGGAAAACGTACTGCCTCCTCTGTTTTCATTCTCCAATTGTGTGCACAAACGTTCCTAGAATGCAAGCAGCACTTACATTAATTTAAGTAATCAAGGTTTCTTGGTCAGATTTCCAAGGCTCCTAATTCCCCTTTGCCTTAGCACAAGAACAAAAGCATATCTAACAAAATTAAAAAACAAGTTTACTCTTAAAAAGGAAATAACTATAGATC
>NW_017728996.1:11765247-11768872 GCF_001723915.1 Gavialis gangeticus | reverse complement strand
AACGTACTGCCTCCTCTGTTTTCATTCTCCAATTGTGTGCACAAACGTTCCTAGAATGCAAGCAGCACTTACATTAATTTAAGTAATCAAGGTTTCTTGGTCAGATTTCCAAGGCTCCTAATTCCCCTTTGCCTTAGCACAAGAACAAAAGCATATCTAACAAAATTAAAAAACAAGTTTACTCTTAAAAAGGAAATAACCATAGATCGATCTATCTATCTATAGTTGTAGTTTTATATATATATTTTATAAGGATGGGATATATATATAAAACTACAACTATAGATAGATCTATAGTTATTTCCTTTTTAAGAGTAAACTTGTTTTTTAATTTTGTTAGATATGCTCTTGTTATAATTTTGTTATATATATAAAGATGCTCAGGGAATTTGCTGGCACAATACTTCACAAAACACTCACTTTTTTATAAGGATGGGATACCTTTAGGGGAAATAATGACCGAGACAAATATGTGCTCATCTCCCCATATCTGTGTACATACCAATTTGGATCAGTAAAAAGCCATTGGCATCCATTTAAACTGAACAGACTGAATTTAAGGTATGCAGAGTCACATTAACTATGCAGTATCAAAAAGTCCTGTCTAACAGACCGCAATTCTCAGCAACTGAAGATGAGATGCCTTTGCTGAGGTATATATAGAAAACCTTGTTAGAAGATCTGTTTGTGACTTTAAAATCCCCATCAAGCAAAGGTTCTGAGTGAAACCCATGTCACCTGAGCTGGCAAGCATGCAAGGATCCAAATGTCTTCCTATGGTCCTTCAGAGTTCATAAAATCCCCAGGCTCCGACCCATTAGATATGACGCCCCTTGCAAGTTCTCTGCAACCAGCAGGATTCACGACCACAGCAGTTTTTCTAACCTTGTAAAATGAATAAGCTTTATATACCACTCTGGTCTCTCTTCTCCTTCATAGTTTATAAACTCTCGCATAAGTGTCAGCTCAGGAACCTGTGGGCTTCATACATAGTCTGCCAAAGACCTTGAAGGCCATATACTTTACTAAAGACTCAGCAAATTATTATATTAATTGAAGCAAACATTGGAGAGTTGATATTGGACTTTAAGACATCTCGTAAAGCTCATTTATGCTTCTGGTTTAGCAGCAGACTTCTTGAATCTCATCATATATTGATCACAGCCTCTTTAATCAAGGTAGAATTTTAAAAATGTTGAAAATACCCCCATGAATAACATCAGAATTAACACATCAAATAATTCAAAGGCACCAGTCCATATTCAGGAAATCTTGGCCCATCTAGACCCAACTTTCCTTCTGAGATCTGATGCCCTAGAAAAAGGTTAAGAATTTTTGCCGAAGTAAAAATTCCTGTTTTCCAGATTTTCATACCTAATGGACATCTTGTCCAATTCCTTCCCCACCTTTTAGGAGGGGAAAAAAAGGAATCTCAGAAAGAAGGAAAAACACAAACATTTTGGATGTGGTGGGTTAATTTTAATAATAAGGGAAGAGAGGAGCTCAAAACCAAACCTACAGGAGCCCACTCAACACAGTGTTAGTAGACTAAATATAACCGTCTCTTTCCAATAGCATTTTCTTATCCTCTAGCTGTCCTGTATTATGCCGGTAGAAGCAGTCACCCAAACTTGGTTTCTTATACAGTACAATGTAATATATTTTATGGGACAAAATGTAAGGGAAGCTGAGAGGTGGAAAAAGCTGAAGTTATAGCATCCACATTTTTGGAGACCAGGTGAAAGGCGGTTGCCAAGGTCGCACATTCAGTCACCAGGTGGTGTATTTAATTTAAAAGGAGTGTTAACCTTGTTTACACAAAATAACACCAATATGCAGAGAAGCAGTAAATCCATTGTCGTTAAACAGCAGGGAGGCTGCATTCTGCTGGCAGCCTGCCCACGAGCAACATGAACTCAGCTGGCACCAAGCAAACGTAGACATGCAGGCCTAAGCCCAGGCCTAGTAATCCTGGCAGCCTCCGCAGAAAATGCTTGTGGTATGCCCTTTCTACCCTCCAGTTGACTCTTTACATTCTTGTCAAATATATTTAGAACAAGAGGTGTCCACTTGAAGGGAAACATTTGTTAATCACTTAAATGCAGCAGTTTGGCCACCCTCCAAGTTTACATTTATAAATATGTAGTATCTGTTTCCAGCTAAACAAGGAACTCCTCAGCATCTCCTCCCCACCCCCCCACCTCCAATATACATGTATGGGGGTCAGTCGGAAATTATGAACGGAGTCAGTCTGGACAAAGCAGGGCTGGTTGAGGGTCGGGTGGGGGGGGGGTTCGGTGTCAATTTGTTTTTGGCCTTTGTCTGAAAGCGATGTAGATAACAGCACGGAGAGGGGAGGATGTATCTTTAAGTAATGAACAGATTAAAGTCGAATTCCTGTTGACTGAGACAGTTGTGTTGACATTCCTGTTGTTTACAGGCAGCTGTCTCAACTAATGACACTTTGATAACTGGAGTGGAGTTGCTGTTAGGCAGGGGGACAGGGGCAGACAGAGTCAGCCTGGTTAAAGAATGCCTCGACTTTAAAACCCAGTCATCCAATTAAACATTAAAGCTGTACGGGCTGGATTATAGATTGTCGGCAGTGGTAATGTTCAAAACGGGAACATTCTGGCCGTCTTTTGTAACTTCTGCTCAGATGATGTGGCTAAGAGGTCAGCCTGCCCTAGTTTTCTAAAAGACAGGGGAGATTCCAAGAGTACTTAAAATAAAATAAGCCAGAAAGCAGTAACTCTGTCAAACCATCCATGCCTCCACTGTCATGACATGGGCAAGCACATACATAATTGGCTGCTGACGTTTGGAACTGGGGCAAGGTGAGGAGGTCAGTCAAAGGGTCTGCGAGTAGGGCCTCCCTCCCGTTTTTGCTTCTGCGACAAAAGAAAGCGAAAGAAAGCAAAGCTTTGCCAGCGAATTGGGAAAGGAGGCTGGGTAATGATCCTGCATTGACAGAAGGGTGATCTGGAGGATTTCAAAGATCTTTTGCCATCTCTCTCTCTTCTCAGTGTCACTATAAAGTAAATTGCTTGCAGAGCACTTTGTGCTACAAGAGTTTTGTTTACAGCTCTCTCTTAAAATAATATGTTTGCCATTAACAGCTCCTTTCACTGGCACTGGCCAGAAGTGAAAATGCCACTGGTGAACTGAGAAATAATGGAATATAAAATGGGACAATGTAAATATTTAAAATGCCTGTCTAATATCTGTAGGCGTAGAAATGAGGCCAAACCAACATTGCCAACTTAATCCTTGGAAAGACCAGGATTTCAATTTGGGCAAGCTGGATTTCTTGGCCCCTTTTTTTAATGTGTGCTAAACCAAAAATCCTGGGACCATTCCTGTTGTCTTTACTCAGTCCAAATTCTCAGGGGGGAGGAGAAAGGGGAGGTAATGAAGGCCCACTTTTGCCATCTGGGTAATGTCAGGCAGTGAAGTCAATAAGATTACTTGCATGGTTAAAAGTTAAAAAGTACCTCACTGAACCAGAGTCTAAATGAGTATAGCATAATCCATCAACTTAAGTCAGATCTCCATTTCAATTACCTTCCCACCCACCCCCCTCCCCCACTGCCGCATACACGCACACACACGCGCGCGCGCGCGC
>NW_017728996.1:11753658-11765142 GCF_001723915.1 Gavialis gangeticus | reverse complement strand
CACGCGCGCGCGCGCGCACACACACAGAGTTTGCTGTTGTCCAGATCAAGGAACTGGCTTCAGCCTTGACACTAACTAGCATTATACTACTGCATTGTGGTTTCCAGCTCCACAGTGCAATGGTTAAATTTTAAACATCCATTTCCCTACGTTTTGTTAACAAAGCCTAAATTTAAGGCCTTTAAAGCATGTGAGGATGCCTCTTTAATTCCAACTCAAATTCCACATGCTCGTTAACTATAAACATTCATAGAAATCAATGGATTTATTTTTGAATTTATGAAGCCACTTTAATGGACTTCAAACTCCAAATAAAAGGACTGAAAAGGAAGCATCGCCTTTTGTCACTAAAAAAAAATCATTGCTTCTATAATAGAAGCACATTTCATGCAGCAAGAGCATTTACAGTAAACACAAGTTAATTTAAATGGGTATCAATTAAGGGGAATGTACCTTGCAAAGAAGGCTGAGTTCATTTTATTAAGTCTCAGCGTGGCGATCAGAGATGAAATCTCTACAAAGTTATGAGCATCACTCTGTTTGATATTTTTTTTTCCCCCACGAAACATGCCTTTGGGAATGAGAGGAATCTAGCTGTGTTCCAGGCACAGTTTGAACTGCTTACAATTCTTGTTAGGTAGAAATAGATGCAAGTGATGTAAGCTTCCAGAACGTATGTAGAGAAAGTGCGTAGCTGTTGAGAGCTCTGTAAAGTATCACTGATCCCTGGAAATGACAAGCACGCTTAAAAGAGAACATGCATACACACACCTTAAGGTTAATTCATTAATTGCAAACAGGAAGGAAATTCTACTGGCTACCAAATCAGGCTGAGATTTCAATAGATTTTACCAGAAAAACAGACTTGGGTCTAGTCCAAATCTGGATAAGAGACCTGCCAAGCATAACCAAGAAATTGTTCTGGCGATGACTCAGTGATGATACTCTCCCTTGAGAATCTATGATATACCAGTGCTTCTTTGCTTTTCTTAATGCATTAAAGGAAATCTCTGACTTACAGCCATTTAAAGATATTCATCCAATCTCACAAGAGCAAGTGTATTATAACTGATGTGTTGGCTATATTTCAACTTTGTAATTAATTTTTGCATTTCTAAACACTTCCCTTGTACTCTAAATCAGAGAGGTTATTTTCTGCTGTTGAGCAACACTGCTAGTAAAGAGTAGCGAAAAAATTTGGCTGCATTTCCAGGCCTGGGAAAGAGATATCTGCAGAATGTAAAGTGCTTTGGGATCCTTCAGGATGAAAGCTTCATTAACTATTGGAAGTTAACAATAGCATAATAATCCTAGGGATTTTTATTCAGCCTACGCAATGGAAGTCTGCACTGGCTTTTTCCTTGCTTTGGCATGTAGTCAGACTTGGTCCTTAATTTACTTTACTTTTCTACCCATGTTAGTAGAGTTGGTTGGGAATTTTCCACCTGCTGGGGGTTTTTTTTTACTACAGTTAATACAATTTCAGTATAATCAGAACTTTCTTTGGGAAAATTTTGTTTTCTAAAGAAAAAGATCAATATTGTGCCAGGAAAATCAAAGTAAAATATTTTATTCTGATTCATTTCAACCTGAAATGTAGGAAAACAAAGTTTAAGCCTTTAATGTCATCGAGTGTTTTAAATCATTTCAACATATCTAATGAAGCATCTGAATGCTAGAATGGTAACATTTTTCAGTTGCTAGAAAATTTGAAAAAGCAGCTTTTTGGTTTGTCATTAAAAAAAATCTGTCTGAATGGAAAAGGTTGTGAACTTTTCATCCTGATTTGGGATTAAACCAATTTTGAAATGACAGCTTTCCATGGGAAGGAAATTTCAGTGACAGAGGCCTCTGTATTTTAGTCTATTTGGCCCTGGACTACAAAACTTATATTGACTTCAGTGAGTAAGAAAATTCAGATAATATCTCAGTTGATACCCATGTATTTTGGGCATGACTTAGATATAATTGGACCTCTGTCAAGTCATGGGAGATGGGCCAGGTACCAGAGGACTGGAAAAGGGCCAATGTAGTGCCCCTCTTTTAAAAAGGCAAGGATACAACTCTGGAAATTACAAACTGGTTAGCCTCACCTCAAAACCTGTGAAGTTACTGGAGCACATCCTAAGGAAGACCATTTACAAGTTTCTGGAGGAAAAAGGGCTGATTGCAAGCACCCAGGATGGATTTATGAAAAATAAATCATGTCACATGAACTTGTTCTCCTTCTCTGACAAAGTAACTAGTTGGGTGGATGAAGGTAATGCTGTGGATATAGTGTTTCTGAACTCCAGCAAGGTCCCACACAATCTGCTCGTAAACAAATTGGAGAACTGTGAGCTGTATAAAGCTACGACAAGGTGGACAGATAACTGGCTCACCAGCCACAAGCAAAGGACAGTTATTAATGGGCCATGTCAGAATGGCAGGAAGTTTCAAGTGGAGTCCCACAGGGGTCTGTTCTGAGCCTGGTGCTGTTCAATTTGTTTATTAATGATTTGGATGCTAGCACAGAAAGCTTCTTAAGAAAGTTTGCAGGCAACATGGAACTGGGAAGGATTGCAAACATGTTAGAGGATGTGAGCACAGATTGGAAAGTTGGTCTAGAGCTAAGAGGATGAAGTTGGGCTAGAGCTAACGGATGAAGTTCAGTGCAGATAAATGCAAGGTGCTACACCTCGGGAAGAATAATCAAAAATACAAAGTGGGTGACACCTAGCTGGATGGCAGCTCTATGGAAAAGGACTTGAGAGTCTTGATAGACCACTGACTCAATATGAGTCTGCAGTGTGAAGTTGCTGCACAAAAGGCAAATGCAGTTTTGGGATGCAACAATAGAAGCATTAGGTGTATGACACAGAAGGTGACAGTGCCTCTCTACTCAGTATTAGTTAAGCCTCTTCTGGAGCACTGTGTGCAGTTCTGGGCTCCACATTTTAAAAAGGACATTGAGAAGTTAGAGAGGGTCCAGGCAACAAAGAATATCAAAGTCTTGGAAGGCAAGTCATATGAGGAGAGGCTGAAGGAGGTAGGCATCAGCTTGTGGTAAAGCTGTTTAAGTGGGAACACAACAGCAATCTTCAAATACTTGAAGGGCAGCCGTAAAGAAGAGGGAAAGAACATTTTTTCTTGTGCTGCAGAGAGGAGGATGTGGACCAATGGCTGGAAGTTGCAGTCAAGTTTAAGTAGGATATCCAGGAAAACTTCTTCACTGTTAGAATAATAAGGGAGTGGAATAAACCGTGTAGGGAAGTTGAAACTCTCCATCACTAGAGATGCTCAAGAAGACATTGGACAGCCACTAGTTGGGGGTGATCTAGGTATAGCTATGCCCACTTTTTGCCATGGGTATTTCCCATGCTTCTGGGCTTTGCTGCTTGCCTCCTCTGCCCCTTTTCTTCTGCATGTGTCAGGGTGTTTTTAAACCTTCCCAGAGACATGGAGTTTTGGCTACAGCCACAGCTAGGGACTTTGACTGGGATGACCAGTCCTGCTAGACCCAAATCCAGAGGTTCCTGGCTAAAGGTTCTTGCTGCTCCACTCATGGTTGGATCAATCACTGTATTTGGGGTCAGAAAAGGATTTTACCCCATGGTCAGATTAGCATGAACTATGGGAGTTTTGCCTTCTTCTGTAGTAGGGGGTATGGCCCTCTACCTCTTGAACATATATTGACAATATTTTCTAAAAGCAGGACATTAGCTGCCATGGCTCCCCTGTTTTGTGTGTGGCAAGATAGGATGTTTTGTCGTGGTTGACAGCAGCCTTATGTAGAGTTTAGATTCTGGTTTGTATGGAATGGTTTGGATAGGGTCAGTCCTGCCTTAGGCAGGGGGTTGGACTAAATGACCTATGAAGAACCCTTCCAGCTTTATTTCTCTATGACCCCTGAACAGCTATTTGATGCTCAACCCCTGAAGAGTGCAGAGCTAGCAGTACTAATGATGTGCAGTCAGGGGACTCCTGTGCACACATCTCAACATGTTCTGCAGAGTCCCTCAGTCGTCCTGGAGACATATGGCAGCAGTGAACAGGGAAGTCCTGACTAGCTGATCCAGACTGCCCAGGGTCAGCCTATGTCTCCCTGCAGCACAGGGTGGCATTGTAAACAGGGAAGAGGGGGAATATTCTGTTCCCTGCTCAACTGGAGTATTAGAGTCCAGGAGCAGAAGAGAGAGACAGGGAAAAGGCAGGAGCAAAGCACTCTGGGGTGCTGGAGGATTGCGCTGTGGCTTTTTTTAGAAAAGAACATGTACAGAAATCCCCCCTCCCAGGAGAAACTTTCCCAGAAGTGATTAACTCAGGTTGATCCCAGGTTATTTTTCTCTCTGAGCAGCCATTTTTGCTTTGCAAGAAAAATCCTGAACATCTGTACACTTGTGATTTCTACTGGGAAAGTGGTGACTCTTCTGGGAGAAACTGAATGTCCATATGAGGCCCATGTCACTACAATCTGTATTATATTTTATTCCTAACTAGTGTACTATGGCAAGAGACTTGAGAAGACTTTACTGACATTTAGAACTTCAGAAAAGAAACTCTGAAAACTAAAAATCAGCAATTAATAGACTCAGATACTGAAGGTCAAAATGGACCATTATGATCATACAACCAAATCTTTTTTTAAAGACTTTTAAACATGATTTAAAGACACAAGTGATAAGGTATCCGTTAGATTCCTAAGCGCATTGTTCCAATCCTCACCATTAAAAATAAGCATTTTCTTAATCAGAATTTTTTCAGCCATTCATCTTGTTATGCCTTCATTTGCTACATTTGAGGTCTATAAGAAAGCTGTTTGCTATATAGGTAGAGACTGTGATTTAAGATTTTACTCATGAGTAAACAGAATAGAACTTCTTTAGCTTTTCATTCTAACAAAAACTTTCTAGATCTCAAATCGTTCCTGTAGCTCTTATCAAAACGTTTTTTTGGAGGTGGGGAGAGGGTTAGCATTCTTTTAAAAATAAGACTAGAGCTAGGACTTTCCCCTCCTCTAATAAATAGTAAATTAATCAACAGCTGTAACCTCAGGAAGATTAAAAGCATTCATACATTCAGGCCAAATATTTTCATCTGAAAATATGGGAGGATTTCCAAAATGTCAAAAAGTTTCACTTTGGAAAAGTTGAAACATTTCTTTTTGACATTTTCAAAATAGAACATCGCCACTGCACATTTTAAAGTTTGATTTTATTTTTGTGAGTGATCTAACATTTTGGAAAGATTAAAATAGCCCCAGAGCTTAAGTAATCATTTGGTTGAAGGTTAAACCAAGCAGCTTGGATCAACTGAAGACAAGTTTTTTTTATTTGTTTTACCAAAAACAGGGGGAAAATGGTATTGTGACTTGACCCAAAACATTTTTTCCCTTAATAATGAACCTGACGTTTTATTATTTGCACAACTCTATTGTATATAGAAATGGACATTATATTTAATCATGGTCTCTCTTGTATTCATATAATATAGCAATGGTACCATGGGAATGAATAAAAACTCCACCCCATGAATTCAAATGGATAGTGCCCACATACATTTTACATGACAGTATTGCTTTATCTATAGATATAATCAGAGGAACATCAGTACTGTAACAAGGGGTGGGTGACTGATGTCCATGTAGAGGGGGCACAAGAATGGCAGATGCTGACACTGAGCCACAGCCACTGCAGCAGCCTCCTAGACCCTGCTGCTGCTGCCACCCAAGGTACACACATTGGTCATTATACCTTTTGGGAACATAAGGCACAGACAGAAGAGCAGCTCTCCATTGTAACTCATGGAGCTTCACAGGAAGCACCATGAGTTACAATGATGCCCCAGACCCAACCAAAGTTCACTGTTGGGTCCCAGGGGTTGGGGAATCCAGCTGCTGTTTAGAGTGGCTACAAGCCTGCAGCTGGTCTCCCCAGCAATGCCCCTCTCCCCTGCCCTTCCCAGCCCCAGTGCTGTTTTCAGAATGGAAGGGGGGAAAAGGGAGCAGAGGGGGGTCATTGTGGGGGTTCCCTGCCCTCCAGCTGCAGCTGAAAAAAATGCCAGACTGTACTTCGTCTGCTCCCGTTCCTCCCTCCCATTCTGAAAACAGCACCAGGGCTGGGAGGCACAAGTTACTGAAGCCACTCCATTTTGGAGCATCTTCATATGAACGCTCCTGCAATGAGGGTTCAAACTATCATGGGATTGGGCCCTTTTAAAGCACTCTGCATCTGCGCACTTCTGTTTGGTCATAGCTGTACTTTCAGGGGCCAGATCGAATGAAAGTTGTCATGTCTGTCTGTGCCTATAATGTAAATTATAGGGTTCCATCTTATTTTTATTCAGAAAGGACTTCAAAACAACTATACCAAGTTTAACTAATTATTGTTTGAGTTTGTCATGTTACATCTGGTGGGCCCTTCAGTAATGTCACCAGTTTCTTTAATAAGCATTTTATTTTCAGAAAGAGAAAACTAAAATGGAAAACCCAGAAAAAACCCCCTCCAAAAAACAGTTAGAAATTCTGAGTTGCTTTTTAAGTTTTGGGAAATCTAGAGATTGAAACCAAGCCAGAATAGCAGGACACTTATCTGTTAATTAGATTGTTTTCGGTCTACGTTGCTCAAGCTCAAACAACAATATTTCTTTTTTCACAGATGCCAATATTTTAAAGTGTAAGTGCTGAGTTGAAATCATGCAGACAGGATGTTACCTTTTAAAAGTAAATGCAGGTTACGAAGGAAAAAGCCATTTTCTAAGTTACTAGTGGGATGAGTCTCTGACTTTATAAAAGTGAAAGGTAGCTTGTTTTGCAAAGGATAGAAAAGGAACACATGGCTATTTGTTGGTTTCAGCTGCAGAGGAGCATCAAAATTAATCGTAAAATAACCCTGTTAAGTATCTGGTTTATTTTCCTGCCTGCGTAGGCTTATTCCCCATGCCATTTCCCAATCTTTAGTGAGGGTAGTTTGAAGTGACCTGAGAGACGAGGCTTCCATCACTTCTCTTGGCAGTCGAGCCCATAGTCTAATGGTTCACATCATTAGGAATTTCCCCCCCCTGTTAAAGCCTACATTTTCCTATGTTTCATTTTATCCTATTACTCCTACTGCCTTGTATCACACGAGACTCACTGTACGCTGGGCCACATAGGGTCAAAGCCAAAGCCAAAAAAAAATTAGAGCACCTCTGAGTTCCTCAATCATTGGAGGAGCGAGGATAACAAAACTGAGTATGAAG
The DNA here is from genome assembly GCF_001723915.1 of Gavialis gangeticus. Lineage (NCBI taxonomy): Eukaryota > Metazoa > Chordata > Crocodylia > Gavialidae > Gavialis > Gavialis gangeticus. Next base: position 11,757,924 of record NW_017728996.1, on the reverse strand, counting down.
CAATACTCCCTGAAAGGTCACTGCAGGGGAGTTTTACTTTATATCCCCCGTTCCTTACAGGACATGATGCTACTAGCAGGCCTGCTGTAAAGAAGATATCCAGTTCAGTTTCAAGTCAAGTGAGGTTAAATTTTGTGTACATTTCTGGTCAGACAAAGCTCCCTTTGATTTCAAAGGATATTTGTGCCTTATAGGAGAAAAGAATAGAATAAGTCATCTATGCTGATTCCCATGAGTGGGATCTGGACCTGCAGCGTTGGCTGTATTTGCTGTTGGGTTCGATTACAAACAATAAGGATCCTCTGTTCTCAGAATTTTAGTTTCACTCCATCTGCAGAAGAAAAATAGCTCAATTTTCACTTTACTTAACCTGATTAATTGAATTATAAAATTTTCTTTAAACTGCTAAGTAACTTATAGTTTAAGTTTTATCTTTGCATTAAAATATAATTTAGACACTTTAATAGAGAATACCTATGTCTTAGTTTGGGCCTGCATCCTTCATTAGATCCATGAATGTTCACTTAGTAAAACAAAAAAAAAAACCCTGTGTCTTTCAGCATCTACCGTTTCCCAACTATATCTTAAATGTGCAAATACATTTTCTCAATATCCAATAAGCAAGCATTTTCTTAGACTCCATATTGCATTATACAAATTTTGTATGAAGACCCACTCATTTAGCTATTGGTTTTAAAAGTTAATTGAATCATACGGCTATTAAGCAGAAATTTGATATGCATATTAAATGGTCATTCAGATTTTCTCAGTTATTGTAGTTTGGTACCTACTGAACCTCATCTTAATTCAAGTGGCAACCATTTTATTGAACAATGCTGGTTATTTTTGTTGTTTTCCCATATGAGTCCTATGGACAGGGCCAACTCTCTCTTCGTATAAAGGAAGTGCTTTCATTTTTATTGAGCATGTATCAGGAGACATCTCCTGGTACCAGGAAATGATGACCAGTTTCTAACCAGCCCTACAGTGTCTTATACGCCTATAACAGTTTCACCCAATCAAGATGAGATAATTGGTCTCATTTTGTTCTGCAATGTGTGTTTATTTTCACTTAGCATCAAATTAGGTATGTGTTATTGCCAGCTTAGGGAACTGTAATGGGCAAACTTTAGAACACTTCTTTACATGACATTAGAATTAACCCAAATAAGTTATTTGCTAAAGTATAGTATGACAAATATATTGCAATATATCAAGGGGTTATACCTTTCTATGAAGAATGGACAACTATTAGAAGTATGTACCCAGGTTAACTAGAGCAATGTTGACCAGTAATTCACATGGAAATGTTTATGCCTTTAACATTAAAGTATAAAGTGATGATAACAGATTGAACATACGGAGTTCTAAATATCCCTAAGAGCTGTACCAACATTTCCTAAATAAAGCGGGGCTTGTCTCCACACCTTGGATTATTAAGGGTCAGAGGAGGGCATGTTATGGTAGTATGTGCATTAAGGGCTATTCAGGTTGGAACAGCATCGGATTTAGGCACCTAAGTCCACTTAGACACCCACTTAGTTTGAACGGAAGCTGCCCCTATTTTAGTACACCATTTATCTAGTCAAACCAGTAACAGCACCCACTGGAAGAAGCATCTACACAGAAACAGTTTACATCTTGCCATCACAAATGTAATGCTCCCTTGTTCTGAAGCAATGTCTTCGAGTAATAATAGACTACCAAATATATATGATTTTTCTTTATGCCTTTGTGACCGGGAGATACACTTTTAAATGACCAGATTACAGTAATATCACTTAAGCAAAAATAATATTGAAACTGTAACTCCAGCAACTAAAAATTGAGGCTAGCATCCCTTCAAGTGAAGCATCTATACCACAGAGGGCCCTCGGTGGGCCACACCATAAGCAATTAGCACTCAGTCCTATCAAATTTTCACCTGTGTAAATGCCAAATTTAAATATGTTTATTAACACCCTTTTCTTCTTTTTTTGAACCATGTGACCCAAAGGTGGCATGTTCAGGGACTTTGCTGTGACATCACACTTTGGGTCATTGCCAGTCCGTGGTTGAGAATGGCCCTCAAAATTCATCCAAGTTCTAGCCCATCCAAATTTTCTTTCCTACCTGATGCCATATATCCAGCTGATTCACACTTTGCAAAACACACTGCTGCTTTCTCCTTTTGATGGTCTTTGTAGGCAAGTGATATCTAATATGTATGTTTCTTAGAGCATTTCTCTGACATTTTCCAACATTTTCACAGTTCTTCTGCCTGATTCTGCTTTTTAAACAAGTTAATGCTACTAGAAATCAGACTATGTTACCTGCATCATCTTTACTGCCTTCTAGTGTTTTGGTATTCCTGAGATGACTTCACTCCTTAATGAACCTCCAGGCCTAAGACCATCAAGGTATCTAAGAAATATATCTTGGTTTGGTCTCCTGCCTACTTGGCAGGCTGTAACTTCTGTCGGCACTGAAGCATAACACTACTTCCAGCAGTAACTGTAACCTGGTTATCTTTCCAGTTATATAATGCTTATATCTCCTCTTTCTCATTTTGCTCAGTGAAAACCAAACTTGAAATGCATTTCTGCAGATTATGCTATTCATTGTGTTCCAAAAGACTAGAAAAAATGTACAGGGGTGTTTGAAGCCCTGCTTCTCTGGATCCTACATCCCTATGAAAGGTTTGCCCTTGCAACTCACAGGTGTTCCTCTTATCCTGCCATGGTACAAATCAGCTCCCCTGACACACTTCCAGTTACCCCATTGAAATCAAGAGAGTTGCTTTTGAATTCAGCTGCTGCTTTGCAGGAGAAATGAGGGAAAAATTAGAATCCAAATCCTCAAAGGTTTTCCTGTTGATTTCCAGGAGAATCAGGTACCTAAATACTTTTGCAGATTTGTGCCTACTGTGACAGCAAAATTGGGAGCAATTCATAGGATGATACTGAACTCCAGTGGCTTAATCCATTGCCAAGACATATACTGCATGCATCATGCATCTTTCACTATGATTTCAGACTTCTTTCTTGGAAGGGATGAGTACAGACACTCTAATTATTAACTGATGATTTTGATCTGGGTTTTGCTTCTGAAGTTTCTCTCTCTCTCTATTCTGGGACTTTGCCTTTGGGGATCTGAAATAATTTTCTAGGATTGCATGTGTGGTACTGGGAGGTATATCCCTTTGCCCTGAGACTCCTAGCATTAAACTTACAGCCATTCTTTGTGGAAATCTCGGACCCAGTGAAGTGGCAGAAGCTACATTGACTTCGTGGTTCTAAGGGAGCTCAGCAGTCTTTGGTGCCATAGGGGTGAAAAAAAGATAAGCCAACAATGCAGAGGCCTGTGGCTGGAATGTGCAACTCTATGGGCACGTCTACACATGCACTCATGCATCATAATTATGATGCATTGAAGTTTAGACCCTGTAATAACAGGTACTCACTTAATGCACCATAATTGATATCACTGTGCAGTAGCGCCGGCAAATGGCTTTTACATGGTGCTAATATGCAGTAGACTGATTCTACTGCGCGTGAGTGCATTAGCATAGCTTTTACTGTGATGCACTAATGCGCAGTAGAATTAATCTCCCACACTTCTAGCATCTTAGGTAGATGCACCCTATGGCTATTCCCAGTTCCCTAGGTCCCGCAGTATTGGGGAATGCAAAGGTGGCTTGGAGAGTCAAGCAGAAGAATAGAGGAACTGAGCATCATCCTGCATATATTTGTGATGTAATTGCTTCCAACACTGGCAGGAGATACCTGTAAATACTAAGGGGAGCTACTTCCAATAAGTTATATTTTTCCTTGGGTATCTTTGTCTCATATGTAAGGCAGGAAACACATTTTCAGAGGTGCATTGAGTACCATGAACCCTCCACATACGTATTGATGAAAATGATAACATCTGTAGTTAAACAGTTAAGAAAATAACATTCTTTGTCTTTTGACCTAACAGAGATTTCAGTCCCACAATGATGGGTCAAAGGGTTTGTGAACCGGACCTGTAGGGGGAAAAAAAATCCTCCATAAAACTGAACATCTTTCAGACTTACAATTATTTGCAATTATCTAACTCAGCATAAAAGGCAAACATGATGTCACTGGAGCTTTGATACTATAAAAGGGTCTTTCTGTAAAAGCCCTTTGATCCTCACCCATCCATATTCCAGGTATTGCTGATTTAATTGCCTAAAATGTAAATATAAATTAATGAACAGGGCAAGGAGGGTTCTTTCTTTTTTTTTTTTTTTTTTTTTTTTTT
>NW_017728996.1:11744926-11753581 GCF_001723915.1 Gavialis gangeticus | reverse complement strand
GGGGTTTTTTTTTTTTTTTTTTTTTTTTTTTTTTTGCTATTGTCTTTTTATGGATGTTTTTAAATTATAAAACATTCCTTTTGCATTTATATAATTATTTAATAAGCTCGACATAAACACTTTTAATTATATGGGAGCAGTAATAATAATTACAAAAGCTGAGTTGGTAAATTTACTCTGAAATGTATATAATAGAAGCAATAATACTATCTTCCTAGTTAAGGCTGTATTAGTATACATGTCTGTTCTGGGGAGGGAAATGAATTATATCTTCCTGAGTATGTCTCAGGAGAACAATTTCTCACATTTAAAACATATGCAGCTTCAAGTTTTAGCCCACGTTTGGAGGGGGGTGGGGTAAAAACTGGTTTGTGGTATCGATACAATTATTTTTCTCAGCACCTCCTGTCTTTTCAGTGCTTTTAATTCTTTATCATCTTATTTCTTTTGGTGCCAACAGTATGCCTGCGTTGTCGTACAAGAATGGTGTAAAGAGAAATTGAAGTTGATTTTGCATGACAAAAACTTAATATAAAATTGATGTAGTGGAATAGATAATTCAGGGCTATGGGGATGTGTGTCAGGGAGAGAATAAGGAAATAGAAGTCTGAAAACAGCATTGTGTCTTTCGAAAAAATACATTCAGGATAGATCAACAGTTGTTTTATTTTTCTCAGAAATCACATTTGTCCAGACTGTGTGGCCTAAACTCATTTTTGTGAGCAGTCAGTGAAGTTACCTCCATAAAGGATTTGGCCCATGGTGAAATAAAACAAAAGGGGATGCTTAATGCAGACTTCTCTACTTCCCTTTAAATGTACATTACATTTTAGTATTTTCCATTAATAAGCATAAAACTAAAACATCCTAAACAGCCGGCAGGAAACTATAAGAGTGATTCTACTGCACAAGACGTAGTAAGATTTACACTAAAATTACAATATGAAAACGAACAATGAAGGCCATTGTCTTGCTTTAACATCTGAAAATTGAGAACTTGCTGGCCCGAGGTGAATCTCAGGGCAGTGAACACAACCAACTTTCAAGACGTTATTGGGTAATGTCAATAACTATATCATCTTATTAAAATCCCCAACTCCAGCAAATGTAAAATCACCTACTGTTATTGGAATACAAATATTCCTTCCTCATTGTGCTGAAATTAGACTAACTCGCTGTTTCAGATTTCGCAATGTAGGCTTTTTTGGGGAGGGGGGAAGGGGAGGCAGGAGTTTGAATATTAAGAATGGTCAATGAGATTAGTGTTAAAAAAAGAGGTGGGGGGGAGAAAGGAAAAAGAAAACTCCAATTAGAAGTATCCTGGGGTTATTAGAGATAACAGTGCTCATATCCAATTAAGATGAAAACCATTTTACTAGTTTAATGTGCCACCTCTGGCACTTTTGGTTTATTAGTTTTATCAGACTTCAGAACTGAAATTTGAAGTGATGTGTATGCTGTGTACTGGAGAGATAAATGTTAAGACTTTGAGATTAATTGGTATAAAATAAGATGCATCAAAAGTTGTTCATTAATCATGTGCATTGTGCATTTTGTTGGGGCAAAAATATTCTTTCTAGGTAACACTTTCAAAGTAGTCAGTTAGACACTGAGGCAGTTCAGTTCTGAAGACGAGATGTGTGTGACTTTGATGTGCTTAAATGCAGGTAAGAAAGATGAGCATATAATACAAAACCACCTTTCAGGTCTGTAAAGCAGCATCCCATTTCAGAGCAAAATCCCGGAGCGCTTAGAAGGGTTGATATTTTGAGTGGCAGACACTCTCAGCCCTCCAGCTTATCCAGGGATGGTGCCAGCCTCTTCCTGGTGGAAGGCTAAAGTGAGCTAGACAGAAAATTGAAGGGGGGGGGGGGGCACTATACAACTTCTGACCAAGCATATTTATTCATTTCTTTTAACAATGCCTACTTAAGGCGCCACACCTCTGTGGGCTATGGGCAGGAGCAGGGCAAGCTGCGCGGGGCGGACAGCGACGGCCGGGGAAAAGGCAGGGGGCTTGGACAGGGCGGCCCTGAGAGGTGTGGCTATGGGGGTGCTAAGGTGAAATCTGGGGTGGCTATAGCCCCCCGCCCCAAGTCCCCTCCTAGCGCTATCCCTGAGCATATCTGTTGGACTGGAGTTGGTTCTGATTTAACCTATTCTTGGTAATTTTTTGGAGATTGGGGGACAGGGACAGAAATGTTGAAAGATAAAAATTAAATTTGCAATATATTTCTTTAAATGCTCAAGATACTTCATCCTTTAACTGTAAAAAGTGCATGTACATAGGCCCTAACTCAAAGCCCACTGAAGTGAACAGAAATAATTCCATTGTCTTCAGTGGACCTTGGATTAGGCTTTGAGGGCAGGATGTAGCCAGAGGAAAGCTAGAAACAAATCATTCTAAGTATGAAGAATAAAGACTCTTTCCATGCCATTCAATCAGTAGAGTTCACTCAATGTTGAACAGACCTCAAAAGATGTAGAGGTTCAGACCATATGGTCTTCCAAAGCTTATTCTAAATTAATTGAGATAAATTTAAGTGAGACAAAAACTCCCCTGTGAGATTCCCAATACTTCCTGTTTTGGCCAGGTCCAAAAAAGCTTGCATTAATTCCACTTCCTGTCCAAGCCAAAACCAGGAAGTTCAGTGGCACAGGAAAATTAAGACAAAAATATTTAGCTGGCCTATTTTTAACTGTGTCAACCCACCCAAAAAAAAAGCTTGAAGGTTGATTTCATTCAATTCAACTTAAATTGAATAAAATTTATCTGTGTTCCTAATTTTCTTTAAATGGATCCTTCTCATTCACAGCAATGATTAGGAATATAAATTAGCTGAATAGATTTCATAGTGGACACCTATATACAACACGGTAAAATTAGGCAACTCAATGCCACAGTGTCAAAATACTTGGGTGTTCTTTGTTCTGAACGTCTGCTTCCCTATCTAAGAGCTTGGTCCTGCTGTATTCCAAGTTAAGGAGGAATATGACTGAGTGTTGGATCAGGCCATATGTGTTGGTATTTTAAATGGTTTAAGCAAAGCTGTTACAGTCCTCCAATATGAATAAAATCAATTTTGAATATCAGCATTTTTGAACTTCTGCATTTCAGTGCCTGTAGTACATCCAGGACCCCAGAGTTCAAACAGGTGGGCAGAGGATATCAAGGATAAAATAAAAGAAAGCAACACAACATACAATATGAGCGTGAACCATTTTAAAAACAGGGTTTATCACAAGAACTGCCTAGGCAGTAAGATTTAGTATAGCTACAACAAAAGTAAAAGGCTTCAGAAATTATTGCAGCCTGAAAGATAAACTAGAGATGTGTATGTGTATACTTTATATATGTATGTATGTATGTGTGTATATATATATGTATTTATGTATGTATATACACACATATATAATATGCATACACACCCTCAACAAGTATGACATTTCCTTGGTGAAAACAGCACGTATTGGGCTGCATTGCTCCAGGGCTCCAAAAGGATGAGGATGAAATAGTCCTGGCACAGGACCAGGAACCAACAATGATTCAGGTCTAAACCTTCTCTTCCTCCCCTGGTTTGTTCTGTGACTAAGACACTGAATGGAAAAAAGAGAGAACTCCAATTACCTGGGGTTAACCAGGTATGTCATCCCCACTTACCTGGGTAAGTAAATATAGGGAAAATATATTTGCAATTGACTTAATTATGGAAATAATTATAACATCACCTCAAAGATAAGCATACATGGACCCTTTTGTACAAATGAGTGCCTGCAGATATAAAGTACTGGTCTTTATATACCTGGGTAACCCCAGGTAAGTGGGGATAACTTACCACTCAGTTATCTAGTACAGGTCAAATAGGCGATGTTTGCAACATATTTTAACTATGAATAGTGCCACCGTATGTAAGTCTGGACTATTATTTCTTTATACTGACATTTTACCTGGTCACAGTTTTTCAGAGAGGTCATGAAAATGAAATTTAAAAAAATTGCAAACATTTTCATTAAAGGCTTGCACTTTTTCCTAATTAGCTATTTGAAATCCCTACCATAAATGTCCATGAACTCTTTCTTTAACATTTCAGTGAACTAAAATAAAGTTACAGCTACTATAAAAAAATTTTCATTTATTCATTTTCCACCATTTATTCATTATAAATTATTACTGTGAATGAATTAACTATATTATTATGAACAGCAATAATTATTAATAATTAACAGGAATATTAGGAATGTATTATTGTTACTTGATGACACAGGCCCTGTTCTTGCCAGCATTTCTGTAGTTAGCAGCTAAACATGTTGAAATTTAGGACTGGAAGCAATCTCCCGGGCTATAAAGACCAGTCCGTTATATTTGCAGGCACTCGTTTGTACAGCAAGGTCCATGTATGTGTTTATCTTTGAGGACATGCATAATTATTTCCATAATTAGGTCAATTACAAATATTACCCCTATATTCAGTATTAATTTCACTGTAGAGCTGCAACAAATAGGTTTCCACTGCTTCCTTCCCTTTGTAAAAAAAAAGAAAGAAAATCTCTCTGCCTGTTTCATCTCTGTGATTAATCTAGCTGAAGGTACATGCAACAAAAAGAGAAGGGTCTTGAAGTCAAAAGGCCCACAGAGTAACTGAATCTATGATTGACTTCAAGCAATGTATCCAATTAATGTTCCTCTTCAGCCGAAGTCCTGACAATAGTTTCCCTATTTCTCGATCTATTTCCTTCTGAAAGAGCTTCATGTCCACCCACATATAAGGCCCATAATTTGTGGCTAAATGGCAGCTGCATCTCAGTGCTGGAGGCCTTTCCTCAAATTGGTCTTTAATTGGTATAATCAAGAGCTTGAATTATTGGTTCAACCACAGGAAAAAAAAAGTATTCATTCAAATCAACAGGATCGCTCTCTCTTTTTCTTTTAAATTAGCAATAAATTAATGACTTTTCAAGATTCGAAAGAGAAACTGAAACTTATGCACAAAAGATGGAATTCATTAATAAAAAGCCAGGCAGCTTCCATTCTCATTAAGGAGGAAAGTGTTTAGACAGAATCTGAAGCCTTTAAAAATAGCGAAGGAGAGGCTGTGCTTACTTGGGTGGGTACAACTGCCATTTGCCATCAATATAACTTGAACCGTGACCTGAAGAGATCATCAACCTAAGAGGACTTTGAGCTGGATTCCTTTATCCCATGAGACTTCTTTTCTTTTGCAAATTTTGCCGAATTGTGGCAGAATTTTTTTAATGTCAGCCACCACCTTTAATCCTTCCATTTAGCTTGATAAACTCATTCCAGAAGCTGAGGTCAGCTGGAGGGTGTGCACTAGCTGGGGTAGGACCCAGAGCACTCACTCATGGTATTTTTAACCAGATGCTGCTTTGGCCCTTGCTACAAGTTACATGCATTACACAATTGACTGGTTAATTGCACAATAAATTTAAACCGGCCACAAGCACAAAGTAATTATTACACAATTAACTGGCAAATCATGCAATAAATGCAAACCACCCACACATGCAAAGTCATTATCACACAATAAAAATGACTGTCCAGATATAAAAAAAAAGACAACCAGCTGTAAAGTTAGTGCTGGGAAATGTGTAACAGTTGTATAGCTGGTTTCTATCTAGCTGTAATTTGAATGTGTAGCAGGGCCCTTAGATGTTAGCTCTTCTAGAAGGCAGCCCATGCCTTCCTTATAATTATATAGCAAGTTGTTAAATGAAGGCATGCCTTTAAATCTGGACTCTGCCATGTTGTAGCATTTATAAATCTTTAATAAATAATGCAGTCCCCCCTTTATCTGATGGGGAGAACACACATGTGTAATAATCCAAAGAATTCCTGAAACTTGTAAACATTTTCTAGCAGCATTGGCATGTTTGAAAATGATGTATACGTTACAAAATAAACAGCCTCTTTCATGTCAGGAACTGGAGGTTTCTGCTGCATGACAACCCAACACTAAATTCCTGTGTGTCCACACAGGAGTGTCTGAACTACCCAGTGTAAATAATGAATGAAATCACCTCCCTCCCCCCCTCCCTCCCACTCCAACCAAACACACTAAAGTGCTGCATATTCTGAATTTTTCCAACTATTTGAGTTGGTCTAATAAAAGATATCAGATTGACCCAACCAACCTTGCCTGCGTGTTCAACAAAACACAACATCCATTATGCATCCTGAATGGTAACTCTAGATATGGTGACTATCTTCACAAGACTGAGATTTGGTTGCGAATGTTTATAAAACTGTGGCAAAGGAAATGGGGGCGTTAATTATTAATGTAAGTGAGGATGGCAGTGTAAGTGAGGATTGGGGCCCAGATCTCTAGCTAGGACCAAAAGCAAGGAATTAAACTCAAGCAGATGCAGAACAGAAGTCCTATCATGTCAGCCACTGGCGAGTTACGAGGTGTAAGGAAACCCTGCGCAGGCACCTGAACCCATCAGTAACAGCTCAGGGATTGGGGTGCAGTTTTGTGTCAACCCTTATGCCAGTTTGACATAAGGTTTTGTACACATGTGAACAAAAATTGGCACCCATGAGGGTTTGGATGGATTATGAAATGGGTACCTTGCAGTGGTCCTATATCAGGAAGTCCTCAGCAATAGCAAAATTGAAGCCTCTAACTTTTGCTGATTTTTCTGGGTAAAAGAAACAAAATTACTATCCACAGCTGAGTCGTGTGCTCTTTTAGCTTTTCCCTTTGAAAGAGAAATTTTTCAGCCCTTTGCTGCCAGGCCTCAAGCAGAGGTCTTCTTGGTTGGAATTAAAACAAATAAGAAAATAATGGGGCTCACAGCATTTAATCACCATAACTTAAACATTATTATTTTGTCTCTTGGCCCTGACATTTGGGGCTTAAATTCCTCGAGGTGGCATTGCCAAGGCATTTCAAATGAATCTCTTTCTCAGAACAGGTGCTTCTTACCGCAAATTATACATGCTATAAACAACTTGTTCAACTCTATGCTCCCATCACGGTTAATGGAAAGGCAAAAATCAAACAAAAGTTGGATAACATCCTAAATTAGCAGCGTGTTTGACTAGCTTCGCCCCTCAGCTGTTGAAGCAATGGCTTTCTTCTCAACTTTCACACCATGCAACTTTGAGCCCTTCTTTCAATCTTCCATCTTATTAATCAATCAATCAATAAAATCCTATACAAATTGGGAAATGAACATTAATTTTCAAGCTACGTACATACACAAAACGTGCAGAAATTTGAGATATCCTTGGCGTGACCAGTTTCATTTGGGGTTTGTTTGTTCATGTGTGCATGTGCATTTGGGAGGTAATCGTCCAAAAAATTTGTACAAAGTATCCCCCACCAAGAAAAAAAATGCAGCTCTGTACCTGATAATTGTTTCATTAATAAAAAGGGAGCTATGCTGTATTAATTAGCAGAGGTAAAAAAGGAATTGAGTCCTCAGCTCATTAGCCAAATAAGCAATACAAAGTTGGTTGATTTGTGTGGTGCTCTTCGGCGTGTTGTAATAACTAAGGGTCAGATACTTAAATGGAGTAAATTTACATACTGTTATTAACTTCAACAGAGCTACACTGATTCGCTGCAGTTCATGATCTGGCCTTATATCACGGAGCAGGAATTATTTAAATGCAGTCTATCAAAAGTCGCTCAAGATGTCAAACAGAGTTGTGAATAAAGTTTGCGGCTGTTGGTGTTATGATGCAGCTCTTCTGAAATCACTATCTTGCCATAAAAGCGAGAAAGACTGGCAGAAAAATACCCAATAAGAGAGGAGTTTAGTTAATGCAGTGGATTAACTATCCTTCCCCCCTGCCCGCCCCTCAACTCCTTAAATCTGAATATTTAACACCAGGAGCAAAACCCGTCCAGTTTTTCGGCTGAAATAACAGCAGTTTCTGTTTCTAACCTGAGAAGAATGTGATTGGGATTGAAAAGCACCCCTGTCCTATTGTTAGACTCCCCCAGCACTGATCCTTGCTTTTAACATCATAATGAAGGATGCTCTTTAGTGGATTATCTTGAGAAGGGATTAACTCCTTCAAGACTTCTTAGGAGGCAAGGTGTTGTGAGCCCTAAATACACACCAATTGCCTGCTTAACTTTTCATCTTATTTTGAAAACTGCCCAGCTGGAATTCAAATTCTTTTCCATAGAGCTGAATTTTCTTAGTAGCAAAGTTTGCATCGGGGCAGCAGATGCTAAAAATAAATACTGTTCATTTAATCTTGTGTAGTCGAATGTTTCAGATATTTCACCGAGACAGGCATGGCAGGGTAAGACTCAATCAAAACTTTGCTGCAAATTCAGCAAAGCCTTAAATTCTGTTCCTGTCACTCAGGCACATGAAATAAGTCTCCAAAGCCTAACCTCTGCTATAAGGCTCTCTTTTTAACACCACAGATAGACACAGGACAGATATATTAGATAGAAAGATAGATGGTAGATAAGATAAATAGTTATCTAAAATGCATTCCAATACCACACACTCAGACAGAGCCCTATTAATTCACATTAATACACAATGTAATGTGTCATATATAACATTAATTAATAGGGTTGCACAAGAGTGTGTGGAGTGGTATTTATTTTACATGCGTGCATACACATACACACACACACACACACACACACACACACACACACACAC
>NW_017728996.1:11744306-11744878 GCF_001723915.1 Gavialis gangeticus | reverse complement strand
ACATACACACACACACACACACACACACACACACACACGCATATATACCCATACATCATCCGCAGCCCTTTTAATGCAAGCATATAGAAGGTTTTTGGCTGCTGCACCTTGGCTTTCAACGACATCATTATCAGCGTTGTTTTATGACACATTTGCTGTAGCATACAAAATCCCTAGTACAAAAAAAAAGCATTGAAAAGAGGACTAATTGCTCTATAATTTATAATCAAGTGGCTTCTTCAACCTATGCTTCTTTATCTTAATAACCATTCATTTCTGTCTGCTTAATTTATTGGAACTGAAATCTTGCATTTGTTCCACGTTCATCTTACCCCTCAGCTAACCTTGTTTCTGTTAATAACCTACTCCTTTGTGTTCTCCTTCAATTACCAAGTAACAAGGTACCCCCAAAAAACTTTCTCTTTCCTGCCTGTTACTTCAGTGGAGTGTAAACTTCTTTTCTGCCCAGCTTCCAGCATAAAAATATTTCTCCTCCTTGAGTAGATCTTTTATTTCTTCCATTGAGAGAGGGAAAGTGGGGGTCCATTACTGAGTGGAGGAGGCAACTAGTG
>NW_017728996.1:11722624-11739306 GCF_001723915.1 Gavialis gangeticus | reverse complement strand
ATTTGAAAAAGTAGAAGAGAATTATTTATGGTTTAAAAAACGAGGCAGGGGAGAAACTCCTCTTTAGAGGGGTGTTCAACTCTTCATCCCCCTCTCCTTTGGTTCCTTATGAAATAATAAAATACATCACCCCGAACTTTATGAACAAGTTTTTTGGTTTTTTTGTTTTTTATCAAATGGATTAGAGTTATTAACCCAGCCTCACATATTAAAGAGAGTTTGCCGAGAGCAACAAAATAGATGACATTTAGGGCAAGCAAGTTTCCTTCATTTGAACAAATGGAGAAGACCCAGGTGCACTCTCATTGTGAGCCAAATGAAATACCCTCTTATTCATTTTTGTAATAATAACTGTATTCCACAGACTATGCTTTAATTGTAAATAATCCCTCACATTCTTTCAGTGTAAACTCTTTAAGGAGTCATGAATTTTATTTATACTCTCTCACTCTTTGAGAGTCTTTTGTTTATTTGCTGTTTAGTTCTTTGTGAAATAACACTCCCAGAAGAAAATCCCCCTCTCTGCTTAAGGAATTAGCCCAGAGACAAAAGCAGAGAATTCTTTAAGCCTTGTTTTGTGCTAAGAGAAATGTTTGACATTTCTGTGGAGAGGTGTTTAGTTTGGATTCATTAGGTCTTAGGGACTCTTTTCTCTTTTTTGGCCTTTCAGTTTCTGTCACTGTTTTTTTTCTGTGTTTGGTAGACTGAAGAGAATTTACCAATGTGTAATTAGGTTTCCTACATTTGAATAGCAAAATCCAGTTGTGTTTTAAATGGGCAAGCTAAGCCTTCCCCTCAACCAGCAGGCCCAAACCTGAAACCTGCTTTGTGAGCGGACGAAAAAGCAGCAGAAGGAAGATAAAGACTTCCCCAAAAGTTATTTAATGCTTGAAATAAACACCAATGCGGCGCCAAGAGGTGCAACTCCAGGAGCGGGGGCAATGGTGGAAGCTGGAGGCTAGACCGACCACTGGAGTTTTTAGCCGAGAATTTGGTGGCGCGTTAGGAAAAATGTAATCCCTACATGCGCCACATTACTGCTGACACTAGTGGAACGGCACCAGTGGAAAATGATCACTCCAGATTTCACTTAGCATAATGCCCCATACAATGCCCTGTAAGGGCCCCATCTTCCCTACATAGAGTCTATGAATCCATTAATCTATGTAGGGAAGATGGGACCATTACGGGGCATTGTATGGGGCATAATGCTGAGTGAGATCTGGAGTGATCATTTCTCACTGGTGCTGTTCCACTAGTGGCAGCAGTAATGTGGTGCATGTAGGGATTACATTTTTACTAATGCATCACCTAATTCTCAGCTAAAAACTCCAGTGTTTGGTCAAGCCTCCAGCTTCCACCATTGTTCCCACTACTGGAGTTGCACTTCTCGGAGGTGCAAGAAGAGCAAGATGTACAAGTAGACCTCATCTGACCAGGGCCGTTATCTTGGTTATGAAACACAGATATATTCTAATCTGTCCAATTGGAACCAATCTTGTAAACAGCACGATAGCAGATAACGATCATTGCGGCTAGAGCTGGGAAGGCTTCCTGTAAGAATGTGACATTTGAACCGTTTTCCCTGTGGTGGATTGGGGAGAAAAGTCAAAGTCTCAAAAGCATTCATGACCTGTAAATGAAACTTGGGTTGGGTCTATCAAAACAGCTTGTTCTGGATATTTCGACATGTTTCACTTGGATTTAAATATTTTTTTAACATTTTCCTTGTGTTCTCTCTATATTGTGTTTCGAAATGAAAAATTGTTTCATTCTGAAGCACAGAACTTTTTTATTTTGAATATGTTAAAATGGAATATTTAAAAAACTTCAAAACTTTTCTCCATTTTTTCCTCAACATCTGATTTCTGCCCCCCACCTCCCAGTTGACCTTTCCACCAAAGAGTTTTACAGTTTAAACCTATCATCATTTTCCAATGAAAAAATATTCTTATGGAAAATTCTTGACCAGCTCTTGTATGTTATCATGCTCCTAGACTATTTGTGGCAGACATGAAACATTAAGTTCTCCTGAAAAAAACTGGATATAATTTTACCATTTGTCAAAGGACAGTAGCTTACACAATAAAGAAGATTACATGCAACTCAAGTATAACCGTATACTTTCATGTACTTTCATCAAGGTAGTTTTGACTCCAGATCTCTGCCAAATCTTTTTTCGTCAAATATCCCCTTGTGTTGAAGTTTATAGCCCCTGGATTAAATGAGAACGACATTTTTAGTAACAGGTCCTCAAGCATTTCATTCAACAAAGCCTATGTTTGTTGACCTTAAAGGCATTCTTCAAGACCTGTTTTCCAAGTCTTTTCTTAATAGGAGGAACTTAATTGTTTAAAAATGTTTATCTGGATTCTCTTAGTTTCTCTCTACATCATTAGTTTTGATTGCTGAAGTTATTTTTAAACTGAGTTCTGCCAAATATACCTGATTCATCTGGCAGAAAGACTTCATGCAACAGGTAGCACTTCAGAAATGTTCTAGAAGAACACATTTCCTGTGATGCCAAATGTACGGTATTAAATATTTCTGGGTGTTGCATGGATTTTGACAGAATTCAGCATCATGGTGAAATATCACTTCACTAGGCTTTGAATCAGGCCCCATATTAACAGATAAAGAGATCTACTAAGACATGCATCATTTGTGAAGTGCATTGAAATTAAAACTGTGGATCTCCTTTGAGGAACAAAAGATGTACAAAGCCACAGTTCCACAGGAGGATCATTTTTTCTGTTTTTAAGCAGAATCCCCTTTATTGTGGCATATACTTCCAGGAAACGTACAAAAAACCCTGGCAAACAATGGAAAAAAGCTAGTTACAAATGAATTTTCTTTGTAACACCATTAGTTAGTGGTTGGCATGTACCCTGAAGCATAATTGTTTATATCCCTAATTTATGTTGTTATCTTGCATAATGTAACTGAGGATGTTCTCATTATCCATATAAATGTCTAATAAATCCTTTTTTTAATCCTGCTAATGCTTGCCTCAAAGATATTGTATTTTGTGGCAGTGAGTTCCACATGTTAATTATGTGCTATGTAAAAATGCATCCTTATACTCCAATATATAATTCTTATTAAAAATTTTCTCATTAGAATATTTAAACATACTCATTTGGACATTAGGTATGACTTTGTGGCACCTTATACACAAACTAATTTGGACAGGCTTGAGTCTTCATCATTTTGACCTTGAGCATACTGCTGTTGCATTCATGTACTCCAATGTATTAGCTCACCAGTTAACTAGCAGGAATTTTCCCAATCAATTAAGGTGAATCCAGTGAGATATATAGATATAGATATAATCATAAAATAATAGAAATTTAGAGTTGGAAGGAATCTCAGGAAGCCATCTAGTTCAACCCCCTGCTCAAAGCAGGGCCATCCCCAACTAGATCATCCCAGCCGAAGCTTTGTCTGAAAAACTTACAAAGATGGAGATTCTACCACCTCTCTGGGTAACCTGTTCCAGCGTTTTACTACCCTCCTAGTGAGAAAATTCTTCCTAATATCCAGCCTAAACTTCCCTTGCTGCAACTTGAGCCCATTGCTCCTTGGTCTGTCATCTGGCACCACTGAGAACAGTCCAGCTCCATCCTCTTTGGAACCTCCCTGCAGTTAGTTGAAGGCTGCTATTAAATCCCTTTTTAGTCTTCTCTAAACTAAATAAGACCAGGTCCCTCAGTCTTTCCTCATAAATCATGTTCCCCAGCCCCCTCACCATTTTTGTTGCTCTCCACTGGACTCTCTCCAATTTGTCCACATCCTTTTTGCAGGGATGGGCCCAAAATTGAACACTGGAGTCCAGATGTGGCTTCACCAGTGCTGAATAGAGGGGAATAATCACTTCCCCTGCTCTGCTGGCAGCTCTCCTACTAATGCAGCCCAGTATGCCGTAAGCATTCATGGCAATGAGAACATGCTACTGGATCATATTTAGCTTATTGTCCACTGTAATCCCCCGGGTCCTTTTCTACTGAGCTGCTGCTTAGCCAGTCGGTCTGCAGCCTGTACCGGTACATGGGATCATTTTGTCCTAAGTGCAGGACTTGGCACTTGTCCTTGTTGAACCTCAGGAGATTCCTTTTGGCCCAATCCCCCAATTTTTCTAGGTCATTCTGAATCCTAGCCCTACCGTCCAGCATGTCTACTACTCCCAAGCTTGGTGTCATCTGCAAACTTCCTGAGTGTGCACTCTATACCATCTCCCAGGTCATTGATGAAAACATTGAACAAAACTGGTCCCAGGACTAACCCCTGGGGCACTCCACTTGATACTGGCTGTCAACTAGACATTGAGCCATTCATGATGATTCTTTGAGTCCAATGCTTCAGCCAGTTTTCTGTCCACTTTAAGGTCCATTCATCCAGCCTGTACTTCCTTAGTTTACCTGTGAGAATGCTGTAGGAGACTGCATCAAAAGTCTTGCTAAAAATGAAGGTATACCACATCCACTGGTCACCCTGCATCCACAAAGCCAGTCATCTCATCATAGAAGGGTATCAGGTTGGTCAGGCATGACTTGCCCTTGGTCAATCCATGCTGACTGTTCCTAATCACCTTCTTCTCCTCCAAGTACCTAGAAATGGATTCCTTGAGGATCTGCTCCGTGATTTTTCCAGGGACAGAGGTGAGGCTGACTGGTCTGTAGTTCCCTGGATCCTCCTTTTTCCCCTTCTTAAATTTGGGCACTGTGTTTGCCCTTTTCCAATCATTCAGGACTTCCCCAGATCGCCATGAGTTTTCAAAGATGATGGTCAGTGGCTCTCCAATCTTATCAGCCAACTCCCTCAGCACCCTCAGCTGCATCCTGTCTGGCCCCATGGACTTGTATATGTCCAGCTTTTCTAAATAGTAATTCTTTCACCATTGTCAGCTGCTTACCTCCTCTCCAAAACTGTGCTGCCTATTTTATATATATATTACCTATTTTAAAATATATAAATATATATATTACCTATATATAAAATTACATATATATATGTAATTACCAACACTTTCACCAAAAACCTCATTCTATGAGTAAGTCCAATCTGTTCAATGCCATTTGAGATATATCCAGTCAAATACATCCAATCTTAACATTTCAGTTTGGGATACTAATGATTCTTAAATCATATTTTCACCATCATATGTAATTCTAGCATAACATTAACATTATTTGTTATTGTTCATGAAGAAAATGTTATAATGATCTTCATACCTTTTAGCAAAAATACCTCTGTAAATACAAGGCTTAATTCATAACATGTTGTGTCTCTGACATATTGTTTACCTGTGCATTCCTTTTAGGACACTAGCATTTTATTTTTCACGGTATCCAATCTGTATCTTATCCTTCCCCTCACACTAAGGCTGGAAGACGTCAAACATTAAGGATGAAAAATGTCATTATGACCTATATTATCAAAGAGAAGCAAGGATTTCTTAGGGTGATGTCTTTTATTGGACCAACTATGTACTTGGGATAAAGTTAGACAAGCTCTCTCAGAAACCTGATGAAGAGACCTGGTGTCTTGCATTTGAAAACCTGTCTAACTTTATCCTAACTATGTAGGTGATCCAATAAAAGATATCACCCTAAGAAATCCTGGCCTCTCGCATTATTTCTGGACCATCACATCTACCAAATCATTCTTACGTTACTGTATTATCAATTAATTCCTAACCACAGTATGCTAATAGCTGATATCCTCAAATCTATAGTGAAAGAATACAATTTACTTTCCAAAGGGGATTGCCGATGGGAAAAACAGTGCCTTTCAGATGTCACTTAGAGAATTAATAAAAATTCTTCAGAACATCCTCAAAACATACAGAATGCTTCTTTATTGTTACTGGAAGCAGTTTATTTATACCTTTCATTGCAGCACGGACCATAGCTTTTTAATGGGAAAGAATTACATCTAATGTTATATTTTCCAACAACTTTAAATGCTGTTCTTGTCTGCTTCTCCATATACAGACCTTTATCACTGAATAAAAGTTGAATGCTTGTATTTTTTTTATTTAAAGTGGACAAAATAAGAAAATCAAATATTTTATTTACGAGATGAATGAGAGAGTTTGGAGCACTGTTTTTAAAAAAGCAAAAGCACTGTACTTTATAATGGGCCACTTTGAGGGAGATTACAAGTGTTCATTTGAGGATATTGTTTCAGATGTGATCATTATCATTTGTTGGTTTCCTATTGTTGCAAAATAAGGACTATTTTCTTAAGTCGACTGTCACTTTTGAAATGGAAATCATGATGAATTATGGCACATTTGCCTTGCTATGCTTTATCAAGCTCATTACAGATGATACATGATCTGAAGTTAACAGAATGAGAGACAAAAACAACACAGGAGGCTTCTCTTCCTTATCTTTGTAGATATGAAATGAAATTATCCTGTTTTGCTTGTTGCACTAACTGACCACCAATTACGGAAAGTCTGGACTCGCACACTGCAGTCATGGTTTTCTTTCAATTAGGACATGGGCTTGTACTGTGAAATATCATGGGCAATGTTATTCCAAAAATTCGGATAGTCGCTGTCGCTAATATTTCATTCTGAATTACTTTTGGCATGGCCCATATATGCCGAACCACTTCTGATACAAAGATAGAGTCAACTACAGAGTTTTGACCTTGCTCTGGAAGTGTGGAAAGAGGATTTCCACTAAAGTAACCACATAAGACAAGATATTTCCTAAGACTTCTGGATGTTGATGCATCTTATACTGCAAGCCAAAGCCTTCATCCAAAAAGTAAATGACTGTGGTGTTGCTTCCAGGCACTTACTACTTCCATAAACACATTTCTGTTGCAACTTGAATAAACTTGCTATATCAATAAAAGCAGTAAATTTCAAACAATTGTTTGAAAGAAAGGCTACCTCAAGGGGTTTCAATATTGGAAGGAGTTCTGCCTCTGTACTCTAGCATCAATTTAATATTTGGAAAATGTAAATCCTGATAGAGCTGGCTGGAAACATCTGTTTAGGGCTGCTTCCTCATATGGGCCATGATTCAGAAAAGCACTTAAGCACATGCTTAACTGCTATCATATGCCAAAGTGCTTTCCTGGACAGTAATCTTTTTCTAAATTGGAGGCTAGAGAAACTGGGCCAACACCAGCTGAAACCACTAGAAAAAATTCTCTTTGACTTCAGTGGAGTATGGCCCTACCTGCCCATCCGCATGGTATTTATACAGTACCCAGCTGGTAAAATAAAGTATTGTGCAAAAAAGTAATGAGTAACTGTACTGTAAAGAATGGCCATTATTTCTAAAGGTGGTATGATTTTTTCTCTGCCTTTAATAGCAGTTGTGTGTTGGGTTTGAATGAAATGTGGGCTGTGAGATATAATTTTTAAAATTCTTCTTTCCTTTCTTTTCCCACTGGTATGACAAAAAATATGGTACATTTCCCTGAAAACTCTGAGCCCATTTTCAAAGTTGTGGCAAACCTCCTTTTAGTAAGTCTGCCTTGACATGCTATCTTTAATACAGTGAAAGACTGCACAGTTTAAAAGCTCCTGAAAGGTGATTGCTGTCCTTGAAATAGAAAGTCTAGTTTCAATTTACAAGACAAGAAGCCCTTGCAGTTTGACTGAGATACATTAAGTGTTACAGTACGATGGCATGTGATGATCCCTCTTAATTGTCTACAGATTGACAGTCTGACATATAATCCTGGAAAACTGGGATTTAATTGCTGAAAATGGCATGTAGCACAATCACGCTGCCCCACAGCAGGTGACTTCCTTATTTTAGGACTAAAGTATTATGCAGGTTTGTAAAGGGCATGCTTCTCCCCTACTGCAAGGAGGTCGGCAATATTGGAAGAGAAATCATTAACTAAGGTCTGTGAAATACAAGAGAAAAATCACTGCACTTGCCTGAAAACTCTGAGCTCATTGGTCACTAATTTGGCCAGACTTCCCATGCTGTGTGTCAAAATGAAGTGTGGCTATTATTATATGGAAGTGTTGCTGTGGTTTGGTTCACATTTGTAGAGCCCTGAAAATAAACTTCTTGCACTTGATAAAAATTGTGGGGAAGACTGTGCAGTCTTTCCATTCAACTCACAAAATACACACAGTTGGTGTGTTTATCTTGATAGTTGAATAATGGTAGTGAGTACAACATGAAACTGGAAGCCAAGAAACTTGTTTTATTCCCATCTTTCATACTCAGTCACTGAGGGCCTCAACCAAACCAGTTAATTTGTCTTAGACCTGTAAAATGGCCTTATCTACAGATCCAAAGTGTCATAAGATGTATTAATGTTTGAAAAAGTGTTTGGGGAAACCAGAACCTGTGGGACTTACATCTATGTGTGTAGCGAGCTCACTAGATAATGAGGAGGAAAGACACTAAAGATTTGCAAAATAGTCTCAGTTTCTTGCTGCCAATTCTCATGCAAATCATTGTAGGTAATTAGCAAAGGCACTAGGAAGAAATGCAGTAGAAGTAAAAGCTTATACATAAAAAAATGACTGTTATTTTTTTTTTTACACTCAAGTGAAAAATTAATCAGTGTATAAAAACAACCTAGCGTATTATAAAGCGAGTGGCTTTTTTAATCGAAACACTGTCTTGCAACTAAGTTGCAGAGAAATCTAGCAAACAATATCCCAATGATTTTACTTCTCCTGTACTAAACGATTGGCATAAGCAATCCTTTTGTCCGTTAGCCTGTGGTGCAGAAAAGTAATGATTGCTCACTCTCCCCTTAGTTAAGAGTTGCATCCTAGGTGCTGATTTATGTACACACAATGCTAACGTGGTCCCTCCCAACAAAACACAACAAAAAAAGATTTTCTCCAGTTCTATAACCTCATTTTTAACTTTTCAAAATTGAAGTAGAACTTCACGGATGCCAAGAATCAGCTGATGCCTTCATTTTGTTTTAGTCAATGAACAATAATGACTAACCACTGAAACTCACTCAATGCAAAAGATCCCATGTTGACAGATATATAACATATGTTGTATGAAAAAGTTATTACAACTTTTATTACTTGTGACAGGTGGGAATGGGAAGAAAGAAATACTACTCCAATTTAATGTTTTCTTCAGTGTATCTGTTTGCATTTGTTTAATCTTATGTAACATGTCACCGTGCGCTCTGTAAATCCGCTCCTTGGCATGCGCGGGCTCTCGGTCTTCCCAGAATGTTCTGAGTCACTGCTTCATACTCTCCTTCGACAAGGTAACAGGGTTTCTCTGTGCAGATCTGTAAGTTATTCTTTTACCCTGAAACTTCCCCACTCAAGCATAACCCTCAGCTGCCTTGTAATGCATCCTAATTGTACAGAAAGCTACACCTCTTAATGAAGGGATATAACCTTTGTTTTGTGTGCAGGTTGTTAATCCTTTTATAATAGCTGTATTATTGTGTCAGATAAGGTCAGGTGTGAGTTTTCATTTTCCTTTCTTCCATTTACCAAAAAAAAAACCAAAAAAACCCCACACCTTCTTTATGGTTCTTGTGTTGTAATAAATAGTGGAGGCCAACACATTACAAATATCCCCATGATTGCATCTGTGCTTGTGTCCATAGGCATAAACCAGGTGGGTACACATGTTTAATATCACCCTATGATATCCAAACACACACCTTGTCAAAAAGTGCTGGAAGGGACTTCAGGATGTCATTTTGTCCGTTTCCCTACTTTGAGGGAGGATCAAATATACCTAGACCACCCCGATGGAAAATATTTGTTCAACATGATCTTAAAAACCTCCAAGGACAGAGATTCCACAACTTCCCTAGATAACTCCTGCCAGATCTTAACTATTCTTATGACTAAGATGTCTTTCCTAATATTCCTAAAATTTCCCTGGCCACATGTTACATTTAACACTCCCACTTCTTCTTTTCCATCTCCACTGAAGGGAAGACAATTGATCACTTTCCTCAATTTAACAACTTTTTAAATAATTGAAGACTGATAACTATGCCCTTTTCCATATTTTCTTTTCTAAACTAAACCACCCCAATTCTCCTACCCTTTCCTTGCAAGTCATGCCTTCTGAACCTTTTATGTTGTTTTCCTCCTCAGACCTCTCTCCAGTTTTGTCTAGATCCTGAAGGGTGATGCCTAAAACCAGACCCATGACTCTAGAGGATGCCTCACCCCCACTGAGCAGAAAGGAATAATCATCTAATTTGTCTCACATGTAACAATCCTGCTAATTCATCCTAGAATGATATTTGCCTTTCCTGGATCACCATATTCAGCTTAGATCAACTACAAGCCACAGATCCTTTCAACGGTACTATTGGGTAGTCAATAATTTCCCATCCTAGATATGTGCACTTGGTTTTTCCTTCAAGTAGTGTAATACTTTACATGTGTCTCTATTGAATTGCATCTGCGATTTTTTCATTCTGTCAAGATCATTTTGCATGCTAATCCAGTCATCCAAGGTGCTTGCAACCCCTCACAGCTTGGTGCCAGCATCAAATTTTTTAAGTATACTCTGTATTCTCTCATTGAAAAATGATCCATTGTTAATAAAAATGTTGAGTAGTACCAGACCTAGGACAGACTCTTGAGAGACCCCATTTGATATGCCCGCCCAGCAAGGGGCATAATAATAACTCTTGGAGTACAGTTTTCCAACTAGTTCTGCACCCACATAATAATAATTTCATCCAGACCATATTTCCCTAATTTGCTTATGTGCCTGTATTAAAACAGAAGATATATCACATCTACTGCTTCCCCTTGCTCCTTTCCCATTCTGCTAGGCCTGTCTGCCAAAAAATGAAAGTTAGGTTGCTTTAACATGATTTCTTCTTGACAAATCCATGTCAGCTCTGTTGTATCCCTATTATTCTTATACTTATTCTCATTTACAAATTGTCCCTTTATCTTTTCAGGTACAGAAGTTAGGCTGACTAGTCTAGAACTCTGCAGATCCTGGTTTTAACCCCCTCTTAATAAGATGTTTTCTTCAGGGACCTCACTTGCCTTGCACAAATTCTTGAAAATAATCACTAATGATTCAGAGACTACTTCTCATAGTTACTTCAGTACTCCAGGATAAATTTCAACAGCCCCTGCTGATCTGACTCCCTCTAACTTACCTAAATATTCAGTTCTTCCCCCATTTCTTACCTATTCCTGGCCTCCCGTGGTTAGTTTTTAATGTGTTAATCATCTTGTCGTGAATGCCTTTTCTTCTGAACACTGAATCAAAAAAGTGGGGCCTCTCTCTTTTCATTTACTGTTTTCTTGCCTTCTCTGTTAAGTAGCAGGTCTAGACTGTCTTCAGTACATATCTAATATATGTATAGACTTTTTTCTTATTATTTTCTGCCCGTTCCTAATTGTAACTTGTTTTGTTTCTTTGCCTTTCTGATTTTTCCCTCCTGGTTTGTGCTATTCATTTAAACTCCAACCTAGTCTTCTGTAGCATGTTCTGAATGAATCATTTCTAATTGCCAAGACATTGAAAAGCACCAAATCTAGCCATATTGGTCTCTTACTGCCCTATGTATGGTTCTTCTGCATCAAGGTAGTTTAACCAGAGTGCGTCTACGAGATGTTAAATGAGCAGTAGACTAATGCTACTGCACATTAATGTGGTAGGCAAAAGCCATGCTAATGCATGAATATGCAGTAGAATTAGTCTACTGTGCATTAGTGTCACAAAAAAAGCGTGCAACGGCATTACTGTGCAGGAACACCAATTACAGCACATGAAGTTAGTACCTGTTCTTACAGGTACTATACTTAATGCATTGTAACTGCAGTGCATTACTAAACATATAGACACATCCCCATTGTACTTTCAATATCATTTGTTAGAAAACACCAGCTCTCCTGAATAACTTCTTCCATTAGAAACTCCCTTTTTCCCTGCCCCCAGTAGGATCTCATTACTTGTCACCAAATTCTTTTCCACATTCAGCTTCCTTCATCAGCTCTTCCCTGTTTTCCAGAACTTAATTGAAAATGGTTGCATTCCAGTTATTTCCTCTACTTTCCAAAACAAAAAGAGGTGTCTCCAGCACAATCTAAGAAAGAACTGGACAGCTTGTGTTCTATCATATGGCTCTCCCAACAAATATTCACACAATTAAAATCCTCAATTACCACCAGGTCCTGTGAAAAATGCTAGTGTTCAAAAAAATGCCTGTTCTTGACTCGTTGTCTATAGCAGACCCATGTCATAGAATCAAAGTTCTTCTTTAAAATCTCCAAAAATGGAGGTTCTACAACTGTCCTAGGTAGCTTGCTCCATTGCCCTTACAGGTAGGAATGGTTCCTAAGATTGAATGTGAACCTGTTTTGCTATAGGAGTAAATTCATTGTGCCCCTGATTTTCCCACTTTTTTTCTATACACTGGGAGTGTCTCCACAAGACACTATTGCACAGTACCTTTTTGCTACCGTGCAGTAGTGTTGGGGGGCACTAACTGTGATACGATGCTACTGCACAGTAGTAATGAGCTACTGCGCAGCTTGTTGTTACTGCATAGTAGCATCAGATAAAAACCATGCAGGGACACTACTGCCAGTTACTGTGCAGTTGTTTAGCACTTGGCTATGCAAGTACTAAATGACCGCGCAGTAACAACTGCACAGTCCACTGCTCATGTAGACATGGCCACTGAGTCTTTCCATAAGTCTTATTCTCTCTTCTTCCTTGACCTTAAAACAAGTATATACATCTTAATATATAATGTGACACCTCCTCCATTTAATTTCTCCTGCCTTTGTTCCCTCTCCTTCCCACCTTTATGGATCTAGTAAGCACTGGTGGCTCCATGTGAAATCTGCCTCTCCTCAGTCTCTGCTGTTCAGCCAGATGACAGTATAATCCTGTAGGCAGGTGTCTATAGGACAGATTTTGAAGGTCAGGCTTAACATCAGAAATGTTAAAGATGCTAATTGTGGGTGTCCTTTATGTATGACTATGCAAAGAAAAATGGTATATCCCCATGTGCAAGGATTTAACGCCACATCTTATTTCTCAAAAAAAAGAGAAATGGAAGAGCTGATGATATTCTTCCGCTTCATTCCCCAGGTCTTCTTCCTTCCTAGTGAATTATGGAAGCTGGTACCTAAATTATGTAACCTCACTGTTATTATTGTTAAATCTGTTCCCATCATGAACTTATCAACTCACACTGCATTGCATAATGGCAAAGCATGAACACAGCCAGGACTGAGGAACAAAGGTGTATTTGGCTGGGTTTCAATCCAGCTCAGTGTTGCTTCTGCATGTAGCCCAAATCTATTCCATCAAGACAGGCTATAGGCTAAAATGAAATCATTGCAAGGCTCTAGTGTGAGTTTACATGACCTTATGGCCTCTTTCTTTTGTGTTTTAGCTGCCAAAAAGTAGAATCCTTGGGATGAAAGTACTGTCATGAGTTCAGAAAACAACAGAGAATCCATTGTTACAGATTTAACTCTTCCAACCCCTACTGCAAGCTGTAAACAGGTACTCCTAGCCTAAAAACTAGTTTCTTATTCTCCCAAAGCATTAAGCCCACTAGCACCCTGTATTTCTTCTGAAGTGTACTTCCTGGATCAGAGAGGATATAGTTAGTGTTAGTCTAAAGTCAGGTGGAAGATAGAGCAGGATGGCACCTTAGAGCGACTAACTAATTCAGAGAGGCATGGCAACAACCTACTTTGGTTAGATGGTATAGCACTGGGCAATTAGGTTGTTGCCTACAAAAGTGCATGCCTCTGAACCAGCTAGTCTTTAAAGTGTCACCCTGCTCTACCTTCTCCTTGTATCAGAGGTCTTTACAGCCTGGAACAGTGGTTCTCAAACTTTTTTGTACCGGGACCCATTTGTAAACATGGATGACCAGTTCCAACCCAGTGCCCCTCACTCCCAACCAGGGCCAGACATAGGTATGGGCAAGCCGGGTGACCGCCTGGAGCCCAGACAGAAAGGGGGCCCGAAAATGGTAATTTTTATTATTATTATTATCATTATCTTTGTCAAAGCAGGAGTCGATACTAAAGGTGTGTCTAGGGCCACCAGAAGTGTAGGTACGGTGCTGCTCCCAGCCCACTGCCCCCTGCCTCCAGGCCCAAGCCTCTCAGTGTGTGGGGCAGGGACTAGGTGTGTGGGGAAAGGTGAGGTGTATGTGGGGCATGGGGGACCCCAAGCAGCCCCTCGCAGGCTGGAACTCTGCCAGTCTGCAAGGGAAAAGCCACAGTTTCCCATGTTTTTCTCCTTTAAAGGAGAATCCATTTTTTAAGTTTGTTCGTGACCCTCCCATATATTCTTGTGACCCACTTTCAAGTCATGACCCACAGGTTGATAAATGGTGGCCTAGAATAAGCCACACACATTAGGGGTTATGTTCAGGGAAAAATAGGCAGTCAGCACACATCTCTTTGCTACAGTAATACAGTCAAGCCATCCTATTTATTCCCACAGTAGATAGATGAGTTTACGCCTATTGCTGTTGTTTTTACCCAATCAGTGTTAATATTAGTATTTACTAAAATGGCAAAGAGTTTTCCAGCAACCGAAAGTGGGAAAAGAACCAAAAGAAAAA
This sequence comes from Gavialis gangeticus, assembly GCF_001723915.1. NCBI lineage: Eukaryota > Metazoa > Chordata > Crocodylia > Gavialidae > Gavialis > Gavialis gangeticus. Next base: position 11,724,750 of record NW_017728996.1, on the reverse strand, counting down.
TCCAGGAATGACGAAGAGTAGGGGAAAAAGTCAGAGCTCAGAATGCCGTAAGACCTTAAAAACAGTAAATTATTTTGTATCTAAATGACTGTAATATGTGTTGCTTATTGTGTCTACTGCTGTGCAAGCAAAGCCTAATGTGATGCTTAGATTACTTGAATAGGTTTTGTTAATAAGGCACTTTTCTCTGCATTTTTTATTTCATTTTCAAATGAAAAGGATTCCAACCATTGCTACAGGGAGAAAAACAAACATTTTGTTATTATTTTTGTTGTCTTTGAGGTGTGTGTATGTAACGATATTTATATGTGAATGTATGCATACACCCACACATCCACACACACACATATACATACATATATATATGTGCTTATTATTAAATTATGTAATATCTGTGCATAAATGCTGTATACATATGTGTGTAGAGAACTAAGTTTGATTCCTGACTTGAGGGCTATGGATACTTCTTAAATTTATGGTTATGGTCCATGTGGTTACCAGTGACATAGGGAAATGTAAGAGAGAAGTCCTGAAAGCTAAATTTAGGCTGCTAGGTAGGATGTCCATGGTAGCTCCAAATGCTCTGAAATGCTTCCAGTTCCATGCACAGGGCCCGAGAGACAGGCAGAGCTCCTGAGTCTCAATAATTGATAAGGCAATGGTGTAACGAGAAGAGATTTAGGTTTATCTGAAACTGAGGAACCTTTTTGGACAGGAAGAACCTGTGCCAAAAAGATGACCTCCACCTAAATCAAAATTGAACCAGTCTGCTCGCACTAAAAATGTTAGTAGAGCAACTAAAAATTGGGGGAAAGCCAACAGGTTTGGAAGAGCACACAGGCTGGATTGTCAACCCCAAAGGGGACGTCATTCAGATTCTATGCTGTCTTGAGGAAAATAGAAGAAGAGTAAGAAGTATAACTGTAGGTAAGAGGACAGATAAATCAAAACATCTAGCATCCCAGTCAAATAGCATGAGCACTAACAGGCATTGAGCAAGGACAGTTTGTAAGTACTTCTACACAAATGCCAGAAGCCTAAAAATATAAGATGGGTGAACTAGAATGCCTGGGATTAATTAAATGGGGACTTTGACATAATAGACATCTCAAAGACCTGGTGGAAGGATGATAATCAATAGGATACTGTTATACAGGGTTACAAGCTGTGTAGGAATCACAGAGTTGATGTGCAGGTAGAGGAGTGCCACTGTATGTTCAGGATAGTAGAGACACTAACGGCATAAACATCGTATCCAAAATGGAATTATTGTAGCATCGCTGTGAGTAGAAATTCTGTACTTGAATGAAAAGAATATAGTACTAGGACTGTACTACCAACTGCCGAATCAGGAACATGGAGGTGATAACAAAATGCTTAGGGACATTAGAAAAGCTTCTAAAATGGGACAAGCAATAATAATGGGAGATGTCAACTGTTCTCGCATAGACTGGGTATGTAAATAGCTCATCAGGCCAAGAGGTGGAGATAAAATTTCCAGATGTGATAAATGATCACTTTCTAGAACAACTCATCTTGGAACCCACAAGCAGAGAAGCAATTCTAGACCTAGTCCTGAGTAACATACAGGACCTATTTCAAGATATTTGTTGGTAAGCCTCTCTAATAGCGACCATAACAACCACATTCAGTATTTGAGTGAGAGAGAGCATCCAAAAGAAAAAAAATCCACCATGCTGATATGCAACTTTAGGAAGGGAAATTAGACAAAAATGAGGAAGTTAGAAAGAAGTTAAAAGGAGCAGTCAAGAATGTAAAATGCCTCCAGGCAGCTTGGAAACTGTTTAAAATTCCATGTTAAAGGCTCAGGGAAAGTGTATACTACAAATCAAAAAGGTTACCAAGCAGTCCAATAAAAATCCTTCATGGTTTAATATCAGCATTCAGGAAGCCATTCAAGGCAGCTCTAGAACTGAAGCTAGCATCAGTGATTAAGGACAATAAAAAAGTCCTGCTATAGGTATATTGGGAGCAAAAAGAGGGAGCAGGGTAGCATAGGACCCATACAGGATGGGCAGAGAGGACCTTAGTGATGGATAGCAGGGACAAAGCAGAGGTCTTCAATAAGTTTTTTGCCTCTGTCAACTTAAATGGGAATCTAGATG